>NC_056745.1:974838732-974983732 GCF_019279795.1 Protopterus annectens | reverse complement strand
GTTCATTGGTCCTGCACCACCTTTGGGTGGAACCACCTCAGGGGATGGGGCCTGTCCCGTCCTGGTATCAGGCACAGACAGGCGTCTGTCACCCGCAGTCAGTTCTGGCGTTTGGTGTGCAGCGCCATCCAAGCAGAGTTGGGTGGGCAGTTGCGCCAGATTTAAGGCTGCCTTGTGTACCTTGAGTGGTAGGCTGCCTCTTGTGTCCAGCCCCCAGCACAGCCACCTTCGGGGCCGTGAATGTGCAGTGGTAACTGCCCCTGGGTGGGGAGCTCAGTCCCACTGTATCCATTTGTGGGCTCATGGGTCTCGGATTCCCAACCACCCTCCCCGTCAAAGGTGTTTTTCCCCCTCAAGTATCATATACTGCCTCTATCTGCTGTCTTGTCTCTCTTGTCTGTCTGCCAATTAAACCTATCTTACCCAATCTACCTCTCCAAACATACCTACAGCCTTTCCCCAACATCCCACTCTCACCTTAAAAAAAAGTGCATCTGTCCCACAAAAAACATTGCCCCATACATCTCTACATTTCACCCCCATGTACAGTGAAACTAATCAATCAACCCACTGATTATTCTGCAAATGTCTGTCACCAACACCCCTCTCTGTGGGGTGTGAAGCTGTAAATTTCAAATTCTACGCATTAGTCACAGCTGTTGCTGCAGAGGAAATGTAGAGCTATGGTCTTTTCCTACACTTGTTCTGCACATCCCTAGCTGCTTTTCCTAATGTTTTACCCCCTGGTTGCCCCCATTTCACCACCTTCCTATCACCCTTTTTCCTTTTCTTTAATGAAAATTAGCACGGGTGTAAATGGGAGTAAGCAGTGCTAAGCAAAGCTGACAGGGTTTAACTGTCTGTTAGCATCGCTTAGCTCTGTACAAAACCACGGAAACCCACTTACAACTGCTTAAAAGTGCCTTAATCACTCTGTTTCCATCAGCCCTTATTCTGTCTGGCAACAAAATAATCAGTCCTGTCAAGTCTCAAACCCAAGCACTAAAATCACAGCAATGTACCAATGCACCATCTGAGCTGTGTGAATTTGTAATGCTTTTACAAACATATCATGCATTCTGGTCATTTAACAGTAATGAAAAAGTCATCACTTCCAAGTCAGGAACCTAGGACCTCATGCACTACAATCACACCAACATCACGCCATCTGAGCTGTAGGACCCTGCAATGTTTTTACAAACTTGTCATGCACAACACTCATTTAACATAAGGGAAAATGCTATATCCGTAGTACTCCTGTATACATATATATAGTACATACACTGTAAATACCAATATATATATATATATATATATATATATATATATATATATATATATATATATATTTATATATATATATATATATATATATATATATATATATATATATATATATATATATATATATATATATATATATATATATATATATATATATATATATATATATATATATATATATATATATATATATATATATATATATATATATATATATATATATATATATATATATATATATATATATTTATATATATATATATATATATATAGATAGATAGAGAGATAGATAGATAGATATAGCTAACCAACCTCTTACTGCAAGACATCTGCAAAAAGTCCGGCATAGTGATGGGATAAATGGCAAATAATAGTGACATAGTTGAAATATGTCTGTCATACCTGTAGAAGTCTGCTAGCATGGCACGGTTTGCTTTAACTCATTCACTCCAATGGAGCTCACAAAGTTTGCAGTATAACTTCCAATAGGCAGAGTCTATGCCTTTTGACAGAATCAAATTATGTCCTCATATTTCAAACAAATGTTCATATCTCTGGAACCATAGCAGTTATGATAGAAGTGTATATATATATATATATATATATATATATATATATATATATATATATATATATATATATATATATAGTGACCTTTATTTGAATGTGCCACAAGCGACCTGCATCCAATATGCATATGACTCGACTTTGATCTGCTCTGCTATAAATATTTCCTCCCTCCAATCCATCACCCAAACAGCTTTCCATAACGTTGAAAAGTGGTTTATGCAACACTGCCTCCTCCTTAACCCCAAAAAACTAAGCTTCTTCTCTTTACTCCTACTAATAAATCTCCTACATCATTCTTCACTATCTCCTCAAATAATTCTACCTGTATTAACCCCGATAAGACCACTCGACTATTAGGTGTAACCATTGACAAACATCTTTAACTTTGATGACCAAATTAACGCTACTATTAAAGCTGTTAATAAAAAAATTGGGACACTCTACAGAATTAAACCCTTCCTTAACCCAGCAGCTAGAAAAACCATTGCACAGACCCACCTGCTTTCCACCCTTTTTTATGCTTCAGCTATATATACTACCTTATCTAAAACTAACATTACCAAACTCTCTACCTGCTATAATAGTATAGCCAGATTCATTAATGCTACTCCCCTTAGAACTCACCACTGTCACAACCTCAAACAACTAAATTGGCTAGAGCTAAATAACCACTTACTCTACCAACAATTACTTGTCATTCATAAGACCCTTCACATCCCTGATAATACTCCTAGCCTGGCTAAACTGATTTCTCCTTATAAAAACCTAGCCACACTTCGCTCTGCCAATAAATTCCTAGTATCTACAACTAAATCATACAATAAAGCTGGGGATGTGTTATTTTCAAATTCCATAGGTAAACACTGGAATCTACTCCCTCAAGAAATAGCTACTCAAGAGTCTACCTCTCTATTCAAAAGACATATCAAAGAACATCTTAAAACTCAATGGCTATGTCCTTGTACTAATCCCGACTGAAAGTATGTCTCAATACACCTTATTTTTCTTCCCGTCCCATTTCTGAGCTCCTATCTGACACTTTCTAGTGTTGAGAGTTGCATCTTAAAAGTATGCCTTCTATTATTTTAACTTCAGTATTTTGATTTTATTTTTAATTTGTATAACTTGACTTATAAGTATTTAAATCTTTTTTGCAATTCTCTCTTGTACCTTGTATATTTTTATGAATAATAATTTTTTTGTTAAATATCATTGTTATTTTACCTGTACTGGAGCTTTTCTCCCCGGGCCTCTGCTGTAAACGGATATATGTCCAGTTAGACTAGCCCGGTCAACAAATGTAAAATAAAATAAATAAAATAAAAAGTATAAATGGCAAACTCTTCAGCACAAGCTATTTTTCACAGTGGTAGTATTTGTTAGGTTCAAGGTCTTAAACCAAATTTTATAAATCACAGTAAACACGATAACTATTATATTTGTAATATTTTACAAACAACTTACAATATCTCTACAACCACTAAACTTACCCATATACTGTCATCAACATTTTATTCATCTGACCGAGAGCTTTCATATGAGGCTTAAAAGTTCTTTCCATGTTAACTGGTTGTTGAGATATTTAGATAAATGTGAAAATGATATCCATGTAAATTAATATCATAAAAACAACAGTTAATATCTATTTACCTGCACTAGACAGAGGTCAAATATTAATGCAGTCAAGTTTGCTGTTGTGTGACCTTTAAGATAAAATGCTTTAAAACCTTTTACATAGCATCTTTTTAGAATTATTGATGCAAATATAAACAAGCAATATTTGATGCCTGGAGGTGTCAGTAGGAGTTAACTGCAGATGCACCTGGAGTCACACTCAGATGTAATGAGTTAACATACAGTTCCAGACAGATTCCAGGTCTGAAACACAAATGAATGTCATTAATTACTGATGTCAATGCTCACATTATCCAAGTGATTTCTCGGAAACCCACAACTTTATGAGCAACAGACTGAACAGATGAGCCACGCATCTAGGCAGTGTCTAGACATCTGAACAGTAGAGAGGTATGACTGTAGTCATGTAACAGAATGGAAAAACCTGTGATAGCTGCCAAACATGTCAGCCAGCACCTTCTGAACCACAGTAAGACCAACATGACACTACCCCAAATCAGCTCTGGGCAATTACCCATATGTATCCAAATATATCATGCACTACATGTATGGAATGGTAGGGAAAAGCAGATAGTGGTGTAAAAATGTCCATCCACAACCATTTGCACCATAGTCACAGCAACATACCAGTAACAACTGTTTGAACAAACATATCCTGATTGCCAGTCACACACTACACAACATATACTGGCCCTACTCACATTGTACTAGGAATCCTGAGGTATTACAGAATATTTCTCAGTCTGCCCCTATAAACATACACACCTGATAGACAACCAGCAGCCATAGCAACATGCACAGTCAGATAAAAAAGGATCTATGACACTCTCATCTGCTACTCTTCCTACTCATCCCAACAAACATTTACACACAACACTGCTACACAATCTTAGCAGTCTGTTCACAATGGCCAGACATACATAACTCTCATATGTACAGATTTCCACAGAATATCTAGGGTGTGAGACCATATTCATGCCCACTGCCGCATACCACTTCCAGGAGTCTGCTAAGTCAACGGGATGATACCTGGAGTGCAGTCAATAAATAATGATATACCATACCTCTGAACCTCTTACTGCAAGACATCTGGACAAAGCATGACATACTTAGGGACAGGGGACCAAAAAGAAGGACATATCTCACATAATGGTGTTACAAACTGAAACAGTTGCTGGTGTCACAGGCTTTGTTGTGACATAACATCCGTGAAGGATACGATGTCTGGAACACAAATGGATGTCAACAGTTACTGACTACAATCCTCACATTATCCTACTGATTCCACTAAAACAGACGTTGTCTGAGGAACAGACCAAACCTAACAGGCAAACCTCTGGGCAGGCTGTGGACATCAGGACGGTTGAGAGGTATGTCAGAGACATACCACTGTCAGATGTCAAGTCATGCAGAAAATGCATGTCCAGATGAACCCTGTTAATCTAGACACCCTCTATGTGTATAACAGCACTACTGACTTACAATCTGTACCCAATTCTGGAACTTTGTCCCCCATGTTGTTGGGCTGTCTCCACATGTCCTGTCTTGAGAGGTATTCTCATATACTGTCTGTGAAGCTGTAGCCCCCACACTACCATAATATCCTCCACACAGGCAAGGAAAAGGGGCAAGGCCCACATGAAGGATGTAATTATAGCACCGTATTGCTATGGCATTGGCAAATGGAAAGACAACACAACTACTCTGAATGCAAGTAGCAAGTGAGAGACACTGATTGATGCACAGGCCATCACCTGCTCATGAGCAGTACCTACAAAAGGCAAGCTGCTGCTTATGCAACACAGGTCTCAACCCGTTTATACAAAGACAGACTGCGACTACACACAAATAACCATTTACATTGTTGTGAGGAAACTCTTCAGCACTATAACAGGCATGTCAATCATGTAAGCTTGTAATGGAATGCAGAAGGGGAGATGCAATGATGTCAAATGGGACATTAAACACTAGGCAGCAACAAGACCTGCTGGACTCACATGCTGCTGTCCGGCACCTATGGCCATTCCCGCTTGCCCTGTCTGCATTGACATGGAGCACATCTCTGGTCCCTGAGTCACCCCAGCAAAGGTCAGCTCATGTATGAGTACTACTGGAGTGTCTGTCATCCAATACTGAGTGTATCACTTCTAGGCCAGCTGCCTGGGATGTTGAAATTATTCATATGTCACCTTTGAATGCTACTGTGATACATATGCTTGGCTTACAAATGTAAGAGATGTATATAGGGTATGTGCATACTACACAGCAGGTGCAGATATGTGTGTTGAACTGTATGTGATATATTGAGCCCATACCTGACAACTGTCCAGAGTTTTGCAGACTGACCACATGTCTGCCTCATATTTGTAGTCAATGCCTCAGACAGTTGTGTATTGTCTGGCACATCACTGGCAACCAATTAAAGACTGAAGTCATAACAATTTAGCATACATTTTATTGTCAGATGTCATATCCTGCAGAGTAGACCTGTGAATGCAACACCTTATTTGCTGGCAACTAAGTGTGTTTCAGCTAGATACATAAAGTGACAATATTTACTGGCCTTTGCCCACCACTGATGTGTGCCTTTGTGCAGATGTCTTGCTCTAACAGGATCTATGTGTCTTACCATGAAACCCATGTCAATGTAACCGTACCTTGTCCTGTAGGATGCCGACATTTGTGCAGTCACTGACCCCTGCTTTGTAGCTGTGGAGAGCACACCAACCTTATCAGGTCACTCATACCATCATACGTTTAGACCCCAAATGGAGGTCTGCAAAGCCACAGGAGGTGGAGTGTTGAATATTTGCATACACATACACACCTCCAGGCTGGCCAAAGAGTATGACACACAGGTGACATCCCAAGTGCAGTTAACAGTTGACAAAACACCTACTTAAATCATAGCTAGCTACAGGCCTGCAACCATGACAGTTGACACCCACCACACCTATTGGGACCTGCCAGAATCTGTCAGGATTCAATTGGCTATCCTGCTCCTGAGTGACTTCAAATACCCAACCATACTGTGCATGACCTATGCCACCGAACATGAATGCACATAGATTCCTCGGTCTTGTCAATGGCAATGCAGTGGGTCATCGGTCAACACTCCTACAACAGGTGGAAATAACATGTACCTGGCTCTAACCAACATGAGTAGCCACTGTAGCACTCCTACAGTGTCATCCTCCTTGGTAAGATCTGACCACAGAGCCATCGCTGTTTAGGTCACCATTTCCTCTGCCCCCCTCCTTGGCAGGGTCAAACAGAATTAACTTTACACAAATGACTATAAATCTCCTCAGAGCAGGTAGATGTAGCTGTACAGCCAATGTCCCATTTGTTGGAACTAGCAGCAGTGTCCAGGCCCACACCACAATACTATGTGGGCACCTACACAGCTGCTTGGACTCAGCAATACCTGACAGTACAAAATCATCTCCCTCAAGATTTGGTAAATGACTGTGGTGGACAGCAGCAATACACAAATACCATAATAGGTGGAAACAATTTCTGGATGGGCCAAGAAGGAACAGGTGCCTCACTGGAAGCACTGTCACCTTGGTCTGCACAAGTAAATAAGGTCACAGGTGATTTACCCTAAGGCTGTCTTTGAGTGCAAATTGGACACATCCGCCAAGGCCAATCACTAGGCCTTCCACACATGTGTCTGCACTTCCAGAGGCAACACACACATCTGCTCTGTAGTGTTGTCAATAACACTACATACACATATGGCATAGATATAATGAACTGGCTGTAGACAGGTGAAGTGCAAACATCACCACCCTGTCCCTCCATTGGTACACATGTGCATGTACAGCACCTGCTCCCCTCCCCTCATCATCAGAAAGCAGGTCTGTAATTTCCTCTCAAAGGCAACACACACAGATCTCCAGAGGCCTGATACGATCCCTGATTGCATCCTACATGAACACAGGCATGGGCTCTCAGATCCATTCCGCACTGTAGTCAACCACAGCCTGAGCACCGGTGTCATACCACCTGCACAGAGGACAGCCACTGCCATTCCCCATACACAAAGGCAGAGCAATCTACTGACCCAGTCAATATTATGCACATCAGCCTAACTAGCCTACTCTGCAAGGGCATGGAAGGCGATATCAAGGACATTATGAACAGGGACATCTGCAACATCAAAATGCCTGAGCCCACACCCCACGGTATTGTCAAAGGGAGATCAGGCCTGTTAAACCTGGTTGACTTCTCTGAAGTGATCAACAAACACAGGGATGAGGGGAAGATGGTGAACAATGCCTACCTTCACCTATCCCAATCCTCTCACACTAATCTTCAGACAGCCAGGATATACACCTACACAGCTAGACACCAACCTGTAGGTTACCAGATGGGTAGCTAACTAGCTAAATGATAGTACCCATTCAGTCAAAGTAGTGGAATCCACCTCTAGTAATAGCTTCTTCCACAATGGTGTACCCCAAAGATCGGTCTGGGGACCTCTACTGTTTGAGATATACGTATCTGAGGTACAGGACAAAAGCAGTAGTCTGTGGCTGACCAGGTGTACAGATGCTTGCAAGTTGGCCACTGTCTTACATTCCCCTACTGATGTGAGCATCCCCCTAGAGCATACCTCTCAACTGTACAGATTTTTGTAGAATGTCCAGATTTTTTGGGTCATATTTTTGGTCTGTTCCTCATAAAAGTTGTGGTTTTCTGGCAAATCACTGGAATGGTCTGAGGACTGAAGTCACTAAGTAATGACATGCATTTGAGTTTCACACATCAAATCCTTCAGAAAATTTATGTTAAAACAAACCCTGTTACTCTGACAACTTTCTAAGTTTATAAGAGCAATATTTAAAATATGTCCCTATTTTTGGGTGTTTGTCCCCTCACTTTGTAGGGCTTTATCCAGATTTCTTGCACTAAGAGATTGAGAGGTATGCCCAAGAGGCACTCACCCAATGATTGACTGGTGCAAGAAGGATTACTGCAAATTGAATTCCAGGAGAAGCATCATTCCCCCTGCTATGGCAGATGGCATCCACAATAAGTATGACAGTAATAATGTACTGAGCATGCAATCAGGTGCGAGGTGACTTCTGCACCGAAGTTGGTAGCAGCCTGACAGTTTACTACCATGTGGCACTATTGTATGGAAGGCCATCTACATGGCCCACTTCACAAGTGTGGGTATGTCATCCAGGACATGGGAGGCCACAACAATCTTGTACTCCACCCTTACCAGATGCACTACCAGTACAATGGCTCCTTCGGCATGTACCTTGCCAAACAAATGCAGCAGTTGCAGAGACCACAGAAGTTTCTGTCCAGGCAATTCCAGGGTCTGCAACACCTACCCCATACAGGTAGGCTGAAACCCCTGTCTATGTACTCAATCTTATACAGACTGATCATAGGTGACCTGTGTCTGGCATACAAGGCCATGTGCAAACTAGCCTTGATGGCGTTTCTTCATATCTGTAAGAAATATTGCACTCACGCATCATGCATGCAAGGTCCTCACCTGGTCTGTGACATGTACAGTACTTGATGGCAGGATAGTGTGGTGTCCCACACAATGCACTGGCTGTAAAATACACTCCCTCCCCGTGTCTAGTAGAGTATGTGTATAGCCCTCTGGAAGAGGAAGCTGGACAACTGCATGGGAAATGGATGAGACACCCCTGGGATCCTGTGTGTGTCCCAGATGGACAGGGGAAACAGGTGCTGGCTTGGAAGGTGCATGTGCAAAAGTCTGGGCCAGGGTTATGAGGGCATCAGGGCCAATAGTCTGGCATCATTTTATAAGGCTATGCACCTAGTACTTTACATATGTCCAGTGTGTATCACAGACTCTCCTGTAATGTTGTGTGAAATTAATCCCTGTGAGTCTGAACTGTGTATGTACTGCAGTGATAGTGTATAGGCCTGTCCCCTCATCAGTTATCATCACATATCGTTACACCTTGTCAGTGTGTGTGGTCTGTGTATAGTAGTAAGTCAGCTCTTACAGTACATGCATACGCACTTGGTGACACTGTATAACACACTCCAATAGCCTTGGTCTTGTCCACAATTACCATTCTGCTACTAGAACCATCACACAGTAGGATTTGTAACCCTTTGGTGTGGGCTGGACAGTAGCAGTGATAGAGATGGATTGCAGCAGGCAGAACTACCGTAAGGTCTGCCCTGAAGTGCCCATAGGTGTCACAGCTGTGTGTGTGTGTGTGTGTGTGTGTGTGTGTGTGTGTGTGTGTGTGTGTGTGTGTGTGTGTGTGTGTGTGTGTGTGTGTGTGTGTGTAACTAGCTGAAACATCCATAAAGAGCTAAATAGAAATATACAGCTAATATCCTCAATGGTTACAGCTCCCACTTAGCATACAGCCATTCACAGTTTGAGCTCCAACACAGCCACTTCACTTTTACATGGGAAAGCAGAATTAATAACATAATTTTTTTATTAAATGAGGTAGCAAATAATATCTGTCAACCAGGGGAGGATAGCAGATCCATACGGGAAGTGTCAGTGTATAAGAAATGTGAACCCCCCATGTAAACACGTGTCCTATACATCACAGTCACACACCAATGTAATGTAATGAAAGCACATAGGGAATGTCGCAGAAAGTAAACAAATACACCTAGTAATATGCCAGAAATGATGGATTAAGCCATAATCCTGATTGCTAAAATCTACCTGCTAAGTACTAGTTACCTTAGCCAAGCTGATTTGCACACTAAGCTGATTTGCTCAGCATCTACCCCTTTAAGCACTGCTCACTGTGCTACACAAGCTATAGGCCAAAGGTAGATGTGAAGAGAGGGCAGACCTCTAGAGTACTGAGCAATACTGTTGTGAAAAATAGAAACCTATGCAGTTGTTAATGGACTTTTCTTCTCTCCCCACACTCCTCATCATATACTACGGGTATGTTTTTACAAAACCTAATGTTGGGACATGTGATCAATTATTGTTACTGTAATTAACTGGCTGCATGTTAACATACCTTGTTCAAATACCATTGTTGGTGGCCTGTTGCCAACATTGTTACTGGCATGCTGTTACAATGCTTACTGTTGTTCCATTTATGCATGTGTTCTGTTTGCTATGCAGCTGTTTCACATCTGTTGTTTTGGATTAAATGGAACACCCATGCATGCTGTTAAAACTAATATTGAAATGTTTTGTTCATGACTAACCAATATATCATGGAAAATCTTAACACCGTAGCACATTTGGGAAGGCCGATCCCAGCGGTTCCACCTGTCCCACACCATTTAGCCATGGCACTGGGCCCCAGCACATCTGGGACCCACCCTGCTACTTCATCTTCTGCAGGCCCTGTTCCACCTTTGTGTGGAACTGCATCAGGGGATGGGGCCCATCCCCCCAGATGTGGGCATGGAGATGAGCCCATCATCCGCCATCAGTTCCGGGATATGGTGAGCAGTGTGACCCGCTCTGAGTTGGATGGCCAGCTGTGCCAGATGGAGGGCCGTATGGCACACCTTGAGGAGCAGGCTGCCCCTCCTGTCCAGCCCCCAGCACAGCCATCATTGGGGCTGCGAAGGTGCAGTGGTAACTGCCTGCGGGTGGGGATGTCAATCCCACTGTATCCATATGGGGGTTCACGGGCCTCTTATTCCCAACCACCCTACCAATCCAAGATGTTTGCCCCCCACATGTGTCATACACCACCCCTGTCTGCTGTCTTGTCTGTCCCCTAACCAACCTACCTCCTCAGACATACCTACAATCCTTCCCAACATCCCACTCTCACCTTAAAAAAACAAAACAAAAAAAAAAACAAAAGGGCATCTGTCACCAAAAAAAATCGCCCCATACATAGTTGTCCATTTTACACACCTGTCCACTGGACACATGTAATCTGGTCCAATTGGCTTGACAACACATTTCTGTTGCCCTCACCCATCTTTCTGGAGTTTGAGTCTCCAAATTCACCTCCAAATTCTGTACAAATGCACAGCTGTTGCTGTATAAGAAATGGACAGCTATGGACCTTTCCTACAATCATCCTGCACATCTCTAGCTACCTTTTATATTGCTTTTCCCTCTGCGTGCCTCATTTTCACCACTTTCGTATCACACCTTTTTCTTTTCTTTTAAAGAAATTAGCATGGGTGTAAGCAGGAGTAAGCGGGAGTAAGCGAGTTTGCATGATGCTAAGTGAAGCCAAAATGGATTAAGCATCTCTCCAAATAACAGTATCTTGGCATCACTTAGCATCATGCAAACCCACTTAAAGCCACTTAAATCTGCTTTAATAACTCTGTCTCCATCAGCCACTGTTCTGCCTAGCAACAAAATAAGCAGCCCTACAAAGTCTCGAACCCAGGACACAACACACTATAGTCAGAGCAATGTACCACTACACCATTTGAGTTGTAGGAATGTCTGGTGCTTTTTCAAGCATATCATGCAGTAAAGTCATTCAACCATAGGGAAAAAGCTCTGTGGAATGACTCAGGTTCTGTATATATATATATATATATATATATATATATATATATATATATATATATATATATATATAGTTTCACTTCATAATCTAAAAATGCTAAAATACCGAATTTTAGGATTCCTAGACCATGAAGCCGAACCATTTACAATACCAAAACCCACAATCACGAATCACACAATCACGAATATACATACACCATACACCACATAACACACACACCACTCCACCACAGCACACAAACCACACAACCCTACACTACATATAAGCAGGGGGGGGCAAGCCCCCCTGCACCCCGCATGTGAGGGGCTGCGCTTCCCACACCCCTCCTACTTATATATACCAACTCATCAAGATCACACAATACATAAAAATAAAAAAAAAACCACACCATGGCATTCTCCACTCACTCGCACTCAAATACACATCACACATACGCAAACACTAACAAATCCAACACACACTCATACTTACACTTCCCTATCCTTACCCACACATACAACATACGAAAACACACACAAACACTCACTCACCTGCAACTTCAGGCACCATAACACTACACGCAACATACCAGAAATGCATAAGCGTGGATTCGAGACATTTAAATTCGTTTTTATGCACTTTCGGCATTGTAAATTTATGGCTTCATGGTCTCGGAATGCTGAAATTCTATATTTCAACATTTCAAGATTATGAAGTATATATATATATATATATATATATATATATATATATATATATATATATATATATACATAAAATGTAGTGCAGTCATACCTCAGAACCATACCTGTCAACCTCTTAGTGCAAGACATCTGGGCAAAGGCTGTCAAAACGGGGGTACAATGGGCCAAAACTAGGGATGTATTTTAAATATTGCTATTATAAACTTAGAAAGTTGCTATGGTAACAGGGTTTGTCTCAGCATACATTTTTTGAAGGATATGAGGTCTGAAACTGAAATGTATGTTATCATTTACTAACAGAAATCCTAAGATCATAACAGTGATTTACCAGAGAAATACAAATAATTTATGGAACAGACCAAAAATATGAGCAATAAACCTGGACATTCTGAAACAACCCAGCGAGTTGACAGGTATGCTCAAAACCCCTTAGTGCATGGAATCTGGACCAAGCCTGACAAATCGGGGAGGAAAAGCCATGAAAATAGGGACATATCTGAAATACTTGAGTATAGGTTCATAGGTTCATAGGTTCATACTAGGCTATCTGCCCTAGGGCATTTATAAGCCTAGCCAGAATGTGTTTGGCTTTTGCCACCCATTTTAAATTTATTTTGCTGTGCCCTTTTTCGAGGTTAGTATACTGTGCCTCTGTCTAACAGTGACACAGAAGTGATACCCGGGGTAAACCTACGATCTCCCATCCACTCATCAAGATTCCTCTTGAAGAGAGTCAATGAGGGACTCTGCCTAACCTGGACTGGGATTTTATTCCAGAGTGAAGGGAGCCTCTGGGTTATGAATCTGTCCCTCCAGCATGTCCTATTTATTTCAGTGCTGAGGTTCAAGTCTCTTGAGCGTGTAGCTCGATGGGATTTGGATTTTCTGAGGTGCAGCATGTCCATTAATTCCGGGTTGAACATGGCTTTATATGTCAGGCACAGATCGCCTCAGGTATTCCCCTGAGTAGAGCTGGAGTTTCTTTAACCGGGCAGCATATGGCATCTGTTTGAGCCCTTTGATCCTCTTGGTGAGGTACTTTTGGGGTCTTTCCAGTTGCTGCAGGTGTCTGGTAAGGTACATCCCAAAAGGGGCATTGTACTCAATTATGGGCCTGATGAGGGATGAGTAAAGAGGCACGATGACCTCCCCTGATCTAGATGTGAATCTCTTCATGATTAGGTGGGCTATATAAAATGTTTTTCTAACCACTTTGTCCACGTGGTTGTCAAATGAGAGATTGCTATCAACTTGGGTCCCCAGGTCCCTAATTACTTCTTCTGTACTTAATGGATTACCACCTATGTGGTAATTTGTGGGCACTTTATTTTTGCAAAAGGGATGACTATACACTTTTTGGCATTTAGCTTGAGGCCATGGCTCTGGCACCAGTTGTCTGTTTCTATGAGGCCCTTTGGAGGATGCTTGTGTCGGGTGGAGAGTCGATTATAGGGCCCAGTTTGCAGTCATCTGCAAACTTGGTCAGCCACAGTCCTTCCGTGTTGGCCTGTACCTCCGAGAAATATATACCGAACAAGAGAGGTCCCAGGACTGAGCCTTGTGGGACACCACTTGTAACTGGTTTGAGTCTGACATGGCTCCAGCAATTCTAACCATGTGGGTTCTGTCCTTGAGCCAGTTTGCAATCCATCTAGTGACATAGGGGTTTATATTTAAGCTGGTGAGCTTATCTATAATGCCTGAGTGGGGTATTGTATCGAAGGCTTTTGCGAGGTCCAGGTAGGCTGTGTGGACCACCTTCCCTCGTCAATGGCCTTGGTGACTGTTTCAAAGAAATCAACCAGGTTTAAGAGGCAGGATCTGCCCTTAACAAAGCCAAACTGGGTAGGATCCAGTGTCTGTAGGTCCCCAATATCTTTATTTATGAGGTCCATGATGATCCTTTCCATAGCTTTGCAGACCAAGCTAGTCAGGCTTATGGGGTGATAGTTTCCAGGATCTGTTGAGGCACCACCTTTATGGAGAGGGACCACTGTTGCTGTACGCCACTCTTTGGGCACATATCCTGTAGTAAGGCTAAGATTGAACAGTAGTTTTATGTTTGGGTTTAGCTCTTCTTGGAGTTCATGTAGGACGCAGCCCAGGACACTGTCTGGTCCCATTGATGCTGTGTTTTTTGCTTTGGAGAGGGCGGCTCTTACCTGAGCATCTGAGATGTCAGGGGCAGTACTCTGCTGGGATAGATATTTGCCCTTTTGGTGGGGAGGAGAGGGGAGAAGTTTGCGCTGAACCTGTCAGCTAGGATGTTGGCAATGTCTGTGGGTTCAGTGTATTTTTTGTTATTTTGGACTAATTCTGAGCATATCTGGGAATTACCACCCAGGTTCCTAACATAACTAAAGAAAGCCTTGTGATTATCCTTAGTGTCCTGTGCAATTTTTCTCTCGAAGCTGGCCTTAGACAATTTTATGAGTGCCCGTAGTTTTTTGCTAATACTGATCAGTGATGCCTTCCCTTTTTTGGATTTTGCTCTATCATTTAGTAGCTTCCTCCTTCTATTGTATAGTTTGTTTATGGCTGGGGTCCACCAGACAGGACGTCTGCCTTTGGAGGATTGGGTCTTGGTTTTATTTGGGATCACATGATCCATGCATTCCTGAAGATGTTCATAGAATGCATAGAATAGTATATAGCTGAGACAGTTGCTGCAGTAACACCGTCTGTTCTAACATATATTGAGTGGAATAGCACAAGTGCAAGGCTCAATTGCTTTTGATTAGTTAGTAAATTAAATCCTCACATCATCCCACTGATTTGTCAGACATATGCAACACTTATGGGGACCAGGCCAAAGATATGAGCCAGACAACTGGACATCCTACACATATCTGGACATAATATGACATTAGAGAAACAACACTGAGCTGCTAAGCATGTCACCAAGCACCGTGCAAACTACAGTCAGACTGACACAACACTACCCCAAATCAGCTATGGGAAATTAGACATGCATTTGTTAATATATCAGGCACTACAGGGATGTAACAGTAGTGAAAACAGACACCTGTGTGAAGTGCATACCCACAACCAAATTCACCACAGTCACAGTGACATACTGGTAAGCCAAATGAACACTAGAGTATAACGACTGTGTGAACAAAAATATCCTGTTTGCCACTCACACACTACCTCTACATATACTGCCCCAAGTCACAGTGTAGTAGGAATCCTGAGGTAGTACGGGACATGTCGCAGTCTGCCCCCACAAACATATACAACCAATAGACCACCAGAAACTGAAGCAGTGTCCACAGTCAGGTAGAAAAGGAGCCATGACACTTACATCTACCCCCTCCCTACACAGCCCAACTAACATTTACACACTACACTGCTACACAATACCGACAGTCTGTCAACAATCACCAGAAATATACAGACCTCTCAACTGTACAGATTCCCACAGAATGTCCAGACTTTGTCCTCATATTTATAGCTTCTTCCTCCTAACATGTCTGGCATTCTGCTACATCACTGGGATGATATCAGGAATGAAGGCACTAAATAATGATATACCATAACTATCAACCTCATACTGCATTACATCTGGACAGAGCCTGACATCATTGGGGGACAGAGGCCCAAAAACAGGGGCATATTTGAAATATTACTGTTATAAACTGAAAAAGTTGCTGGTGTTACAGGGTTTGTTGTAACATATCTTTTCTGAGGGATATGAAGTCAGAAACACAAATGGATGTTACCATTTACTGACTGCAATCTCCAGAGTATGCTACTGATTTGCCAAGGACAAAAACCTTCTGAGGAAAAGACCAAACTTAAGAGTCAAACCTCTTGCAATTCTGCGGATAGCCCTACAGTTGAGAGTTATGTCAACCACATAACACCGTCAGACTTAAAATCACACAGAATATCCATGTCCACACAAACCCTGTTAAACTCCCATTAATCCAATTGTATAAGAGCAATACTTATATTCTTTCCCTAAGTCTGGAACCTCCTCCCCCATTTTGTTGGGTTGTCGCCACATTTTTTGTTATTAGAGTTATTTCCTACTGCCCTCTGTGATGCTGTTGTCCACAAATCTCCATGATGTCCAGCTCACAGGTGAGGAAAAGGGGCAACGTCCACATGAAGTACTGAATTATAGGACTGGCCATGCCATTGGTTATAGGAATAAACACACAGCTGATCTCCATGCCTTTAGCAAGTGGGGGACACTGACTGGTGCACAGGCCATCACCTGCTCGTGAGCATTAACTACAAAAGGCAAGCTGCTGCCTATGCAAAACATGTCTCTATCTCTACATGTGTAGACAGAGAGAGAGAGGTGGAGAGAGAGAGAGAGAGACAGAGACAGAGACAGAGGGTCAGAGAGAGACAGAGAGAGACAGAGACAGAAACAGAAACAAACAATACTTGGAAAAAAAAGTATGTCAAACAAGTAGCCATGTAGTAGAATGCAGTAGGGGTATGCAATAATGGGAAATAAGATGTTAAACAAATATGTCTCAATAAGACTTGCTGTACTGATATATTGCTGATCACCACCTATGGCCATAGCATCTGGGTGTGTCTGCAGTGACATAGATCATAGCTCAGGTCCCTGAGTCACCCCAGGAAAGGGCATATGTGGCATATGACAACTACTGGAGTGTCTGTTGAACAATACTGACTGTGACACTGCTAGGCCACTTAGTGGGATGTTGTAAATATCCATATGTTACTTATGAATACAACTATGATACATGTTTGTCTCACAAATCTAAGAGACCTATACAGAGTATGTGCATAGTAAACTACTGTCGCAGATGTGTCTGTTGAACTGCATGTGATATACTGAGCTCATACCATTCAACTGTCCAGTGTTATGCACACTGACCATATGTGCACCTCATATTTGTAGTAATTTATTCATAGAGTTGTTTTATGTCTGGCAAATCATTGGCAAATCTGTGAAGACTGACATTAGAACATAATAGCATACATATGAGTGTCGGACATCCTCCAAGATATTTCTGTGAATGCAAATACTACTGTGCTATCAACTGACCTAACTGTTACAGCAATATTAATAAAGTGTCACTAATTTTGGGCCATAGCCCACCATTTTTGTGTGTCATCCTCCAGATGTATTGCTCTAACAGGTTGAGAAGTATGATTGAGCAGCAAGAGTGTAAATACAGTGTGCCATACTGACATAGAACAGAAATGTATATCATGTATTACCTGTGCACATGTATGTATGAGTAAGTGTAGCTGGAAGCCTCAAAACAACAGACATGAGATGCAAAATGTCAGGTAAATAAGTTGTACATGTTGTACATGTGTGTAATCTTAATTTCTGTGCATCCAACAAACATAAATTTCTAAGTTACTGGTTATTGCATTGCCCTGATGCAGACATGGGTACTAGAATAAGCATGATTATCAGGTTGAAAATGGAGAGGTGTCCAACTTTGTTATGACATTGTGCCCATGCACACTACAAACAGCTATATGAGCACCTACATAGCTGTATGGACTCAGCAATACCTGACTCCTAAAACCTGCCTCCACCAAGGTAGAGTAATCCCCTTTGCTGGACAGCAGCAATACACAAACCACATAATCAGTCACTATATTGGCTGTACAGGGCCATGTAGGAGCAGGCACCAACCTGGAAGCAAGTTAACCTGTGTCTGAACAAGCATATAAGGTCACAGGTGAATTACTGTAAGGCTAAATATGAGTACAAATTGGACACATCCACCAATGCCAATCACAAGGCTGTCTTCACATATGTCTTCAATCTCAGAGGCAACAACCCAACCCACCCTGCACTGGTGGTCAATCACACCACATACACATACAGCATAGCTATAGCCAACCTATTATAGACAGGTTAAGGGAAAACATCACCCTCCTGTCCCACCATCAGTATAAGTGGATATGCACAGCACCCACACCCCTCCCCTCATCATCAGATAGCAGGTCCATAATGCCTAATCAAAAGCAACAAAAGCAAGTCTCCATGGGACCTGATAACTTCCCTGTCTGCATCCTACATGAACTCAGGCATATGCTCCCAGCTCCATTACACATTGTATGCAAGCAAAGCCTAAGCACCATTGACATCCCGTATGCAAGCAAGATGGCCACTGTCATCCCTCTACACAAAGGTGAATGATGAATGGTGGATTATGCAATTTACTGTCCCTCATTGTGGGGAATATGACACATCAGGACAAGGAGTGCAATACAAGCTCCTACTGTGCTGATAGATGACAGGGGTATGATGTGGTCATAAGTGGTGTCTAATGCCAGTCAGTGTTGATGTGCAGGTTATGTAAATAATGTTGACCAATGTATGAGGTCCTGTGATGTATTTCCCTGTTTATGTTTTCCAGGTGAAATGCAGAATGCAAGACAGCCAGCATATACTGCAGCTGAAACTGTGGCTATTACCGATATGATAATCCAGCACCATGGGGTGATGTTTGGCTGTAGCCAACAGAAGTTTCAGGAGCGGATTGGCCTGTGGGATGAGCTTGTCCACAGAATAAGCAACTTGGGCCACCATGGATACACATATGATCAGGTTAGGCATTGGACAACTCACCTGATATGCCATGCCTGGCAAAGAGCTGCTGCCATGGCCAGGGACTGTACTGCCACAGGTGGTGGTCCTGCTACACAGGCCCCACTTACACCAACAGAAGAGCTCCTTGCCAACCTTGGGGCAGCCACCACATGCCAGCAAAGTCAATACACGCAAGTTGTGGAGGTGGGTGGCACCCAGACAATAGGCAAGGAGTGCCGAGGTAAGGCCCCAATGCATATCAGTTGAATATTGTAACAGTCATACTGGCTTCTGTAGGATATCTAGATGCATATGTCAGGTCAAACTGCATTTTTGGGTGAGGTTTTGTGATGCACACAAGGGGACATCTATGGTGAAGGACAGCAAATTGTATAGTACCAGAGCTTGTACTGTACATGTGCAGAAAAGTAGCATTCACCTTGTACCAATGCCACATGTGAATCTGCTGACAATACCTCTCCCCCACAACTACATCTGTACCTCTGGTCTGGATCTGGGACAGCAGCCTGAAGCTGGTGAGTATGGCATTGTACTTGTGTGGCTCACCAATACCCCAGGCATGTTAAGGTTATGCATTTTACCATGCACAAAACTGTTACTCAGCCATATTGTGATATGTGCATGTTCACTTGTGGTGGGATTAACTGCATTGCAACAAAGTGGTCATCACAGGGGCCTATTTGCAGGAAATGTAACATATCTGTAGCATACCTCACAATCTGTCAGTGCAAGAAATCTGGACAAAGACTGACAAAATGGGGGGACAAAGGGCCAAAACTAGGGACATATGTTAAAAGTACTCTTATGCAGTGCACATAAAAAGTGTACACACCCCTGTTAAAATGCCAGGTATTTGTGATATACAAAAATGAAACCATAATAAAACATTTCACAACTTTTAACACCTTTAACATGACCTATAACCTATACAATTCAATTGAAAAGCAATCAAATCTATTAGGGGAGCAAATATGAAAATAAAAACGTCCAAAAGCTAGATGCATAAGTATGCACAGCCTGAAGCTAATACTTTGTTGAAGCAGCTTTTAGTTTAATTACAGCAGTACATCTTCTTGGATACACACCTGCCATCAATTACAAAGACTCTTTGATTAACAGCAAATAATGGTCAGCTGTCCTACTAGGCTTTTCCTGACATTGACTCAGCAACAGCCATGGTTTGCAGATAGCTTACAAAGCATCAAAGGGATCTCATTGTTGAAATGTATGAGCCCGGAGAAGGGTACAAAAACATTTCCACAGCATTGCTTATACCATGGAAGATGGTGAAGACAGCTATCAAAAGGTGGAGAAAATATGGGACAACAGTGGCATTGCAAAGAAGTGGATGTCCCTCCAATTTGGATGAAAAGACAAGACCAAAACTAGTCAGGGAGGCTGCCAGGAGATCTACAGCAACAATAATAAAGGGCTTGCAGGAATCTCTAGTAAGTACTAGTTGTGTACTGCATGTGACAACAATCTCCCTTATTCCCCATATGGCTTGTCTATGGGGTAGGGTTGGAAGATGGAAGTCTTTTCTCACATCAACCAATATCCAGGCTTGGCTAAATTCTGAAAAACAATACATCAAGTCTCCCAAAAGCATGTGGGAAAATGAGTTATGGTCTAATGAGACCAAGATTTAAATTTTTGGCCACAATTCCAAAAGGTTTGTTTGGTGCAATTACAACACTGCACATCACCAAAAGAACACCATCACCACAGTGAAGCATGGTGATGGCTGTGTCCTGCTTTGGAGTTGCTGTTCATAAACTGGAACTGGGGCTTAAGGCAAGGTGGAGGGAATTATGAATAGTTCCAAATATCAGTCCCTTTTGGTCCAGAATCTTCAGGTGTCTGCTAGATAACTGTAGATGCAGAGGAATTTCACCTTTCCACATGATAATGACCCAAACCATAAATCCAAATCTACAAAATAATGGCTTCACTAGAAGACATTCAACATTTTGGAATGGCTCAGCCAGAGCCCACACCTACATCCAATAGAAGATCTGTGAGGTGACCTGAAGAGGGCTGTGCATAAGACATGCTCTTGCAATCTGACAGAGTTGGAGGGCTTTTGCAAGGGAGATTGTGCAAATATTGACAAGTCAAGGTGTGCCATGCTGATAGACTCCTTCCCAAGAGGACTGAATGCTGTAATTAAATCAAAAGGTGCTTTATTGTACATATTTAATTTACTATATGTTACCCCTAACTGATGTGTATGTTATTCAGTTGGATTACACAGGTTATAGGTCACAATAAAGGTGGGGAAAGTTATGACATGATTTCTGTGGTCTCATGTTATATATCACAAAAATCTGGCATGCTAACAGGGGTGTGTACACTTATTATATTCACTGTAAGCTTAGAAAGTTGTTAGAGTAACCAAATGTGTTTTAACATACATTTACTACAGGTTTTGAAGTCTACAACTCAAATTATGTAATTAATTAGTGATGCCAATCATCAGATCATCCCAGTAATGTGTCAGACAAACACAGGATGTATGAGGAACAGACCAAAAATATGAGCCACACAGGGGGTGGGAGGTTGGCATAATGGTCAAGGTGCTTACCTTAGAAACACAAGTTGCAGGGTTTGATTCTGACATGGGGTAATTGGCTAGGCTTAAAAATGGCCCATAAGGGCGGTTAGCCTAGTACTAACCTATGAACCTATGAACATCTAGACATTCAGTGAAACTCTGTATAGTTGAGAGGTATGTTCTGTAGGAGTTGCCACTGTGCTATACAGGTGAACAGCAATAATGTGTACATGGATGCAGTGACTGCTAGGTGAAGGCCCATCATCTACTTACACTACTCACATATCCTAGAGGTGTATATTAGTAGTAACATTAAGTTGAAAGGGCTGCACTGCATGATGTTGAGAGCCTGTACAGAGTGTGTATGTTGTAGTCTGACTGTGTGTCATGAATGTCACCAGTTGGCTATCATGAGGTCTGTGTAATGCCTTTGTACCACCTCACCTGTATGTGTCTGTGTGTGTGTGTGTGTGTGTGTGTGTGTGTGTGTGTGTGTGTGTCTGTGTGTGTGTGTGTGTGTGTGTGTGTGTGTGTGTGTATACCAGCAAAACTTATAGTGCAGGTATTAATTTACATATGTTGTCTTCCTCTCAAAGGTGGACATGGTGGTCATGATCCCTCCTACTGAGAATCTGATGTCAGTGTCTCTGCAGACTCTGACAATGATGGTGG
Source organism: Protopterus annectens (assembly GCF_019279795.1). NCBI lineage: Eukaryota > Metazoa > Chordata > Ceratodontiformes > Protopteridae > Protopterus > Protopterus annectens. The sequence continues at coordinate 974,961,292 of NC_056745.1, read as the reverse complement.
TCCTAGTGAGGCACAGATAGGGTTGTCAGGGGCTGAATCTGTGCCATCAGTTGGCATCCCACAGTCATCCACAATTTCCCCACACAGAGTCACAATGCCCACAAATACCGTTCCCCCAGCAGCCACAGATAATCAATAGTTGGCGGGTGGTGGCAAGGAACAGGCTGGTGTGGTGACTATGGCAAGTGTGATTGTAGACACTAGTCATAGCCAGAGTGTAGGCAAGGTTCCACACAGGTGGATGGACAGGGGTGCTTGAAGGAGGACTGCTGCCCATCAAGCCATTGCCACAAATGCTGCAGCAGGTGTCACCAGATGCATGTTTTGGGCTGTCATGGATGCACAGGCCTGTAGTAAACATAATACCAGACAAATACTCAGGGCCTTGGATGCAAGTCTTCCTGGCTTACATGACAACATACATGACCTTGTTGAAGCCACATGTCAAAATACTGAGGTCATGAATAGATGGTGGAGTGAGACCTTGGCAATCCTCGACCAAAGAATGTCTGTGCTGCAGCGTGTGGTGGAAGATGGGTGTCAGCCACGTGGATGTAAGTCAGCACCAACATCAGCTGAGAGTCTATGTTGCCATGCACCTTCACACTCCACCAGCACTACCAAAAGGTGGGTGCTGTCCACACCAGAATGGAGCAAGCCATGGCAAGATGATCCGAACTGGTCCCATCAGGAACATGGATTCAGCAGACAGCAGTCACCATTGGGCAGTAGTACTGCATCTGGCCTTGGGCCTGGTGGTGCCAGTGAGACCCCTGGCAGGAACAGTTCACATATCTGTGGCCAGAGACCATGAATTGTACACTCTGCCATGCAGGTCCACAGCTGTCCAACATAACCCTGTGTAGGGTAGCCACATGATTTAACTGTGTGCATTAAAACACACACACATCACCATCACAGCCAGATCACCTCCAGACACACACACACACCACCTCTGCATGGCCATTCATAGAACACCCCTCCAAACACACACACACATGTCAACTGTATGGACCAGCCTAGGCCTCTAGCAAACCCACCCAACATCCTGTACATATAATGATACCTGTATCACATACCTGTCATCCATACCACCGATGCAGGGACATGCTAATATGGTTCTGATGCACATGGCAAATTAAGTACAGTTTAGCTATGTAATGCTGTATAAGGTGCTGTCAGAGTGTGTGTACCTTTTCAGTCATAATGCATTATCAGTGTTAGTAATACTGACTGAAAGTAGTTTCACATGCTGTATTCTGTTTGTGTTCTAGGTGTCTGTGTGTCAGCAGGATGTGGCCCTGCAGACATTGCCAATGAGGGGTATGGCAGAGTGGTACCACATCAACCATGTCATAGCTAAGGTACAGCTGTATATGCAGACATTTACCAGGTCTGTGTAACAGTTATTGCATGTGCCACAGAGCTTATAGGGCTGAGGGGTGTATACAAATAAGTCTATGGTGGTTGACATCAGTAGCTCTTGCAAAGTGGACAATGGTAAGTGTAGTGGGTGGAACACACCTCAGATTGGTAAAACCCACACCCCCAGAGGGTATTGTGTCGACCAAACACACAGAGAATACTGTTCCCACACACGCAGTCACACACACATGCACAGGATCACAGTTGCCAGTGTTGGGCTTGGTACCCCTACCCATCTAGTTTCTGGTACTAAAGTGTTATGCGGTTATCACAGGTGGCACAAAATTAATAGTGTGATGACTGTTTCAACGTACCTGTAAAGTGAATAACATCACATGCCCTTATGAGGTATAGCAATGGGGGTGTTTTGGGTGGGAAAGGACTCATTATATTGTCACCTATGAGTCTAAACACTCACAAACACTGCTATATACACCAATGTGTGCACACACACACACACACAAACACACACACACACACACACACACACACACACACACACACACACACACACACACACACACATATTTGCCAGTATTAACATTAGCAACCCTGCCTATCATGCAATTCATCCCATACTGTTATATAGCTGTTGCACGTGACACAGGGCTTATAGGGCTGAAGAGTGTCTACAGATACCTCAATGGTACATGTAAACAGCATGCTTCATAAAGTCGACCTTGGGACATGTACTGGGAGTACTGTGGCATAAAATTGTAAACCATAGTCACCCAATGGTTATAGTTTTCACACAAACACACACACACACAAGATACTGCTTTCACACACACACACACACACACACACACACACACACACACACACACACACACACACACACACACACACACACACACACAAGCGCACGCTAGTTATTGCTTCTACAGATATATATTTATTGCATGTGCCATGAAGTTTACAGGGTGAAGAGTGTTGCAAGGTAATTCTAAGGTGAACAACATCACCAGACCTTGTTAAGTATGGCAGTGGGAGATGTACTGGGTGAGAATGGACTCAAAATACTTTAATCTACAGTTATGCACACTTACAAACATAAATACACTCATACACACATTTGCCAGGACTGAGATTAACAGCCCTGCCCGTCTTGGTAGTCAGTCCGTACTGTTACATAATTCCTGCACGTGGCATGGGGCTTACTGGGTTGAAGAGTGTCAACAAATATCTCTATGGTTGATGAAGACAGCGGGCCTTGTAAATTGGACCTTGGGATGTGTACTGGGAGTACCATGGCCTAAAAATGTAAAACGCACACCCCAATGGATATAGTTCTCACTCAAACACATACACAGGATATATTCCTCTCAGGCACCCACACACACACACACACACACACACACACACACACACACACACACACACACACACACACACACACACACACACACACACACATTTGTCAAGACTGAGTTTCGAACCGCTACCTATCTAGTTACTGCTACTACAGTGTTATGTTTTTATTGCACATGCCATGGAGCTTATAGGGTGCAGAGTGTCCCATAGTTCTTCTAAGGTGAACAACATCTCCAGCCCTTGTAACATATGGCAATGGGCAGTGTACTGTGAGAGTGAGGCCTCAAAGTGCTCTATCCTACACACACACACACACACACACACACACACACACACACACACACACACATATGTATATATATATATATATATATATATATATATATATATATATATATAAACATACACACACACACACACACACACACACACACACACACACACACACACACACACACACACACACACACACACTCACTCACTCACATTTTCCAGGACTCAGATGAGAAACTCTACCTATCTAGTTATTGGTACTATCGTGTTATGCAGGTACCACACACACCACAGGGGCTGTAGAAGGCAAAGTGTCCCAAGGTACCTGTAAAGGCAATAACATCACCAGTCTTTGTAATGTATGGTAATGGGAGGTGTACTGGGTGAGAAAGGCCTCAATTTGCATACACCTACATGTTTACACACTCACAAACACTTTTATACACACTAATGCACACACACATGTATGCCAGTACCGAGATCCGTAGGTTCATAGGCATGTACCAGGCAAATGGCCATGGAACCTTTGCAAGCCAAGCCCATAGGATTACCCTGATATTGAAACACCTGACATTACTCCCCAGCGTGTCTATCAAGTATAGCCCATGGAGTGATCCCTGGGATGAGATTTCTATTCCCCATTCACTCATCCAGATTTCTCTTGCAGAGGGCCATTGAGGTGACCTGGTTGACATGTATGTAAAGTCTATTCCATAGCGTGCCAGTCACTGGGTTATGAACCTGTCCCTCCAGCATGTTCTGTTGATTTTGGAAATGGGGTTGAGGTCTCTGGGGATGTGGTGTGGACAGATTGTTTTTTTTTTAGATGTAGCATGCCTAACAGAGCTTGGTCAGACATGGCTTTGTAAGTCAAGCAGAGATCACCTCTAAGTAGCCAATATGAGACAGAGAATAGTTGAAGTTATTGAATCTGTCCATATAAGACAAGTGTTTCGGGCCTAGGATCCTCTTTGTGAGGTACCTTTGCAGCCTTTCCAGTTGTTGCAGGTGTCTAATGAGGTACATGCCAAATGGGCCATTGTACTCAATGACTGGCCTAATGAGGGAAGAGTAGAGGGAGACAATGAGCTCTTTCTTCCTGGATGCAACACCATTAGTAATGAGATGTGCCACATAGAAGGACTTTTTGACCACAGTGGCACTGTGGTGGTCAACAGAGAGGATGTTGTCAACCTGTGTTCCCAGTTCTCTTATAACGAACTTCTGTGTTCAGTGAACTACCATCGTATGGTTCTGACAACAGTCATAGGTCTCATTGAGGCCTTTCTGCAGGATATCAGCATCACTTGGGGAGGTAAAAATAGCACCCACCTTGCAGTCGTCTGCAAACATTGTCATCCAGAGTCCCTTCAGATTGTGCTTCATTGTTTGCCATTTCTTTGCAAGGTTGGAGGTTCTTGTCTGGTCCTGCATTTCCTTGTTTGCATTTACTCCCCTTTGCTGTTGCTTGACTTACACTTGCACTGCTGAGAGCCTAGTCAATTATTGTATTTGATATTCACTGTGTACTGCAGTAATAGCACCCTCCATTTGGTGTTTTCCAACAAACATGTACCATCATTCATGCACATTCTGATATGAGTTTCACATAGTCTGCAACATCTCAGCAATGACTTGTGCATTGGTATATAATGTATTTTTGCCCTGAGCCATTGCACCATGGCTGGAATGCATCCCTACTCTGTCAGTTTTCATTCACCTGTGTTGTATCGTCTGTTTGTGTGCTGTCTATGCACTTTACCTCTCCTTTATCTGTATTTACAACCCCTGTCTGTCATGCCTTTTGATATCTGTTATATGTTTACACTTGCACTTTTGCCTTCCTCTTCTTTCTATTTTCTACATTCTTCAATTCTCCAAAAAACAAAACTTGGGGCCTACCTATCAAAAAGTTTCCCATGGCCCCTCTGCCTCTCCCTCTGACCTTCCTATTCCATCATACCTCTTGTGTGTCCTTCCTCTTCACCCTCACCACATGTCTGCTTTTTGTTTATTTCCTACATTGTGTGTACTACTTGTGTTTCCCACACATGTCCTGCACCTGTTGTTAACTGCTGTTAGCCATGATGCAATGGCTGTGATTGCTTTTCACCTTACTTAAATAATTGTTTTATTAGAAATTTTGTGGATTACATAAGATTCCACAAATTGTGAAGGGTGTATTTATGTATGTTGAGCTATGAATTATAATGATAACCATAATTGTTTTTGAATATTTGTCATCTTTTCAGAGTGAAGCACATTTCCCTTCCTTTAGTACTTTTCATTTATTACTTTGCATTCTTTTGAGCTTGTATAATTTCCATATATGTGCATAGGTAATACACATATATAGCTTACTTTCTGAATAGGTTTTTCTTGGCATACAACTGTGGCATGACAGTTTGAAGATGCACTGATATTGTTGGTTGTGTCTGCTTGGTACTGAATTATTTTTTGTAAACTGAGGCATAACCCCGTATTACTTGGTTAGCCACAATTTTTGTGCAGAACTCAATGAACTTCAATAGATTCCACAGACTTTATGGAATACAACTTGTAAAGTTGTAAGAAAAAACAAAAATGAAATAAATGCCATGTTGGTCCTCTAACACAAAATACAGAAACATTGGAACAGAGACGTGATGTAATACCTTTTATTGGACCAACATGGATTTTGCAATTACTCAGGCCATTGAGTTGGCATGAGCCTTTTGTCAGGAGTTATTAAATTACTGATGTTAAATACAATTCCCTGGATTCAGTAAAGCATTTCTTTCATGCAGGAATAGTGTAGCATCTCCTGAATGGAATATGGCCACTGACCGATCCAGTAAACAAGGCTGGGGGTGTGCACGAGCTTGCTAATACTATTCTGCCATGGACATGACTGGGTTATGCTAATGACCTCATTTGCTGGTGAAAACCATGCAAAAAAGGTCAATTAGTGATCCAGTAAGCAGGCAGGTATCCATGGCAGAATAGTGTAGCTTGCAGAAATGAATTCAGCTACTAGAGGAATACATTTCTGCAAAAATCAAAACGGAGGCAAGACAGCTCAAAGTAAAGCATGAATTATAATCCTTCAGCATGCCAATGGCCAAATATATGGCCATTGTCATGGAAAAGTGTTGCAAAATTATAAAAATCAAAGTTTGTTTTTTTTGGCTGTTGTCAGCAGTTTAAGCATAGAGCAGCAGCATGCAAATGGGATTATGACAAACATAAAAAATGTGAAAAGGCAATTTTAAGTGAAATCTGCATTTTGCCATTATAGTCTATGGCATGCAAAATCCAAACAATATAAGGGAACAGTGGTTGCTATGAGAAAAGGCTCTGGTGTAGTGCTGTAACTAGGGAATAAGACAGTGGGGTATGCTAAAATTTACTGAATCACAAAAAGGAGACAAGCGCCAAACTGCACCTAACCGTGGGTGGACCACAACAAATAATTGCAAAACACTCCCCCAATGGATATGGCTCCCAATCGAACACACACACACACACACACACACACACACACACACACACACACACACACACACACACACACACACACACACACATACACACACACATTTGCCTGGACTGAGATAAGTACTCCTACCTATCTAGTTATTGCTACTACAGTGTTATGCATTTATTGCACATGCCATGGAGCTTATAGGGTGAAAGGTATACCAAGGTACTTCTAAGGTGAGGGACATCACCAGCCCTTGTTAAGTATGGCAATGGGAGGTGTACTTGGTGAAAAAGGCCACAAAGTACTTTAACCAAGAGATAGCTGTGCCAAAAAGGAATGGTACCATATTTTCTGGCATTGAGCTTAAGGCCATGGTTCTGACACCAGTCGTTGGTCTCAGTGAGACCTCTCTGTAGGATGTCAGCATCACTTGAGGAGTTAATAATAGCTCCCAACTTGCAAACATCTCTGAACTTTGCCAGCCGGAGTCCCTTTGTGTTGGCCTGGATTTCAGAGAGGTAGATGCCAAACTGGAGAGGACCCAGGACCAAACCCTGTGGGACTCCACTCATGACTGCTCAACAGTCTGACTTGGAGTCAGCTACTTTCACACTGTGGGTTCTATCTCTGAGTCAGTTTACAACCCACCTGGTGATATAGGGGTTGATGCCCAGCTTAGTGAGTTTTTCTATGACTCCTCAGTGGGGAAAGGTATCAAAGACCTTGGCCAAATCAAGGTAGACTGTATGAATCACCTTGCCTTCATCCACAGCTCTGGTGACTGACTCAAACAAGTTGACCAAGTTGAGTAGGCATGATCTACCTTTCACAAAACCAAACTGTGTGGGATCCAGAGTTTGGAGATTCCCTATATCCTTGTTTATTAGATCCATGATGATGATGCATTCCATAGCTTTGCATATCAGACTCATCAGGCTAATGGAGCGATAGTTCCCAGGGTCTGTAGTTGCTCCTCCTTTGTGGAGAGGGATGACTGTAGCAGTACAGCATTCAGTATGGACAAAAACTGAGGTGAGGCTGTGATGGAGCAAGGTACATAGATGAGGTGCCAGTTCACTGTGTAGTTCATGTAGAAGACAGCCAGGGATATTGTCAGGACCCATAGATGCTGTATTCTTGACTTTGGAAAGTGCTGTTTTAACTTGTGCAGCAGTAACACTGGGTGCCTGGAAATCTACTGGTATTGTGATTGATCCTTTGGGGGGAGAGAGGGGTAAAGTTAGCACTGAATCTGTCAGCTAATATATTGGCAATATCTGTCAGCTCGGTATAGGAGGTACCATTGTGCGGTAGCTTACAGCAAATCTGGGTATAGCTTCATAGATTCATAGGTTGGTACTAGGCTATCGGCCCTAAGACCTATGCAAGCCTAGCCATAACAATTCCCTGGAAATTTTTTCCCACAATATTTACTTCTCTGGGCCCCTGTCTAGCAGGGCAACTGACATGATCCCAGGGGTGAATTTCCTATCTCCCATCCAATCATCAAGGTTCCTTTTGAAGAGGGCCAATGAGGTGCTCTGTTTGACATGTATGGGCAGTCTATTCCAGAGTATGGGGAGTCTCTGGGTATTGCTGCAGAGATTCTTTACATAAATATAGAAGGCCTTGTGGTTGTCTTTACTATCTGCTGCAATTCTGTTTTCATAGCTAGCTTTAGAGGATTTGATGAGGGATCTTAACTTTTAGTTGAGGCTGATAAGGGAGTTTTTTTAGTCTTGAGACTTCACCTTATTCTGCATCAGTTTCCTCCTTCTGTTGTAGAGTTTGTTTATGGCAGGGGACCACCAGACTGGCTTCTTTTTTTTGGAGGAGAGAGTCTTGGTTCTGTTGGGTATGGTGAGATCCATGCATTTGTGTACGTGTTCATACACTGCATTGGTGTATGATTCGGTGGTCGTGTAACTATTGTCCATTTGCATGGTTGCCGTGAAGTTAGCCACCTCTGTTTTTAGGAGCCTAAAATTAGCTTTGGAGACGTTTTCATGGTGGTGACCTTTGTGAGGGGTGGGAGGGATGTAGATTTCCAAGGTGATTAGTTTGTGGTCAGATCTAGCCAGGGAGGAGTTGACTAATGGTGTAGTGCAATGGTCTCTCATGTTAGTAATAACCAGGTCAAGGATGTTGTTACCTCTAGTGGGGGTAAGAATGATCTCATCCAGTGCATTGGAATTAATGAATTCCAGGAAACATTGGAGAAGTGTATTGGTACATCAGTAGTTTTCCCAGTTAATGGAAGGGTAGTTGAAGTCACCCAGTATGAGAGTGTTAGTTTGGGCCCTAATATTCTCCAGGGTGCTTAGAAATGTGTAGTGTGAGGTGTGGGAGATGGTTGGGAACCTATAGCAGGCTACAACCTGAGTTGCTGTCTTACCCAATGTTAGCTGCACCTGAAGTATCCCTGATGCATTATGTTGGGCCACCAGTCTGGAGATGTACAAATCCTTTATGAATATGGAAATGCCACTGCCTTTGGAGCTTTGGTTAAAGTTTTATTTATTTTTTATTTAACATTTGTTGACCGGGAAAGTCCGACTAGGTTCCACAGATCCTGTTTTCAGTGGAGGCCCAGGGAGAAATGCTCCAGAAGCATGTCTTTAGAATGTGGGAGGAAACCGGAGTACCCAGAGGAAACCCATGCGAACACAGGGACAACATGCAAACTCCACACAGAAGGCACCCCAGCTGAGACTCAAACCGGAGAACCCCTTGCTGTGAGGCGACAGCATTGACCGCTGCACCACTGCACCGCCTCGCAGTTCTGAGGCCGACAGGTGTGGAATGAGTTATAGCCTGGTAGTGCAGGGGTGCTTTCTGCTGCCTTGAACCAGGTCTCTGTTACAGCAGAAATGCAGATGTTCTCCATTTTAAGGAGTGCTTTGAGTGAGTGCATTTTGAGATTTAGACTTTGAGTGTTGAGCAGCATGACCCTCGGATTGCATTTGTTTGTAGCTGTTACAGTGGTAACTTGGTCTTTGAAACATCACCTAAAAAAGGGACTATAGGGGTGGCAAGAGCCTTGGCCAGTATCCAAAAGAACAGGGGTGACAGATGTAGGCCATCCCTGGCAAAGCATTGAGGTCTGTCAATCATGTCATCCCAGGCAGACAGATACTGGATCCCCTTAGAATGACACCAGAAACTTAGCCAATTGTTAAAATCAATCATTTTCTGCTTGTACTGTGGTATCATTCTAGGTGATGATAGGATGCTGCTCAGGGTTAAGGTCATACCCGCCTGGGCTACATAATTGGAGAACTCCTCCATGTCATTTTTCATGTAGTCCAGGGAGGTACATCTCAGGTCATTCACACCCACTTGTACAATGACAGGGTCATATTTGAACCTGTTGCTGCGGGACCTGGCACCTGATAGGCAGCTGACTGTTACTTTTTTCTTATTCAGCCTCATGAGTGGGACATCAGTGCACCTCACTATGGAGTCACTTATGTCTAGTGTGTTAGGCATGCTGTTTTGCATTAGGGGCTTTGGTTGAGTGGCACACTGTTTAGGAGAGTTATGTGTCTTGTGATTAGTGCTGTGTTCTGGTGGTCAAGTGTGTTTCTACCTTGGAGGCCTCTGTTGTTTGGGTAGATTTTTATTGAGATCCTCCACGAAGGTCGGTGTGGGGTTTGTGTTTTTATGTGAAGGCAGTGCTGGTGTGTGTTTTGGAGGGCTATGTGCTCCATATGGTGTGGTGCAAGTGTTGACCTTCTCCTCTTGACCAGCTATTCTGGTCTTGGCTGGAGAGTGCATGCCTTCCAACTTGGATATATAAGTGCATCTCTAGCAAGTCTAAGTGTTGGGAAGTAAGAGGAGTGTGTTGTCAGTGTACATGAGGCAGTTACTACATTGCCTATGGATGCCCAAGTTCACCAGGTTAATAGGTGAAAAAACTGACCTTTAGACATGCCTGGAGGGGTGGGCATTAATAATAAGTACTGGAGCTGTTTCTTTGTAGAACATTTAGTGCTGGTAGCACTTTTGTGTGCTACAATCATTGCTACAAGAAATCTGGTAAAGTGCTAGACTAACAAGCTAATAAAAGTGCAGGAGAGGAGAGAACTAGCAGATCTAAGAGAAAAATTGAATAGCAGACTTTGGCACCACTCAGATGCTTACAAACAGTCTTGGATACAGCAAATCTGTATCTGGACTAGACTAGTTACAGAAAAGGTGAGAAACAAGATAAAATGAAGGCTTTTAAACCAGAAAGTTGAAAGAGATGGAAAAACTGTCCTAACGGCCAATAAACTACAATTTCTGGGCTAGAAACCACTTCTTTTGTAGTAGATAGGCTACCTAGTGCTTACCACTCCCAATGATAATCTGGAAGGCTTCCCTCCAGTGAAGAACGGCTTGAGGGGCTTAGAAGCTTACAAACAGCCTTAGATACAATAAGTCTGTATCCAGACTAGACTAGTTACATGAAAGGTGGGAAACATGCACAAACACTGGCATTTTAATCCAGAAAGTTGGAAGAGATGGAAAAACTGCCCAAACAGCCAATAAACTACAATTTATGGGCCAGAAACCACTGTTGTGGTAGATAGGCTACCTAGTGCTTACCAGTCCCACTGATAACCTAGAAGTCTTCCCTCCAACACAGAAAGGCCTGGGGGGCTCAGAAGCCTACATACAGTCCTGGTTACAGCAAATCTATATCTGGGCTAGACTAGTTACAGGAATGGTGAGAAAAGCGCAAACACAGGCTTTTAGACCAGAAAGTTAAAAGAGATGGAAAAACTGCCCAAATGGCCAATAAACTACAATTACTGGGCCATAAATCTCTCGTCTTGAGGTAAATAGGCTATCTAGTGCTTACCACTCCCACCGACAAGTGAGAATGCTTCCCTCCAACACAGAACAGCTTGGGGGACTCAGAAGCTTACAAACAGTCATAGATACAGCAAATCTGTATCTGGAGTAGACTAGTTACAGAAAAAGAGTGAAACAAGTGCAAATGCGGACTTTTAAACCAGAAAGTTGAAAGAGATGGAAAAAACTCCCCAAATGGCCAATAAACTGCAATTTCTGAGTCAGAAACCACTGTTGTGGTAGATAGGCTACCTAGTGCTTACCACAACCACTGATATGCAAGAAGGCTTCCCTCCAACACAGAAAGGCTTGGGAGGCTCAGAAGCTTACAAACAGTCCTGGATATAGCAAGTCTGTATCCAGACTAGACTAGTTACAGGAAAGGCGGGAAACAAGCTCAAATGTGGGCTTTTAAACCAGAAAGTTGAAAGAGATGAAAAAATTGCACAGCCAATAAACTACAATTTCTGGGCCAGAAACCACTCTTGTGGTAGATAGGCTACCTAGTGCTTACCACTCCCACTGATAAGCTAGAAGGCTTCCCTCCAACACAGAAAGACTTGGGGAGCTCAGAAGCTTGCAAACATTCCAGGATACAGCAAATCTGTATCTGGACTAGACTAGTTACAGGAAAGGCAGGAAACAAGCTTATATTTTTTTTTCAGAAAAGCAGCTAAATTAGCACTAAAAAGAATTCAAGTGCAATGCAAGCTAGCACATGAGCATGTAGCAATATTAAAGCACATAGTTTAAATAAATGCAATTTATTTAAACTGTATTCTGAACTGAATTCAATTATTGTTTTATTCAACTCTGAACAGTTAAAGTGCCAAAACATATACTTATCAGCTGAGAAGCACACTTCAGTCAGAACACAAGGAGATTCTAAGAAGGTTTTTTTTTTTTTTTTTTTAATAAAGTGGAAAGGGAGAAAGGAGAAACAGAAGATAATTCAAGGTTAAGGTGCTAAGTGGGTTGGACTTCTTAAATGTCCTCCTTGTATTAGGTAGAATTAACTAATGATACTAGACTAGGATAGAGCTGGGATAGAGCTGCACAGATGGGACTGGTAGGAGTGTCTGAAATCAAAATATGATCTCACTGTACCCAGTTGAGTGAGCAAATGAGATGGACCCAGGAGGAGTGTTCAAGCACAAATTTACAGGGGGGGGGGTAATTCCAAAGCCACCAAGATTAATACCACAACAAGAACAGGGAGAGAGGTTGGGAAACTAACTGCAGAGAGACAGAGAGACCACAATATGAAACAAATAAATAAACAGAAAAATAAAATGCAGTACTATCTTTAAAACTGCAAGTTTGTAATTAACTCAGCTTGCAATACAATCAATTGTAGGCACACAGCAGCCAGCCAAACAGCTCAGATATTGAGCAGATGCAATGATAATTAGGAATATACTATGTAAAAGTGTGAGTGGTCTGAGATGCAACAATTACAGGAAATAGTATGTAATCTTGTGTTTAACAAACCATCTCAGTGCAGTTATACAATATTGCAAGAGATGAGAAATTCATGTACATGCCAGTAAATGACTGCCAACAGCATTAAAAATGCTAAAACAGGAGACCACCATTTGATAACAGAATATACAGGCTATGCATAAAACAGCATTCAACAAAAAACACAATCTGTTGTTCAAACAGTAATAGTATAATCAACTTAACAGAGACATCTTTCATTTAGGTTGTGTCAACAAAAAATGTATAAACTCTAGCTATCCAAGACATCACGGTGATTACTCCTAAGGCAACACTGAACCTAAATTTATTTGCATATTAATGTTATTCACAATAAATCTATGAGTATTACATTTACCTTGCAAATATATTATGGGAAATCTGACATAAACTTTAGCATGCCTGAAGGTCTTAAAATGTACATTTAAACCTGAAGTTTTAACTATGTCAGGGATATTTATGAAGCAATAAAGGTAGACACTGATATCAAATACCTCTCATCCTTCACTGCTCCTTAAGCCTGTGCATACACTCTGTGCACAATGCATGATTTTTGGCATGGTCTTCATCACATACAAACAAGAAAACAAGATGTATTATAGTCAGAAGGATTGTTTCAGGTCAGTATATAATGACTGCTATCTGCACAAACAAAACACTGAAAAAAATATTGAGTATTACATGTCATATTCCATTGACATAAAATACTGCATCATATTTAATTATTATTGTGTCACTGTCAATATTGTGCACACATTGTGTGGAAGAAATTAGATTAAAATCTACAACTGTCACCTGAGTTCATACTATTAATCTGATCCTTACCTGCCTACATACCTCTCAACTGTACAGATTTTTGTAGAATGTCCAGATTTTTGCCTTATATTTTTGGTCCGTTTCTCATAAAATTGCAGTTTTCTGGCAAAATCATTCAGAGTTAAAGTCAGAAAACAATGGCATACATTTGAATTTCAGACTTCATATCCTTCAAAAAATGCATGCTAATGCAAAGCCTATTATTCTAACAACTTTCTAAGTCTGTACGAGCAATATTTAAAAAGTGTCCTTAGTTTTGGGCCTTTGTTCCCCCGTTATGTATGTCTTTGTCCAGATTTCTTGGTCTAAGTGGTTGAGAGGTATGCCTGCCTGGCTAATCAAACTTTGCTATGATTGCATAGATTTTTGGAAGTTAACAATGAATATGCAGGGAAGAATTACACACAAAAAAATGTAAAATTGTGTTTGTATATTACAAGACAAGTAAAAGAAAAGTAGAAATGATGCCAGGTGCTGTGGACTTGAACAGTAAAACTATGAAATCTTGACTGCATGTCATGACATTTCTCATAGTAATAACCCACAACTATAACACTTCAGAGTTCCAGCTGTTATAGTTTGCAAGAAAACATTTGACTGAATTTGAAATACATAAGTAGACAATAAAGGAATTACTGTTCTTCTGTGGGATTTAATGCAAACATATATAAATTAGGTAGATGGACAGGCAATGAAAAACGTAATAAATAATAACATAATGTTGTATAATTCAAACTGTACAGGTGGCATATGTATATAGTAACCATCATTTGCAGATACATCATTATTAACACGATGTTTGTAGAAACTTTGCAGATAATGGTCATCTGTGGACTAAGAGCTATAGGCATCAATGCACCATGGCCATGTTAGATGTGTAGAAATCTATAATGCATAACTTACGAACCAAGCATAGATCTCCTATATCTGTTGTTACATAGGAAATACTGATCTGCAAATATATAAGCCAAAACAGGCTACACTGAGATTCAAACCCACACATATTCAGGAAACATTTACATTGCCTTGCTGCTTAACCATATAAGCTAAAAGACATCAGACTTCCTTTAATGTTGTAAAGTTCGATGGAATAATGATGGAATATGAACTTGTCCATCTTATAACATTAGCATGTGTCAGCACAATGAGATTAACTGCCATAGTTTGCAAAACTAAACATTTGAAGGTAATTTTGAAAAGCATAAGACGTTAATAGCATCAGTGCGCAACCGTGTGATTGAATACCACACCTCTCCTCATACACTGGTAAGCCTACATCCATAAGGATTAAGGAATACAGATACAGATTTCTTGCACTTGCATTGTGCTTACAAGACTCGTACATATTTCAGCCTTGATGGCCTGCACTAATTTCACATTCATAAAAGTGATTAGCGCAAACATGGATTTTTTAAATAAATTTGTAAATTCTATAATGTTGAGATTACTAATTTATGTATTATTCAGGATTCACACATACAGATGTATATTGTATGATGTTTATGAAAGCTTTGTGGATAAGGAAGAAATGCTACTCAGCCTAAGCGCTATAGATGTCACTGAACCACAGCCATTCTAGATTTATAAAAATTTGAAAATTACCAAACAACCACAGTTCTTTCATATGTGATATGCAATATTACATGAATACCCAGCAATATTGTCAAAAAACAGTCTACAATGGGATTTGAACCTCTACATAGGAAAACAGTAGTTACATGGCCATATTGGTTACCCATTTGTGTTAAGAGACATCAGACTTCAGTACAGATTATAAAAGAAGATATTATGGAGTATGAGTAATAGTTATATGTGTGGAGTCCATATTAATTTACAGTCATAATCAACAGTCCTGCATAATGTGTACACTAGCCCAGCATAATTGTAGATAACCTCAGAATGTGTTGACACACTAACAGTAACTTTAATGAGTGGAACTTAAATTTCTAAATTTGCATTACTATTATCAATACAGATGCACGTAGGATACTCTTGAAACAGTCACAGAAACAGATATGCTTGCTAAATACATATATGATAATGCAGGTGTTAAGGTGTGGATTACGTAACTCACTGTAGGCATCTGTTGGCTGGTGTTGAATGTCTGCTACCCTCTGCCAAAGATCCTCTGTGTTCCTCAAATCTAGGTTATCATAGCAGTGGTGGACCTGCATACTAGTCTGGAAGTTCTCAGTCTGTCCACAGTGCTACCTCGCAATCTGGTTCCATATATTAATCATCACAAACTTCCTGGAGCATAGTCTTATCCTTTGCTCATGTCCAGCATAGACAGCGATCACGTGAGTTGTCCAGTTTTGCACCAGCCTCCTCTTGGTCGACATCCTCACTATTGTAGTTGAAAGTTGTTGGAACATATCTTCTAAAAATGTTAAATGAGGTCTCACTCAGTTCACAGGTAGCAATAGTATAAGCAGCAAATGTATCGATATTACATTCTAATGTTGGGGCATATAGAATGGCAGCAGAATATTGAGGGGCATCAGAAACATGTTACAGATATTCCTGTTAAATTATACTTACTGGGTTGGTGCACTGAGCACCTTACATTTGCAATGATCTATTGGTTAATGCTAAAGGTTTTGAGAACGTTTCCAGATGTACATAAATCTAATTGCAAAACATTGAACGTTAATTAACCTCATTAAATATGTATGGTGCAAATGGTCCTTAAAATCTTTGTGCATGTATCTAAACTCATTTTAAGGCATAAATGATTTACATCTAGCTTGAAAAAGGAAGCTGTGACCTGTCAGCTTTGTAGTGGCGGAATAGATTGCTATTAGTACATACCTATGTTATCATTATTCTGTATAAATAAATTGGTACATGTTTTCATGCATATGCTTTTTGTAATTGTCTGTATTACAATCTGTCTGTTACATAAAGGAAGGAGCAGAATTAAATAATATGCATACATATGGGTAAATGTCCATCTTTTGCAAGGATCATTTCCCATAAACAGTAGTACAGATCAAAAGAGAGAGGCCCCAGTGAACTACAGATAAGGAGGGAGCTAAAATATATATGTAGTTATTGCAGATTAACCTGTAACATCTGTGGTATGTTTACAGAAACTGATCGCTCATGGGGATTTCCGTAAGTGGTATGTTCAGTGACTAATTTACAGATACTCACTGATGCAAAGTAATATAGTATTAGTTAGGGTACATTCAATCTGATAGAGGCAACATGAGGATGACTTTGAATGACTTTCTTTTAGTGATATGTAGCCATGACTGCATAACAGTTCATTTTAATATGCTGACGTTTTTCTTAACTGTTTCTGTATAAATTCCAGTATGTGTGTCATGAGCCATATAATGACAGTACCATCTTTTCTGATGTGTGTCACCGACAGTGATAAAACATGAGAGGCATCCTACATTGTTGTACCCATGCTCATTGTATTTGGATGTGTATATAACTGTGACAACACCATTGCTATAGTACTGGGTTTGTAATACATTGGTTATATGTTTGTCCCTTACTTGTTATAATATCCACTGACATGGGTTCAAATCCACCTTTGTACATATGATCTGTACAAATTTGTTAAATGGATTGGTAGATGTGCTGATGTTGTTAGTCCATGTGGATTACATATTCAGACATATTTTTCATTTTCATTCATATTATCTGTACATAATAGTGATATACATGACATAGTTTGTTTTGCATAGCTATGCACTGTAAATGAAAGGTGAGCAATTCAATTGCATACACTTTTAGCATTATCATGTCAATATGTGACCCCCTATGTAATGTCTAATATGTGTATATCACCCTGTCGTCCAAATTTTAATCATAAATAGGAGAAATATTTCTAGCACAGAGTGAATGAAATGATTATCAAGGTTCTGTACCAGCAAGGAAGTAACCCACTTGGATGGATGGTTAATACTGTCTGGAGAAATCAAGTGTGGATGTGCCTCATAAACATAATCAGTGCTGTGGGAGGTCACAATAGATCCAGGGAAGCCTGTTGGCAATGCTGGTCTGACATGACTTTTTGTGCAGCCAACAGACTCCGCCAATATAAGAGAGCAAGAGACCACTGGAGGTAGGCTACCTCTGTTTCCCCCAAGTGAGAAAAGAATGCTCCTGGCCTCGCATCATACCACCAGTTGGGATCATTTGACACCCGGGAGGTATTGAAGCAGGTGCTCCAGGAGGGACAAATATATCCTACATTTACAAACACTGCAGCATACGATTTCTCATTAAAGAACATTAATTTAGACTTAGCACCATACTGTAATATTTCTGTTCCAGCAGCAGAAGTGCACCATAAATGTGAAAAGACACCTGATGTGGATGCACATTATAAGTGTTACAGTTTGTTATCTTACCAGCACAGTACATACACTCTTAGCAACACATTTTTCAACTGCAAAGGTTCCTCAACATCTGCACAGCAGCAGCACATGTCATGTAAGTGTCTCAATATATTGTTAGCTTGATCCATAGATCTTGTGTGCCTTGGCCTCCTGTCATGACTGCAGAGTTTACTCAGATGTTAATATTTGTGTGCCATTGTAACCTAAAGATGCCTCATCACAAAACACGGGCCTGGAAACTGCATGTACAGACAGACCAGGTAAGATTGTTCATCTGATTGATATTATGCAGTACTGTTTAGCACACCTGTGATCTAGAATGTTCATGTTGCCATGTTCTATACACAGGTACATCTGGCCAACATGTGCACTGTTTGTCACATAAGTGTCTCTATATCTTGTTGTTGTTATCCATAGCTATTGTCTGCTTCTGCCTACATTTGTCACATAAATGTCTCTATATCTTGTTGTTGTTATTATCCATAGCTATTGTGTGCTTCTGCTTTCTGTCATGACTGTGGAATATACTCTAATATTTATGCTTATGTGCCTTGCTATACTATAGGATACACATTATGACAGATGATACACTGATCAGGGAGGTTGTACCTGGTAAGGCAGTGTATCTGCTAAATTTCACTATTGATAATCACATTTGCACCCTTCATGACTAATGCGGTCTTGTTCACCTGCAATCCACACATCATCCTCTCCCATCTGGTATATGTCTGTCTTATTTCCTGCTTGTTATACCTCAGGTGGAATGCTGCATGATGCCAGGCATGTGCTTAATGATGATTTTTGCATGTCTATCTTTTCACATGTCGGTAGCATTTCAACCCTCACCTCCAGTGGTGGAGTCACAGGTTGACATGTCATGTAAAGTTTTAGTATCTGTATTGACCTCATCTGTCGTAATTGTGTGATATGTAACTTACATGTCATATCACTGTTATATAGGTTTCCCTGAACCACCTACAGCCATGATTTCCTAGTAAGTCCATGTCATCATTAACATTATAGTCATATGGTTGTTCCATATTTCAGTACTATGCTGCATCATTTGATTTCTGTGAATGTATGTGACATATATCATTTGTCTCCATTTGTAGGATGTCCACTGTCTGCCTCATCAACCAGTAGCCCGTCCACTGATCCTGAAACTTCAACATTATTATTGAGTTCTATGAACTGTTTAATTTCCTTTAAGAACCTTTCTTGAAAACCTTTTAACTTTGTTATATATGCTGGTATTCTCTGACAATAAATTAGGTTATTTGGGCTTAATGTAATATATTGCACTGTAATCAGACAACAGGCATGAGAAAATCAGTACCTCATCTATTTTGGAATATAATGAATATGATACTAGAACTTTGTTTATGTTTGTCTGGGTTCTAAATCTATAAGATTAATCTGTTAATTTCAAAGAAGTTGGCAATTTTAGGTCAGATAGATATTTCAAATTTATACAATTAATGTAATTATTTAAATGTTTTACTGCAGAAGCAATTTTCTTATTTTATTATTTATTGTTTCTTTAACAGATAAAGTGCAAGTCAAGTCTCCAGCAAATAACATATCACCTTTAGAGTGTAAAATAATAACATCTAGATACATTTTTATAGTATTCACACCTATACCTGCTAACCAGTATGCATTTATATGAATGTAGTATTTTTTTCCCAATTTCTAGTACTACTATGTCTAACATACAATTTTTGTATGAATAAGTATCTACAGTTTTGGGTATACATAATGTTTTCTCATTTCCATAATGTGAGAATACCTCTTCTTTTGGATTCAAACTGTGATCCAACTAAAACGTAATAGTCCTTCTTTCTTGAAGGAAGATAACATCAGATTTATTCAGTGTTAAATATTTATTAAGACTACTTCTCTTTATTGG
Organism: Protopterus annectens; assembly: GCF_019279795.1. Taxonomy (NCBI): domain Eukaryota; kingdom Metazoa; phylum Chordata; order Ceratodontiformes; family Protopteridae; genus Protopterus; species Protopterus annectens. The sequence continues at coordinate 974,941,416 of NC_056745.1, read as the reverse complement.
GTTAGTTAACCCATTAACGTTCAATGAGAGATATTTGAGTACAGACATTATTCAGCATGCAGTGTTCGAAATCTGTTTTATAATTATTTTGGAAGATGCTCATTAATGTAAAATTAAAAATACTTCTTATGGACATATATATATATATATATATATATATATATATATATATATATATATATATATATATATAAAGAAGTTACAGTAATAACTATAAGATATAAAACACTTACACCTTTCCACATGGAATACATTTTCCAGGCTTCATGAATTTTCCATTCAAGCCTCTTACTAACCAAACCATGATACCTTCAGGCACTATATTGCTACTACTTCTAACATATAGATTCAGGATTCATTCCTTTGGTTCTGGTGTTGTTTTAATACTTCTAACATATAACCTAATAATTGCTATATAAATGTTAAACACAGTTAAAGAAGATATTATTTGCACATAAGTAAGTAAACATTAAGCAACAAGCTTCTTGTACAAAAAAGTTTTCTGCATGAAGAGAATCATAGTCAGTTTATTTATAATAATTAACAACTATGTGTATGTGAAACACAAAAATCCAGGCAGAGTGGCAAACCCAACTAGTCCAAGTGCAGTGACCTCGTAGCCAAAAAATGAAAGTAGAGCGAAGATAATCCAAGTTAAGATCTTTATTTACATCAAATGGACAAAACGATATAACAAGCGCTTTCGCTCAGCTTAATGCTGAGCTTCCTCAAGTTAATTTTAAAAAAGCCAAATGGCCACATTAAATAGTCATTTCTAAATCACTAAATTGCTTAATTAATTAAGCATTGCAATTCAATATAACAACTGAATGATACAATTAAAGGAGAATGCAATTAAAAAACATCTCCGAGCCAAGGGTATCGCTGGAAAGTAGTATGTTAAAAACTTGAATAAAACAGTGCCACAACCAAAAACAGGGTTAAATAAAGGAATGTCACTACAATAAAAATAAGATTACATTAAAGAACATTGAAATTGTTTAAGAATGTTAAACTAAGAGAATTTGTTAGATGGTTTAAGAAAATGTAAATATATTCTTGTATTATTAAAAAGTAATTACAATGAATAAATATCTAAAAAACAGTTAAAAATATATATACAATGTGTAATGACACTGTCTAAAACCCAAAAACCTCACAAGCGTGCCATTTTGTTTTCAGGAACGCTGATGATATTGATGCTGTCATTCATGCCTGGGGGGTCTATTGGCGTTCAGCCTTAGTTGCCAGAGAAGTTCTCTGTATTCCAAGGCTGTCTCCCAGTCACTCCCTCTGGCATCTGGCACCACTTGTTCTAAAACTAAAAACCTCAATTCATAGTTGGGGCATGTTAGGGAATGTTTGAAAAAGGCATTAGAATCTTTCTGTTTGGAAATATCATAAAAATGTTCATAGATTTTTTTTCTAAGGCTCCTTTTAGTTTTGCCTATGTAGAAACCAGTACAGGCAGTACAATACCCTAAATAAACTACCCCTTTGCTTGCACAGTTAGTGGAACAGTTAGAGTTAAAAAGAAAATTCCTGGAGGGGATATATAAACTGGAGGCGTTTAGTATAGCAAAACATTGTTTGCAAGCTCCACATTTAAATGTGCCTGTTCGGGGTGCCTGACATGATTGCCAAAGAGTTACATTTCCCTTCAAGTAATTCTTTGAGATTAATATCTCTCTTTCTAGTGAACTTGGGAAAAGTAGGTATTACCATCCTTAATTCTTCATGCAAAGTGAGAACTGGCCAATGTCTTTGAATAGCTTCTTCTATCTCTGTGGAGTTAAGGCAATAAGTGTAAGTGAAACTACCATAAACTGTCTCCTCTTTGTTGCTGGTGACTATAGCACTAGGGGAAATACCCTTACCTAAAAGTGGGGGGTAAATTGTTTCCCTATTGTCAATAACTTCCTGTGCTAAAGTGTTAACCAATGAAGCAGGGTACCCTCTTTCCATGAACAGAGACTTTAGAAATTTGATCTCCTGTAAAAAGTCGCCAAGAGTGCTGGTCATTCTGGAAGCCCTAATGAACTGTCCTTTAACAATGCCCTTTTTTTGATAAAAGGGATGGCCACTTTTGAAGTGTAAATAGGAATTGGAAAATGTGGGTTTCCTGTACAATTTAGATTGTAAGGAGCAGTTGTCTAAGTCTTTATATAGTGTGACATCCAGATAATGAAGTTCAATATCACTAATAGTATGTGTAAAGGACAAGAAATGGGTGGTGGAGTTGAGATACTCAATAAAATTCAGAAGTTGCCCATGGGTGCCCCCCCATATGATGCAAATGTCATCCAAGAATCTTTTGTAATGTATTAGATGTTGAGCCCAACCGGTAGAAAAAATAAACCTTTGCTCCCATCTATGTAGTACAACATTAGCGTATAAGGATGCACAAGGGGCACCCATGGCTACCCCTTTTCTCTGTTTGTAAATTTCTCCATTGAAGAATATATAGTTGTTCTCTAACACTATTTCCATAAATTCAACCAAAAGGTTGGTTGTGTTGTTACTCAGGCCAGCTTCGGTGGTAAGAACTTCATTAAACCAAGCCAAGCCGACCGAGTGGGGAATACTTGGGAAGAGTTCAACTATATCAATGGTAACTAGAAGGAGCTCAGGTTTGCAACACGAGGGATCTATTCCCTTGAGGAAATCCCAAGAGTCTTTGCATACATGTTGTAAGGAGCTACCAAGATGTTTAGTTGCAAAGTATATAAATTTGCTAAGTGGTTCCATTATACCACCTGCTCCAGATACAATGGGCCGGAACTTTAATGGTTCTAACACTTTGTGAATTTTAGGAATTCCGAAAATAATCGGAATTTTAGGTTTTTGAACATGTAAGTAGTTAAAAAGTTTCTCATTGATGGCTCCTTGAAGTAGGTGGTCTGTAAGTGTAAAATTTATTTTTATATAAGCAAGATTAACTTCATTTCTTGAAACTATCTCATACTGATTAGTGTTTTGCAACATATCAAAAATGTAACCATCATAATCTGTATTGTACATGAGCACCATCCCTCCCCCCTTATCAGGTTTCATTACTCTAATATTCTCTTTTTTCAGGTCGTTAATGAGTCTGTGATCCCGTTGGTCCCAGTTAACAGAATCTAAATTAATTTTTTGGGTTGGTATAGATCGAAGTTCATGTTCAACCAGCTCCTCAAAGACCTTAATAGAGGAATGTATGGGAGGGTTGAAGGTGCTAGTTCTAGAAAGCCCTTGGTTGATGTAAGGTTGTCCTTTAAAATAAAGTGAAAGGTTAAGGCTCCTTACAAAAAGTTTTAAGTCAATGAGTGCTTTGGCCATGTTAAGGGGCCGCAAGGGTACAAACTGCATATCACGTGTAAATAAGTTGAAAACATCTTGATGGACCTCCATTTCAGTGTAATTATACACAGTAAAATTACCATTTTTTGTAATTTTACATAAATTACTTTGCTGTGTAAATATATCAACTTCAACTGTAGCCCCTACACTAACTCTATCTAACTGTGCCTGTTGCTCCAAGCTTGGGGTGTCTGTCTCTGCCCTTTCGCCCCGGTCCTGCGGTCCATAATGTGAGAATACCTCTTCTTTTGGATTCAAACTGTGATCCAACAAAAACGTAATAGTCCTTCTTTCTTGAAGGAAGATAACATCAGATTTATTCAGTGTTAAATATTTATTAAGACTACTTCTCTTTATTGGGTTAGTTAACCCATTAACATTCAATGAGAGATATTTGAGTACAGACATTATTCAGCATGCAGTGTTCGAAATCTGTTTTATAATTATTTTGAAAGATGTTCATTAATGTAAAATTAAAAATACTTCTTATGGACATATATATATATATATATATATATATATATATATATATATATATATATATATATAAAGAAGTTACAGTAATAACTATAAGATATAAAACACTTACACCTTTCCACATGGAATACATTTTCCAGGCTTCATGAATTTTCCATTCAAGCCTCTTACTAACCAAACCATGATACCTTCAGACACTATATTGCTACTACTTCTAACATATAGATTCTGGATTCATTCCTTTGGTTTTGGTGTTGTTTTAATACTTCTAACATATAACCTAATAATTGCTATATAAATGTTAAACACAGTTAAAGAAGATACTATTTGCACATAAGTAAGTAAACATTAAACAACAAGCTTCTTGTACAAAAAAGTTTTCTGCATGAAGAGAATAATATTCAGTTCATTTATAATAATTAACAACTATGTGTATGTGGTGGGTTTTATTTAAAATGTTTAGTTCTACATATAATGGTGCCAACTTTGAAAATGTATGGTTTTAGTTAATTAAAAGTTTAGAAAAATCATGTTTTAAGATTACATTTCTTTAAAATACCACTCAGTACATTGGATTAATACACATCCATTCCTCACCAAAAAATTAAACTAAGTATAACAACACATAAATCAATGTTTTGCTATTCAGCAGATTCATAAAATGGACTATGAGGCATAGTTGTCAGTCAAATAACCAAATATAGTGTCATACCTCTAAATAAAATAAGGATGTCACACTTTTGTAGGAACATAATCTAACCCAGGAGCACTAAGTGAATTAATCTTGTCACATTAAAATACATGCATTGTTAATTACTTAGTATAAATCCAGTAACATCACACCAGCTGCTTTTGAGATGTATGGAGCATAGCTTCACATAGATTACATGGTAATATATTGTTCACAAAATTGAAATGAAACCAATAGAATGACTATACACTAAATCTCAATCTATAAGCAGCTTCAGCAGATTTGCCACTGTACAGTACTATAAAATTGTACAATAACTGCAACACATGCGTTAATAAATCAAATGCAGCTGCTAATACTATTCCACTATTATTTCATGTTTACTTTCTCCAAAAGAAATGAGTTAGAAGTTAATTTTGTATTATAATAGAAAGTTATAGTAAAAAAACTACAGATAGTGCCACCTTATAAAACATCTTTGTGTGACATTAAAACGAGCCCCTCTTGTTATAGTTATACTTACACGATTAAATAGTTTGAAGTATATCAGTATATTAATTTGATATGTAACTTTAATATAAAATGCTTTACTTACAACATTCTCTCAAGTACAAATGATAATTTCAGTCAAACAACCTTTACAACAGTTTATTTAGGCTTTCTTTTTTATTTTCCATGCAGTTCCTGCTTCTGAAAGGTCAAAGGTTACACCATAGTTCCTTTATGATGTGTGAGCATTCCCCTGTGAAGATGGAGTGCTGCTTGAGCATGTTAAAGCTTGAGTTCTGCTTAAAAACATCTCAGAATTACTGTAAGTAAAGTTGACAGGAAAATAACTCCTAAATGAAAGCTAATAATACAAATTGCTTGTGGATGCATTCTCCAAGCCATGAATTAACTGAAATCCATGTTTATATATTCATTTCATTACAAAAAGCTAAAAGATGGGTATAGTGTATTAAAAGAGTTAAACTAGTATTTTTTTAAAAACAAAAAGCAACATCAAACTACACTGAAAGACCTTTTAAACAACTAAATTACAATATAGCTAAAGGCACCAAAAAGAAATTTAAACAGTGAAAGAAACCTGTTTAAGCAAACATCTACATACACTTGCATTTTCTTTCTTTTTTTTTTAATTCTTTTTATTTGTTTATAGTAGTAGAAAAAAGCAACTGACAACCAACAAATCTACATGACCTATATACATGTCAAACTATACAATGCCCAAAAATACAAAAGTGTGTCATGGTAAGGTTACAATCATTTCAGAATATGTTCAAAAAACATCCTCCAAATATTCTTTGAGATAAGGTTTCTGATTTAGGTTGTGAAATAGATACCTATGAGCCTTAAGGTGTTTAACTGCTAGGAGCTTAAACCCATCCCAAGATAATAGGTGCCTGCTTTTCCAATTAAGTGTGATGTAATATGTTATTAACATGAATATGGAAATTAATATTCTGAGATGAACCTTTGATAGTCCAGGAGGAGAAATATGTAAAAGGGTAAATTTCCAGGACAAAGTTGATTTTTCGTAGCCTATTTTCTCCAGCTGGACTCTTAAGGCAAACCATAATTTATATGAACATTTACAGCTCCAGAATATATGTAAGAGATCGTCTGTTTGATTTTGGTAGAATTGGCACTGAGGCAAAGAGTTAGGGTAAATTTTGTTGATTATGTTTGGGGTAAGATATGCATTGTTCATTAATGTGAGCTGGGTATATTTAAGTTTTTTTAGAGGTATGAGATTGGCGCCAGTCTTGATGGCATTCGATATTTGATTGTGGGGGATAGAGGGATCCTGATTCAGCCAGTAGTTAGAGTAAATGGGCTCCTTTTGTGTTTTAAAGGACATAATGATTTTGTAAGTGTTTGAGATCATTTTCTTTTTGAGGAGGGGTAGGTTCCATAGTACTTTGCAGGATGAAATGTCTTTATCGGTTACCAAGGGATGGTCTAAAAATTTATGAGATAACTCCAAGATTTATCTTATTAGAATTGTGTACTTTTTTGGGAGATTCATTTTGATTCTTATATCTGAGATGGAGTCATGCTTAAAGCGGAAGAGGTTGATAATGCTTTTGTCCTTCAGAAGGGGGGATTAATTTAAATTTAACATAATCCCATTCAGTTTTAAGTTAGGATTAAGACGAAGTGGTTGTAAAGTGTTAAAGGCAAGGGTCAGCTTTAGAGAGTGAAATAGTTTTTGTAGTGTCGCTATTCTGTTTTTTATGCAGCTATGCATCTTGATTTTGCCCAGATTTTCTTTATTTAAGAAAGGGAGAGCTAAAGGGTTGAAGTTCAGAGATTTAACATAGTTATTTTAGAGTATGACCCAAGCTGGATGCCATATAGTGGAATCCTTATTGAATGTAGCTATATTAAGTATCCTACTGCAATTTATAATTTCTCAGTATAGTTTAAAATTCGGCAATCCTAGGCCTCCTTGTTCTTTTGGGTATGAAAGTTTGGTGTAACTAATCATAACAGATTTAGGGGACCATAAATACCATGGTAATATGCGGTAGGGTCCTGAGAAAATGATATTCCTAGATAATGGAAAGGTTTAATATTTATACCTTTAGATGAGAATATATTGGGGTATTGAGTGAACATGCTAATAGGGAAGATTAAGGATTTATCTCTGTTTAGCTTGTAGTTTGCAAATTTGGAGAAGGTATCAATGGAGGACATCATTTTCTCTAGATCAGAATTAGGTAAAGTAAAATAGATGTTTAAGTCATTAGCATAAGCTGATGGATTTTAGTGTTGTATAACAAAGGAATGTGATGAAAGGTTTTCTGTTTTATTAATAGGAATAAGGGTTCAATGAATAAGTTAAATAAAAGGGGAGAAAGAGGGCATCCTTGCCTTGCACCACTTTTAATGTTGATCCTGGATGATATTTGTTTATTTATTTGTATAACAGTGTATGCATTAGAGTAAAGAATTTTAATAATGTTAATGTATAGGTTTGGTATATTGAAGTGAGGGAGAATATCAAACAGAAAGTCTGTGTTGAATCGATCAAAGGCTTTGGATGCATCTATGGCTAAAGTGTATATAGGGATTTTTGCAAGTAGAGAGTGATATCATTGCTTCTAGTGTGAGAGTGTGATCAACTGTTTGTCTATGTAGAATAAAGCCTGATTATTCAGGTGATACAATACTGAGAATAACAGCTTTAAGTCTATTAGCTAGGATTGTGGTCAAGATCTTCTTATCCATATTATCAATAGAAATATGCCTATATTTCCAGGGATTTTTTGTGTCAGAATTAGGGTTTGGAACAAAGATAGTTCTAGATGCATTTAGGTGAATATCTTTTATTCTAAAATGGATAATGTGGTTAAAGAGCTGAAGCAGGATGATGGAAATTTTAGATGTGAAGCATTTATAGAATTCAGCTGTGAAGCTATCGAAGCCAGGGGATTTGTTAGGTTTCAGGTTGTTAATAGCATAGGTAATTTCTTGTTGTGAAATTTCCCTGGCTAGGATATCTTGTTGATCATTAATAAGCTTGGGGAAGGTAACTTGTTTAAGAAGTTTTGAAGCTCTGCTTTGTCTATAGGACATTCTGGAGGACTATAACGTTGAGAATACAGTGATTCAAAGAGGGTGAGAATTTCTTGTGTATTCTGACACGGTTTCCCTTAATATGAAATTTCGATATAGAAGAAGATGGTTTGTTTTGATTTAAGATTCTGGTTAGAAACTTAGAGGGAAATTGGACCCATTCAGAGTAATTGGCTAAGGTCTTTATTTCTTGAAAGGAGAGATTCTCAGCATGTAAAGACAGGAGTTTCTCTTGTAGTTGAATTATTTCATTCTCAGATTCAAGTGAATAATTTGTTTGGATTTTGGCTTCTAGCTTATTTATTTTACCTGTTATGGATGATTCGTTCTTGTTGTAGAGTTTTTATAGTAGGATGCTTTATTAATAAGAAATCCTCTAATCACTGCCTTTGTGGCTGCCCAGGAATAGTCTAAGGAAGATGATTGGGAATTTAAAGATTTAAGGAACTGATCTAGGTAGGACTCAACTTCTGTGAGTATGTCTTCCTTCTTTAGAAGATTGGAGTTTAACTGCCACCAAATACCTGTGTTATTTGAGGATGTTTTGGAAGACCAATGAATAGAAAGGGAGATTTTTGAGTGGTGTGAAAGAGATCTAGGGTCAATATCAAAGGAGATGTCAAAGTTAGTGAATATTGAAGAGATTAGGAAGAAGTCCAACCTAGACCAACTTTGGTGACAATTACAGAAGAAAGTGAATTTGTTATTGTTTGAGGGGTCATTTTGATAGATATAAACATCAAATAAGTTGTAATCTTCTTTTAGTTCAGTTATAGTTAAGGTAGCATATTCATTATAATTAGTATTAATGTTGGTCCTGTCTGTCATCATATCTTGGATAGAATTCCAGTCACCTCCCACTATGTAATAATGATTAGGAAAAAATGAAAGGATTATATAAATTGTCATGAGGAAATTTTGTTGTCCGGTGCATGGAGCATAAATATTAATAAATAGGATAGGTTTATCTAGATGTGTATAATGTGTAGTGAAGTAGCACCATCTTCCCTCTTTATCAGAGTCGTAATTGATTATGTCTTGTTGGAATGGATTTTTGATAATTATAGCAACCCCCCACGCTATTAGTTTTTGCCCCTGATGCAATGATAGTTTTAACCCATCGTCTCCCTCGATCCTGTTCCCACTGGTCATTAGATAGGCGAGTTTCTTGGATGAATATTATGCTTGATATAGTTTTAAACATCAGATGCATAAAAAGTTTTCTTTTCTTATCTGCCTGTAAACCTTTAATATTCCATGACTCTAGTTTCAGCATTAATGAGCTTATTATTTATTAAGTAAAAGACTATAAATGGAGAATGTAGGACTAATTGAGAATAGATATATGATAAACAAGAATGCTTGGGCAAAGATAAGAAACCCTTCCTGCTCTAGAGTCGTGCCTAACCACCACCCATTAAGCCCGGAAGAGACTGGGATATTAGGTATTGAAGCAGCAAAGTAATACAAATTGCATAAAACTTGTAACCAAACTATTACAATGAAACTAATATATCCCACAGTTAACAAACAATATCTACAGAATCTAAAATGCATAACAATCCCAAACAGATTAGAAAAACAAACTCATAGCTCAGCCATCTTGAATTTCTACTGAGAGTTTTATATGTGTATCCAAGTATTAGCTGTATCCCTATCTGATGAATAACACCAAATTCTATTGAGAGAAATGTTTCAACATGTACATAGAATTTCTCTTTTTGAATAAAACCATATCCCTATCCATTAAGTAAGGGTTATTGGTGATAAGGTAGAGTCTCCACTTAGATGTTTGTGTGTAGGTTTAGTAAAAGTACTTAGTAAGTAGGTGTAAGACACATCAGAGTCGAAGAAGTAAACCAGAGCAGCAGTCTAGATTTTCCAAATCAACAGGAAGACTCATGTCTAATAATGATATACAGTGTTCAGAATATATGCAATATTTTCAGAACTAACTAGTTTGAAACATTGTAAAGATACACCTTACAATTCTAGTCACCTTAAATGCAATGTTAATACACTCCATATAGTGTCAATTAGTTGTATATATACCTTTTTGTTGTCCATGCAGTTAGCCAACACTTATTTATTTATACAGAAAAAAATTTTTTTTACTCTGCCAGTAACCACTTATATCAACAGTTGTTCATATATTCAACACATAAAATGACACTCATTATAAAACCTGTCATGACTATTAACATGATGTTACCCAGTCCTAGGATTAGCTGTATAAAACTTTAATTTAAAGGCTCACTGCTGCTTTTCAGCTGTGAGAAACATTTCTGCAGTTTGTTTCTAAGTAGTGGGGCTATTTGTAGCATTTCCATATTCAGGCTTGTATTTGGGCCCAGTGTTTGTGGAGGCTGTGTGTCTGAGCACATATTCAGGGACATCTTGGTTTAGCCAAAGCCATCAGGCATTTCAGTGAGAGAGAATTGTTTGAGGTCATTGGCTGACTGAGGTCACCTGGACTACAGCTTAGACTAAGCACCTCATTGGTTCTTTTGAGATTTCTTTCTTAAAAGCTGTCTCAGGTTTCAACTTTCTGTTACCTAAGAAGTTCAGTTGTGAGTGTTCTGCCATTTCACACTGAGCTAATCGAAGGAAGGACACTGAGCAAACTCAGAGCTATAATATATGACATTAAGTATCCTGTTTTTTGTTTATTTTGTTCTTTATTTCTTTGTTATTTATAGCACTTTGTGTACTGTGTATTTTTCTAGATAGTTTCACTGTGTGTGAGGTATTAACTGGAAATCGTCCACTTTTATTAAGCATCTGTTGGGTTGTTTGTTTCTGATAACTTGTTGCAGTTAAACTCTTTTTTCTAGAGGCTCCTTTAGCTGTTTAAAACTTTCATTTCAAGGCTCACTGCTGCTTTTCAGCTGTGAGAAACATTTCTGCAGTTTGTTTCCCACCCTCCCTCGCTGTTGGTATAGTGTTTTTATAGTTGGTGGCTTTGCAGTTCCCCGCCCCTCCTCCCAGTCTAGTGTCATTACCTCATTCTACCCAGTACAGGGAGAACATCTGAGAAGGCCAATCAACTTAGTTTCTGCTACTCCTTTCTCTCTTTCCACTAAAAAAAATTTTTTTCTAAGCTTCTTTCCTGCCTTTCCTGTGGGTAGTCTAGCCTGGATATAGATTTGCTGCATCCAGGATTATTTGTAGGCTTCTAGGGCCCAAGCCTTTCTGTGTTGGAGGGAAGCCTTCTAGCTTAATTTTGTTTCTTAGAACTAGCCAGTTTTTTGTTTCAGCACTTGTTCAGAACTTATTGTAAGCACTAAATAAGCTACAAATTACTACAGCACTCAACTTTCCTCACTATCTAGAGGAAAACAGTTTCTAGTACTTAACAAATAAGCACCTATTCAGGCATGTGTAAGGGTCAGCCCCCGGTGTTTTCTCCTGTATACCTGATGAATCTGGGCATCTTAGGGCAATGCAGTAATTGCCTCATGTACACAGACAACCCTCTCCTCCTACCACCCAACACTACAACCTGTGAGAGATGCACTTATATAGCCAAACTGGAAGCAAAGCTCTCTTCACCCAAGACTGGACTAGACAGTCAAGAGGAGAAGGTAAACACTTGCACCACACTACACTCAGCACATAGTCCCTCAAAACCTAGACCACCAAAACACACACATAGAAACACAACACACACACCTACATTCACGGAGGCTCTCAGTAAAAACCTGCCCAAGCAACAGGGACCTCCAAAGCAGAAGCACAAGCAACCTCCACCCCTCCAACACAACCCAAATGACACATAGCCCACAAACTCAGTGTGCCACTCAACCACAGCCTATAAGGCATAACAACGTACCCAACACTCTAGTCATAGGTGACTCTATAGTTAGGCACACTTATATTCCACTCACCAGGCTAAACAAGGAGAAAGTTACTGTAAGCTGCCTGTCGGGTGCCAGGATCCGCCACATAACACATGCACTCAGGTCACTCCACAACAAGTACAAATATGACTCTGTCATTGTCCATGTTGGTGTGAATGACCTGAGACGTACCTCCATGGACTACATGAAAAGGGACATGGAGGAGCTGTCCGATCTTGTAGCCCAGGCAGGTATGACCCTAGTCTTGAGTAGCATCCTGCCATCACCCAGAATGATACCACAGTACAAGGACAAAATGATTGACTTCAACAATTGGCTAAGCTTCTGGTGTCATTCTAAGGGGATCCAGTATCTGTCTGCCTGGGATGACATGATCGACAAGCCATGATGCTTTGCCAGAGATGGCCTGCACCTGTCGCCCCTGGGATTCCGGATAGTGGCTAAGGCTCTAGCCACCCCTATAGTGCCTTTTTTAGGCAAGGTTCAAATGACAAATTCACCACCCTAACAGGTACAGGCAAGAAGAATCTGTGGGTATTGCTACTCAATGCTAGAAGTCTAAACCTCAGAATTCACTCTCTCAAGTCACTCCTTAAAATGGAGAACATCGACATCTGTGCAGTGACAGAGACCTGGTTCAAGACTCCAGAGAGTAGCCCTGCATTACCAGGCTATAATTCATACCACACCTTTCGGCCACCTAACCTGGACCGAAACACTAAAGGCGGAAGCATGTCCATATTCATTAAGGATATCCACACCTCCAGGCTAGTTGCTCAGCATAATGCATCTGAGATTATGCAAGTGCAACTAACTCTGGGCAAGACCACAATCCAAATTGTAGCTTGCTACAGATCCCCCACCATGCCCCAGGATTCCCACTCCTCATTTCTTAATACACTAGAAAATATTAGGGTACAACCTAACACCCTAATAATGGGCGATTTCAACTACCTTGCCATTAACTGGGAAAACTACTCATGTACCAACTCTTGTGCTCAACATTTTCTGGAATTCATAAATTCCAATGCCATGGATCAACTTATCCACACCCCCACCAGGGGCAGCAATATCCTAGACATGGTTATTACCAACATGGGCAACCAGTGCTCCATACCAGAGGTCAATTCCTTGATGGTCAGATCCGACCATAAGCTAATCACCCTAGGCATCCTTATCCCTCCCCCACCCCCCATTAGGGAAACCACAGTAAAAAATTTCTCCAAAGCCAACTTCACGCTTCTTAAGACAGAAGTGGCAAACTTCGTGACACCCATGCAGACGGACAATAGAGGTATGACTGCTGAATCCTACACAAATGCACTTTATAAGCACTTACATGAGTGCATGGAGCATGCAATCCCTAACAGAACCAAGATGCTATCCTCCAAAAAAGGAAGCCAATCTGGTGGTCTCCTGCCATAAACAAACTCTACAACAGAAGAAAGAAACTGTTGCAAAAAAGAGTAAAATCCCATGATTGGAGAAACTCCCTGGTCAGCTTCAGTAAGAAGCTGAGATCCCTCATAAAATCCTCCAAAGCTAGTTATGAAAACAAAATCGCCACTGACTCTAAAGACAACCACAAAGCATTCCATAGCTATGTCAAGAATCTCAATGGCAACACTCAGATTAGCTCTGAGTTACAGCACAATGGCACTAAATATACAGAACCAACGGATATTGCCAACATCCTGGCAGATAGGTTCAGTGCTAACTTTACCCCTCTGTCATCCCCAAAAGGGCTCATCTCTATACCAGAAGAATGCAACGTTCCTGTAATCATGGCTGCGCAGGTAAAAACCACACTATCCAAAGCCAAGAACACAGCATCCATGGAACCTGACGACATCCCAGGCTGTGTTCTACATGAACTACAGAATGAACTGGCACTCCACCTAAGTACCATGTTCAATCATAGCCTCACCTCAGGCTATGTGCCCACTGAATGGCGCACAGCGACAGTTATCCCACTCCATCTCTGGTTAACACACAAAGCTATGTCAAACCCAGAGCTTTTAGACATGCTCCACTTAAAGAAATCCCAGTCCCTATGAGCTACACGGTCTAGGGACCTAAACCTCATCACCACAATAAACAGAACATGCTGGAGGGATAGATTCCTGTCCCAGAGACTTCCCATACTCTGGAACAAACTACCTATCTATATCAAACAGAGCTCCTCATTAGCACTGTTCAAGAAAAATCTTGATGATTGGATGGGAGATAGGAAATTCACCCTGGGGATCACTTCTGTGGCTCTGCTCGACAGTGGCACAAGAAAATAATTTTCTTGGGTGGCGAAAGCCAGGGTACCTTTGGCTAGGCTTATATAGGCCCTAAGGCCAATAGCCTAGTACCTACCTATGAACCTATGAACCTATGAATAGGGGTATGCCTATAACTATTAGACTGAAGTGGGACCGAGGCAGTGTGAAGGCAATTTGTAATTATACCAGTCTAGAAACTTCAGTACTGCCCACACATTGCAAGCTTTACATAGTTTTAGTAAACAGGCTACCCCCATTACTTCCTGTGTGTAGATATCGCAGGTGTTATGAGATCAGTAACAGGTTGCTCCTCTTGTATGAAGAACCTTTGTGAACTGAACCTGTAGTATTATTCATTAAAGATCTAAGCCTTGTCTAAGTACGGTTAAGGGGTTGCACATGAATCTGCTATTGAATTATGAGGCTTCTGAAAGGCTTCCCCTCCACCCAACTGCACAGCAAATGTAAAATATCCATGTACCTGTCGCTCGAAAAGGCATGTCATAGCCTCATATTTTTTTTTTTTTTTTTTTATTTAAAAAAAAAAACCTTTAATCGCTGTGAAAACCAGGGAGGATTGACTGAAAAAACATGAACCAGCCCCTTTAAAGTTTTTGGGATGTTCCTCCACGATATGTAGCTTTGTTTACAGGTGCTTGTTTCTTTAAGGTGCCAAGGAATCATTGGAGAGCAAGGGTCAGGGAATGTCACGGTGCCGAAGTTCGTGGTGAAAATGGAAGTTGTAGTCCTTAGTTAAAGTCCTGGAGCCATGAGGAAAAAAGGCCTGCATCACAGCCAGCGATCACCCAAGAGGAAATCCAAAGGAATTTGGTGAGTCATGAAGAAACTGAATAAATCTTCTGTAGTCCAACGCAATCTCTTAGGTGTGGGTTGGATAAATAAAAAGGAGAGTACAAACTGAAGTAAGTCAGCGGTTTTGTTGTGCTGGGTCTGGACAATCGTTAAATGCTTTAAGAAAAACCGAAGTAGCTTCCTTAGTGTTTACTGCAGATAGTTTGCAGCCTTGATGATGGAAAATCAGTGTTTGGGTACTTCATCTGAAATTTTATCTGTTTTTGGATTAAATATGCACAGAAGGGTGCCAACTTTTGCCTCTCCATTTTTATCTGTGCAGGAAGGTCGGGTGTTAAATAGATTTTGAATCCATTCCAAACTATATATTTTTTTGCTTTAGCTGCAAGTAAAAGTTTGTTTACGTGCTGGAAATTTAGAATTTTGGCATAGGCAATTCTAGGATTTTTTTTAGGTTAGAGGATGGTCTGAGGGCCCTGTGAGCTCTTTCAATTATTATCTGATGTATAAAGGGAGCATTGTTTAGGAATAAAGCAAAAATAGAAGTGATAGTTTCTGGTAGGGTATTATGTTCTATCCGTTCAGGTATACCTCTTAATATGATATTGTTGTGCCTGGATCTGGCTTCAAGGTCCAAAAGTTTGTGTTGCATATCCAACACAGTTTTGGCATTGGAATTATGTCAATTTTGTAACTGCTCTATTTTAATTTCATTATCTATAACCTTTGCCTCAGTTTTGTCAATTCTTGTAAGTATCCTGTCTATGGAGTCCCCAAAGGTTTGGAGTTGAGCAGAAAAGTTTTGTATTGCAGTTTGTATAGACTGCGATGCCAATTTTAGATATTCCATATTAGTTGAGTCTGCTTTCATTTTGCCAGTAGGTTTTGTAGTTTCCTGTTGTTTTCCTGTTCTTATCCTCTTGGATAATGTTTCTTTTTCTGGAGATGCAATTGTAGAGTATTTTGCTTTCGTAGCTTGTGAGTCCATGTGTTCGGGATCCTGTGACATAGTCAATTTTCTTGTTTTGCTTGAGTAGGAGATTGCAGGCCAAGACCTCATGGACAGCACATGCAGGGAAGGCAAAGAAAAATCTGCTGCAATCTTCTGTGTATACACTCCTCCTGCTTGTTCCTGATTTAGTATGTGGTAAGAAAAGGTATTCCTTTAGTACAAAGTAAGGTTATTAACCATGTAAGTTAATTCTCTCAGGCTATCTAAAGGTAATGTTTTAGTGCTATGATGCTGAGCTATGATCTAACACTGTCTACAGGACGGCAGCCATCTTAACCTTATACACTTGCATTTTCAAACTGACCCCCATGCTGTTACCATGCTGCTATAGTTATACTATTATAAGAAGTTGTGAGGGTGAGGATGTTATAAACAAAGCAGTATAACCAAGGCATTTTACTATTTGTACATAATAATTAAGGTGGGACTGTTTGTCAGTATTGAGCTATTTCTAGTGATGTCGTTTTAAACTGCAATAGTACGGGAGTTAATATGTTAAATTATTTATTTTTAAAATAAAAAAGTTACTTTTAAACAATTTTCTTTGAGAAATGATACAGCAACATAACCTAAAATAATTAATTGGAGCTGCAGCTAAAAGATTTGTCTCTAGTCTTTTTTTTTCTTTAATAGACCAGTCAGTCTTTGTAGTTTTTCACGTTAAAGATGTACTTACATCTATTTCTTCAGCAGAATTCAATATATTCATCTTCTGAACAAATGAAATAGCATCTTCTAAGTTTTCAAAAGTTTTAATCCTTCAGGAAAAAAAGAGTCTAAGATTTGCTGGGAAGATTAGATGGGTCTTGATTCCAGCTTTTTCAATGATTTTAGCCAAGGTATGCAGGTTGTCCTTTTTGCGACCACTAGGGAGGAATAATCATTATCAAATCTGATCAGTGAGTTTCTAATTTTCAAAGGTGAAGCTGACCATGCTATTTTCAGAACAAACCCCAGTATTTAATAAAATCTGTGTGGGCACCATGTAGAGCTTATACTGAACATATCGGTGTACACGGCCATGATTCCCCATTGGCAATATGCCATGCATATTAATGATGGTGCACTGCCAAGGGACAGCATAGGAACAGGGATATTGAATCAGTGTAGGGAGATGTGTAGAGGCTACCCGTGGTTGTGGAAGCCTAGTCAAATGTTATTTATAGGGTGAGGCTCCCTGTAATGCACTGTTGAAATGCTGTGAATTGTGTTAAATGTGTAATATATAAGTTATATAGTTTTATTTGTTTATTTTTTTTAATTATTTTTCTGCATGTTTGCATGGCATGGAGCACAGCAATGCCAAGCCACACTTACATATATACAGTTGACACCTGCTCCACATGTAAAAATAGAAACTGGATGTAATCAATTATCATAATTATTTTATTTTTCCATTGTAAATTTTTTTTTTGTAATTGCTGTTTGTGTGGCATGGAGCAGAACAACGCAGAGCTGAACACTGCTTATGCATACTTAGCCAACACCTGCCAGACATCTAAAAATAGAAACCGGATGTAATTAATTATTTATTTATAGGTTTGTTTCCAGGTGTTTGCATGGCACACTGCTCAGCAATGCTAACAGGTAGCCTAGTAGTATATGTGAAGGTATTCTACTTTTTAAAATATCCAAGTAGCTAAATGGGTAGAGTTATGGCCTTATGTTTAATAAGTCCTGGGTTCAAGTCCCTAGCAGACAAACCATGTTTGTAATTTAATGTACAATTTGAAAAAAAAAAAAAAACATAAACTTAGGCTACTGCAGGGAGGTTTCCAGGGCTCAGAGTATAAGGAGGTGGCCTGGGACCATTTGGCAAGGGAACTCACCAGTGTTACTGGTATCCCCTGAACAGGTGAGCAGTGTCATCACCATTATGATGACCCAAAGAGGAAAAAGAGGGGAACCTTGGAAACCTGTGTGCAAGAAGCTAGAGCAGAGAATGCCCCATAAATATGTAAGTAATTTTTCCTCTGTTTTACCAATATGCAAGCTGAATGTCTGCAAAACTGGTATGCACAATGGTGTGCTTCTCTCCCAACAGCTGCAGCTCAGAGGGTTTGCAATGTCAAGTCCCATGCTGGCTGCCTGGCAGGTTGCTCCATGAGTGTGGTAAGTATGGATGTATTATGCTAACTGTAGTGCAATAAGCAAGAAAGAGTAAAGCATTTACTGCAATAAAGTATACACAAGAAAAACTGTAGTGCAATAAATGGGCAATTAGAGCTGTAATGCAATGAACGAACAATAACAAGTGTAGTGCAATAAACAATAAACAATGCCAATAGCAGTAAGCAAAATGGTGTACAGCAGGATTGTGTTTTCATAACCATTGCAGTAGAGCTGTATGCATTGATTGTCTATGGTAAGATTGCTGCAGTCAAGTGTAACACTGTAATAGCTGTAGAATGAAAAACTAATGGTCTTCAAACTGCATTGCTTAACTCATAATGCTGTCCAAGGCTATCTCCAGGCCAATATCAGTCACATAATGATCTCTGTTCCTCCTACTTCAGGTAATAAAGGTATATGTGTGAGGTAGCCCACACCATGGGCAGATATTGTGTGTGAACTTCACAGATATTTCAAAGCAATATGAATAAAAAGTGTTCACTAACATTATTGATTCTAAAATAAAGCTGTATTAATATGTGCAGTATGGTTGTATTCCATGCATGTGTGTTCTACAGTCACTGCAGTCAATTATAACACATTAATAGTCCAAGAATGCAAGAAGAATGTCCTGAAATTTGTATTGCTGAACTCATAGTATGGTTCCAGGTTATCTCTAGGCTAGTATCAGTCACGCATTAGTCAGCAGTGACTCAGTAGCTTCATCTGTTAAATGCCTTATGCACAGTACATTATTCAACACACAATCCCGGATTCAAATGCAGGGGTGTATAACACTAAATGTTTAGTATTAGTCATGTAATGCTCACATTTTCTCTCTCCCCAAGAACAAAAGGTATATGGGTGAGGTAGCCGATATTATGAGCAGATATTGTATTTAGATTTCACAGAATATTAAAATCAATAGCAGGAAAGTGTTCACCAGCATTGTTGATTCATACATAGATCTGTTTATTTGCAGTATGGCTGCATTCCTTGCATGTCTGTACTAAGTTGCTTATTACATTATTTGCAGATGCCCCCTACAGTCACAGCTATTGGGTTCTATCCCCAGGCCTCCCAAATGAGCCATGATGGCTGTCAAGTTCATGTACTGTACACAAACATGCCTGTCAAGTGTCAAGATTTCTCATAATATAATTGAAACTGCCTAATCTGTCTGTCACAGGATTACCAGAGAAAGACTACCTGGAATGCAATGTATTACCATAGGTTCAAAAGTTCATAGGTAGGTACTAGGCTATTGGCCCTAGGGCCTATATAGGCCTAGCCAAAGGTACCCTGGCTTTTGCCACCCAAGAAAATTATTTTCCTGTGCCACTGTTGAGCAGAGCCACAGAAGTGATCCCCGGGGTGAATTTCCTATCTCCCATCCAATCATCAAGATTTTTATTGAACAGTGCTAATGAGGAGCTTTGTTTGATATAAATAGGTAGTTTGTTCCAGAGTATGGGAAGTCTCTGGGACAGGAATCTATCCCTCCAGCATGTTCTGTTTATTGTGGTGATGAGGTTTAGGTCCCTAGACTGTGTAGCTCATAGGGATTGGGATTTCTTTAAGTGGAGCATGTCTAAAAGCTCTGGGTTTGACATAGCTTTGTGTTTTAGGCAGAGATCGCCTCTGAGTAGGTGATATGCAATGGAGTAAAGCTGCAGTTTTTTGAGACTGTCTGCATAGGGCATCTCTTTGAGGCCAGTAATCCTTTTTGTGAGGTATTTCTGTGGCCTTTCCAGTTGTTGTAGATGTCTTGTGAGGTACATACCAAAAGAGGCATTGCACTCTATAATGGGTCTAATGAGTGACGAGTAGAGGGGAACAATGACATCTTTTTTCCTGGATGAGAAACCTTTTGTGATGAGGTGTGCCACATAGAAGGATTTCCTGACTACTGTGGTGATGTGATTATCAAAGGAGAGACTACTGTCCACCTGTGTTCCAAGGTCTCTTATCACACTTTCGGTGTTAAGTAGACTATCACCTATGTGGTAGTTCATGGGTACTGAGTTTTTACCAAAAGGAATGACAATGGACTTTTTGGCATTGAGCTTGAGGCCATGGCTTTGACACCAGGCATCTGTCTCAGCAAGGCCCTTTTGTAGGATGTCCACATCTTTTGGAGTTTTGATTATGGCTCCTAGTTTGCAGTCATCTGTGAACTTCATTAGCCAAAGACCTTCTGTGTTGGCCTGTACTTCAGAGAAGTAGATACCAAACAGGAGAGGACCCAGGACTGAACCCTGTGGTACTCCATTTGCCACTGGTCTGAAGCTGGATTTGGAGTCTGCTACTTTCACATTGTGGGTTCTGCCAGTGAGCCAGTTGGCAACCCATCTTGTGACATAGGGATTTATACCTAGTTTAGTGAGTTTATTTAGAATTCCAGAGTGGGGGATGGTGTCAAAAGCCTTGGCAAAATCTAGATAGGCTGTGTGAACCACCTTACCCTCATCTATGGCTTTGGTGACTGCTTCAAAGAAGTCTATCAAGTTTAGGAGACATGATCTGCCTTTTACAAACCCGAACTGGGTGGGTTCCTTAGCTTGGAGATTACCAATGTCATTGTTTATAAGTTCCATGATGATACGCTCCATAGCCTTGCAGACCAGGCTCGTTAGGCTAATGGGGCGGTAGCTTCCAGGGTCTGTGGTGGCTCCCCCTTTGTGGAGTGGGATAACTGTTGCTGTGCACCATTCAGTGGGCACATAGCCTGAGGTGAGGCTATGATTGAACATGGTACTTAGGTGGGGTGCCAGTTTGTTCTGTAGTTCATGTAGAACACAGCCTGGGATGTCGTCAGGTCCCATGGATGCTGTGTTCTTGGCTTTGGATAGTGTGTTTTTTACCTGTGCAGCCATGATTACAGGAACTTTGCATTCTTCTGGTATAGAGATGGGCCCTTTAGGGGATGACAGAGGGGTAAAGTTAGCACTGAACCTATCTGCCAGGATGTTGGCAATATCCGTTGGTTCTGTATATTTATTGCCATTGTGCTGTAACTCAGAGCAGATCTGAGTGTTGCCATTGAGATTCTTGACATAGCTATAGAATGCTTTGTGGTTGTCTTTAGAGTTAGTGGCGATTTTGTTTTCATAACTAGCTTTGGAGGTTTTTATGAGAGATCTCAGCTTCTTACTGAAGCTGATCAGGGTGTTTCTCCAATCATGGGATTTTACTCTTTTTGCAACAGTTTCTTTCTTCTGTTGTACAGTTTGTTTATGGCAGGGGACCACCAGATTGGCTTCCTTTTTTTGGAGGATAGCATCTTGGTTCTGTTAGGGATTGCACGATCCATGCACTCGTGTAAGTGCTTATAAAGTGCATTTGTGTAGGATTCAGCAGTCATACCTCTATTGTCCATCAGCATGGGTGTCGTGAAGTTTGCCACTTCTGTCTTAAGAAGCATGAAATTGGCTTTAGAGAAATTTTTTACTGTGTTTTCCCTAATGGGGGGTGGGGGAGGGATGTGGATGTCTAGGGTGATTAGCTTATGGTCGGATCTGACCAACGAGGAATTGACCTCTGGTGTGGAGCACTGGTTGCTCATGTTGGTAATAACCAGGTCTAGGATATTGCTGCCCCTGGTGGGGGTGTGGATAAGTTGATCCATGGCATTGGAATTTATGAATTCCAGAAAACGTTGAGCACAAGAGTTGGTACATGAGTAGTTTTCCCAGTTAATGGTAGGGTAGTTGAAATTGCCCATAGGTTGCACCCTAATATTTTCCAGTGTATTAAGAAATGAGGAGTGGAAATCCTGGGGTATGGTGGGGGATCTGTAGCAAGCTACAATTTGGATTGTGGTCTTGCCCAGAGTTAGTAGCACTTGGATAATCTCGGATGCATTATGCTGAGCAACTAGCCTGGAGGTGTGGATATCCTTAATGAATATGGACACGCCTCCTCCTTTAGTGTTTCGGAACAGGTTAGGTGGCCGAAAGGTGTGATATGAATTATAGCCTGGTAATGTAGGGGTACTCTGTGGAGCCTTGAACCAGGTCTCTGTCACTGCAGAGATGTCGATGTTCTCCATTTTAAGGAGTGCCTCGAGAGAGTGCATTTTGAGATTTAGACTTCTAGCATTGAGTAGCAATACCCTCAGATTCTTCTTGCCTGTACCTGTTAGGGTGGTGAATTTGTCATTTGAAACTTGCCTAAAAAAGGCACTATAGGGGTGGCTAGAGCCTTAGCCAGTATCCAGAATCCCAGGGGTGACAGGTGCAGGCCAGGCAGACAGATACTGGATCCCCTTAGAATGACACCAGAAGCTTAGCCAATTGTTGAAGTCAATCATTTTGTCCTTGTACTGTGGTATCATTCTGGGTGATGTCAGGATGCTACTCAGGGCTAGGGTCATACCTGCCTAAGCTACAGGATCAGACAGCTCCTCTATGTCCCTTTTGATATAGTCCAAGGAGGTACATCTCAGGTCATTCACACCAACATGGACAATGACAGAGTCATATTTGTACTTGTTGTGGAATGACCTGAGTGCATGCGTTATGTGGCGGATCCTGGCACCTGACAGGCAGCTGACAGTAACTTTCTCCTTGTTTAGCCTGGTGAGTGGAACATCAGTGTGCCTGACTATAGCGTCACCTATGACTAGAGTGTTGAGAATGTTGTTATGCCTTATGGGCTGTGGTTCAGTGGCACACCAGATCCACTTACAGAACATCTTGGTAGTTATATAAGTCCACATTATGTGAAACTGTTCTCTGTATTTGTGTACCTGCATTTGTCATTGCTTGGCCCATACTGACCCGTGCTAATAGCTTGAGAGGTATGTATGTGCTACATCAGCTATAGGAGAATTGTAGTCACTGTACCAAAAGTGACACAACACACCCGTGGTGTATTTTATTATCACTGTTTTCAGGGAAATAATGTGCAGTGCCACTAATGGAATGTTTTTCTCTCTCTCCCCACCCCTTATTTTCATTTATTTATTATTGTTATTTATTATTATGATTTAATATTAATGTATGTTGTTAAACTAACTATATTTCTGCAAAATGTGATGTAATATTATGTGTTATTATGATTCACTATTAACATACTTTGTTAAACTAACTATTTTGTCACCCTTATGGTTTACGTCTTACTGGCATGCTGTTACCATACTGACTGTTATGTAATTTACTGTTGTGTTACACATACTGTACATTAATATGTATTTGTATGAATTAAAATGATGCTCCATTCTGGTAATACTAACAATGGTTTGGTTAGTATTAACCCTAACCTATTGCTATACCTCTATCACCACAGCACGTCAAGGTAGGCCAGTTCCAGCTGATCCCCCTACCTTGCATCAACCAGTTGTGGCACCTAGTCCCAGCACATCTGGGACCCAGACCAGTGGAGCCCCTTCTGCTGACCTTGCATTACCTGCGGTGTCTGGTAATATCATTTCACAGGAAGTGGTGGTGGAGGGGGTGTCATCACCAGGGATGAGTTGTCAGTCTTGGTGCACAGGATAGTCTACAATGGATTTGACCACTGCCTGTGCCAGATTAAGGGCATGATGGCTGACCTGGTGGGGCAGCCTCACCCCAGTGCCCAGCTTCCAGCACTGCCACCCTCAGGGCAGTAAAGGAGCAGGGCTGCCAGTCCCATGGGTGGGGATGTGAGTCATGCTGCTGCTGTCTGGAGGCAAATGGGACTTAGATTCCACAACACCATCCCTCTCCAAGGTGTTCACCACCTCATGTGTCAAACACCATCCCTGACTGATTCTTGTCTATTTTGTCTGCCTGCAAATGCATCCTCACTTACCCAACTTACCTCCCCCACATATACCTATCTCCCTTCCTCAACATTTCACTCACACCTTAAAAAAAAGGGCAGCTGTCCCCAAAAAAATATTGCCCTATACATAGTTCTCCATTTCATCCACATGTCCACTGGACAGAAGTAATTTAGTCCACTTGGCTTCACAGCACAGTTATGTTGTCCTCACCCCTCACTCTGTGGGTGAGAGTTCAAATCCGAGCACATATTATGTCAAAGCAGACAGTTGTTGCTGTACAAGAAATGGATAGCTATGGTTCTTTCCTACACCCTTCCTGCACATCCCTACCTGCCCTCCACTATATGCTGCATCATGCATCTTCACTAAGCTCAGCTAAATAGAGCTATAGTGATCATATGTGCCCTTAAAATTCTATTACATATAGACAAAATAAAAACCTGCCCCATGTCTTGAAACTGACACCATTGCCTCTGTGAACCAGTGCAATAACTTGCCACACCATGCAATTCTTACTTAAAATTGGTGGTTTAAAAACATAGTAATTGACAGTTACAGTCATTAAGTATGCTTCAGAGTAGCTGCATGGCACACTGTGCCTCCCAAACTTGAATAAAACTTAATGGAAAACATGGGTGTGTTCCTGGGACTCTGGTGCAATAGTACACCACTACAAAGCCAAAGACATAATAATGGATGTAAGCGAGGCCTCTGATAGCAGTACATGTGTACTTTTATTAGCAACATGTAGAAAGACATCTGCTAAGCCATTAATGGCAAAATACTTGTGCAGCTGGAACCCTGGTGCAGGAATGCATCCATATAAAGCCTTGCACATACTGATGGACGTAGAACATGATTGTCACAGCTTGTAGGTTTGCACATATGTCTTGAAAATACATCAGCTGCAGCAGTGACTGAGTAGCTCAGTCTGTTAAATGCCTCATAAGCAGTGCATTTTTGCCACACACTGTCCTGGGTTCAAATCCAGTGGGGTGTAGCACTGAATTTTTAGCACTGTGAAGCCAGCAATTAATGACAGAATCATGCACTCTTTATCCACACAATGCATGTCAAATGAATTGACTACTTTTAACGGATGAAAGTCACAGGCCTGCAGGTAGGAACATATTTCATGTATCCCTATAGCAAATGTTGTCTTTCAGGAATTATGTACCATAGATGCCATGCACCCTTCTCAGATGTGGATAATGAAATTACACTGCAAGCACTAAGGCAACATCATTACATCCTACAATCAGGGAGAAACAAAGCAGGGAAAAGTGGGCTGCATTGTGGGCAAACCTTGTCTGTGATTTGAATGGCATGGACCAGCAGGGCAGGACATATGAGCAGGTTCAGCACTAGGCAACCAACATGATAAATGCTGCACAACGAAGGGCAGCAGATGTAGCCAGGGATTGTGTTGTCACCGGTGGAGGGTCTGCAGTGTTAGAACCACTCTTGGCCACTGAGGCACACACAGCAGCTCCCAGGCATCCATCACACCATACATTGTGGAGGGGGGTGCCACAGTTTCCACAGCTGAGGAGTGTGCAGGTAAGCTTACTGTGATCAGCACTGTAATACTGTAGCAGTCAGTATGTCAGTCTGTAGATACTTTTATGTGGGTGCCAGGTCTTTTTTCTTTGAGGGGGGTTAACCTCAGTTATACACTCATACTCAGATTGTGGTCAATACAACAGGTAACACAGTAGCTACTGCAAATGTGAGATATATGGATGTATTACCTTGTTGTGCTGCAACATGCAGTGGTACTGACATTACCCCACCCTCAACTTTTCACAGGTCCTTCAGGTATTGCCCAAGGCCATTGTCCTGCTCCTGGTAAGCATGACACTTGTGTTTTTAACTCATTAACCCCGAGTACCTTCTCATGGCGCCTGTGTGCTTAACACCGAGCGTGCCATGAGAAGATACTAATTGCAAGCTGTTACCCCCGAGTGCCTTCCACAATCGTGAGAAAATGTACTGTAGATTTGTAGTTTAGCTTAATGTAAAACACGCTGAAATTGTAACTGAACTTGTAATTTATCTTATGCAGTTACGATTCAGCATGTTTTTACATTAAGGTCACATTGAACTTTTAGTAGAAAATCCACTTACAAAGTAGTTGCTAAAGCAAGTGGTGGCAGCCAATCGGATTCTTGCAATCCAAGTCACCACTTCGTAACACCTCCACCCCCAACATTATTTTCTACAATGGGTTTCTCGTTGCACCTTTGGCCAAGAAGTTCCTGGTTCCCGGTTCCCGGTTCAGCTACAACTACGGTAAAAATATTACTGTTAAAAGGGAGTGCTTTTTCACTTGCAATGTACAGTTAACTTATAGCTAGCTGATTCCTGGTTTTAAAATAGCCTAGACTTGTTGGTTTGCCAGAAAATGAAGCACAGAAATACACAGATGCAACTCTTTTTTTTTTTTTTTTTGTCTGAATGACATTGCCGAAGATAGCACTTAACCTTGCAGGTTAAGGTAGCACAGCAGGGCAGCAAAATAGTCTTACATTTAGTAGAAATCATTCGTAAACACTGAATGAAAGAATTAATGAAATGTGGTTGTTTGTGGTATTGATCGGCATTTGAAGCATGGAGCTTCTCTAGCCTCATTGAGCCAACCATGTTCGTTTGCCAGAAAACCAGAAATACTCAGATGCAACTTTTCTTTTTTTTAATTGAATGACATTGCCGAAGCTAGCAATGGCTGTCTGTGAACCTTAGTGTTTTCCAGCGCCTCTCATACAACTCCGTAATTTCACACAAACATGAAATTGTAGCAGTTATCTTTTAATAGAAATCATTCATTTACAAACACTGAATGAAAGAATGAACGAAATTTGCTCGTTTGCGGTATTGATCACCATTTGAAACACAGAGCTTCTCTAGCCTCACTGAGCCAGCCACAGCAGTCAGCAAACAGGTAGAGCATGAGATTCTATCTAGCATTATTGAACTATTATGCTTCTTCGTTTGCAGAGAAAAATACACAGCTGCAGCGGTTTTTTTTTTTTTTTTTTTGAATTATATTGCCGAAGATAGCATGTAACCTTGCAGGTTAAGGTAGCTCAGCAGGGCAGAAATACTGTCTTAACTTTAGCAGAAAGCATTCATTCTTTCATTCATAAACACTGAATGAAAGAATGAATGAAATGTGCTCGTTTGCGGTATTGATCGGTATTTGAGGCATAGAGCTTCTCTAGCCTCACAGAGCCAGACACAGCAGTCAGCAAACAGGTAGAACATGAGACTCTAGCATTATTGAACTGTTTTAACGCTTCTTTGTTTCCCAGAAAAAATACACAGCTGCAACTTTTTTTTTTTTTTGAATGACATTGCCAAAGATAGCACGCAATTGCATTGCAGGTTAAAGTAGCTCAACAGGGCAAATCATTCATTCTTTCATTCGTAAACACTGAATGAAAGAATGAACAAAATGTGCTCATTTGCGGTATTGATCGGCATTTGATTTCATAAAGTTTTGAAAAGTATTATGTTCATGGCAGTGATCGAATGGCTTAGTCCTTTTTATCAGGAACCAGTTTCTCACAAGTCTGTTTTGCTGAGTTGGCCCCTCGACTGAATGATACTTCCCCAAGTTTTGCGGAAGTGGGTTCACTTCTCACAACCCCCTTATGTAAAAATGTGTATTTCAGGGTCACAACAATTAGAGCATTCACTTAAGTGGAGGAGGATGTGAAGCAAAAAAATTACATGCAAATGGACTGGTGAACAGGACATAGTCCTTGCTAATGGATGTGCCTTTTATATGTGGAAAGTACTAAGGAGAATTTTTTTTAAGAAATTTGGCACTGGGATGTTGAGCATAACTGGATTTAGTTTATGACAATGAAGGTAGAATGGGCTACAGGGCAGTAGAGGAAGTAATGTTTTTCTTTTCCTCATGCTTACTTTTCTGTAGTATGATTGGTAAGAGGAGTGAACGTGTTCATGGACAAGTTGGAAGAAACCGATAATAGGCATGTGTGACATTACAGAAAAACGTTTAATCTAATGCTTCCGTTTCATAAAGGCTTCAGTCATTGGTGTATTGATTTTTCTTTAATTATGAAAAAGTGTACTTTATTGTTTGTAGTGATTCCTAATATTTTTTGGCTGTGCAAATCTCTCTTATATATGCTTATGTTCAGTAGTCAGCGTACCACTGTCCCAGACTGATACTGCTCATGAGTTTGCAATTTACACCAGTTTATGTAGCTGTTCCACTAACAGAAAATAAATAGTAAGTGTGTTGCTTCCCTGTATGTTTCAGGAGCCTGTCTCCTTTTGTTAACATTATCCTGGTGGATAACTTACAGCAATACTGTCTGAAATGTTGTTGTTAATTTTACAGAAAAATGGTATCATGTCAAATGAGTGGGGATTGCTATACTTCCTGGATAGCATTTTCTCAAAGAAACTAAATGTTTTTGTTCTTTGCTATCAAGTGGTTATAGTTAAGCTAATTAATGCTTCACTTTACTTTTTTTTTCACATTGCAGTGATGGCAGCTTGTATCTCTGAGTATGAGTTGACTTAGTAGCTGTAGTTTTCCTTGCTTCATGTGTCAATAAGTAATAATATCTTGTATATATTTTGTTAAAGTATCTTGGTAAGTTTCTGATGTATATGTTTCTGTTGGGGTAGGGTGATGGTCCTAGCAAACTGTTGAAGTTGGGTTCCTGTGAAGAGTGAAGCTCAGATACATATTTTATGTCTGTATGTGTTTATTGAAAAGCATCAGGAGCTGTTTGAGGAGGATTCTACGATCAGTGCTGCAAGTGCTGTCTGAATGCACTCTTCCTCCCTAACACAACCCTGCTGTGGGAAATAGGTCAGTTTTCATAATCTCGACCTATCATTCATTCTGATGACATTCCTTACTGTCTTCTGAAGGTTCTCCCTCACCACAGGTTACACACCTTTTCTACTCTATCCTCCTGAGTAGTAGACACTTGATCCCAAGCCAAGTGGCTTTGCTGTAGTGCCCTTCCATCTTGTCCTCTGCATACATAGGATGTCCACCTACATTCTTACCATTATGTCATCCACTTCCAAGCTGCGTCCTGTCAGTGAACCTACATTGTGTTCAGCAATTAGTTCATGTTTTGCAGGTTGATTTGTTTACTTGCAGCCTTCACTTAGAAGAGCTATCTTAGGTAACCCACCCTGAGTGGCTGGTTTGCCATGTAGCTGCATGCCTCAGTACAGAGTCACCTATGACTAGAATATTAGGTTATGTAGATGCTTGTCTTGCACTCATAGTATCTAAGATAGTGGTTAACTTGGTTACTGTGTGAGGTGGTAGGCTTTTTCCCCTGTTGCTGTCTTGGGATATTGCTCAGGGTGTTCTTGTGACACTTTGGCAAAACTTTTCCGTTGACATTTTTTTTTCCTTGTCTAACACTACTTTTTTATATAGCTATAGTGTTTACACAGGGTTCCTGATTCATAGAGGGGGACCTATAGCTTGCAAGGAAGTGGCATGGTATTTGGCTGATGGTCATTTGAAGACTGAAAAGCTCAAGTTCATTGTCCTGTTTGACCAGGCATGAGATATGTTTTTTAATGTAAATTCAGACACACCTTTACTCCCTATCTGTATATTACCTGCTCTAAGGTACAGTATATAAAGGAAACATGATTTGACTATTAGTTCCTGTATTTCCTGCCAGTACTTGGTTCTAAGAAGCTAGCCATTTCTGTATGATTTTGACCTGCAGAAATATTGTGTTATTTATTGCTGGTATTTCACATAGCAAATGTGCCACTAATTCTAGCCAAGTTTCCTATAATTAATTTGTTGCAGATGTCTCCCAACTTATTAGCTGAGTATTACATGCATGGTGCTGCCATGTTGTGTTTTTTTTTCTTGGCCTTGTCAGTCACTTGTGGAATTTAGGTGAGAGGAAGCGCTCAATATTTAAGTGTTATACTATTTTACTGAATTACTGGGGTCTTCTCCTTACTGATAATAATAATGAGCCTGTTACATAACCGCACAAGTAATGTAATGACTGCCTACTCAACAGGTTATGTGCAGCAATTATCACCTGTGTCCTGAGCATGCATAAGTCTGCATGTCATTATCACAGTGCAGTTAGAATATACCCTGAATCATTATCACTTTTCAGGCAAAACTCTCAGCAGCTGTCACTGTTATTCACATAAGTAGAAGTCGTTATCACATTGATGAATGCACAAAGCAGATTTGGGTTTTTCTCCACTTAGGGTCATTGCAAACCCCCCCCCCCCACCCAGTTTCTTTCTGTCATTTGTACAATTTCTGTTTCTTTACTTTCTCTGATGTCTGTATTATACCTTGTCTGCTGTCTGTATTGTGTTGAGAGTATAAACTATGTAATGCTTTTCTTATAAATTAAGGTAATCTGATATAGTACACAATGAGTCTCTTAGGAGTATACATTAATAATTTGTTCATTTGTGTGTATGTGGAAGAATATATTGTACAGTATTTACTTTTTTACTTATAAGGCAATGACAGTATCCAAACTCATATGTTGTCTGTATTTATTTGAGACTGTCCTACACCGTTGTGGTTTCCTGTGCTTTTGACATGTAAAATCATTTTGTTGAGTTACTGATTATAGAGTCTTGTTCTTTTACTATTTGTTATTAAATATATTTACACCTATCTTTGTGGGTGATAGCTGTGAGGCATATTTCAGCTGTTAGAGTACTTGCATATCTATTTGGTGAGCTACCCAGGGTGTAAGGTAGCTGGGAACAAGGCTGAGGCTAGAATGACAATTGGCAGCATAAGAAAAATAAGTTATATACTAGCCGTAATGTTCCATCGGAGTTGGGAACCTGGGGACTCTTCAGCTTGGTCCCATAGTGCTGCTGTCCTAGGTAAGCATGGCGTCAGGGGCCACTGTGATGCAATTTTTCCCTCCGGGAAAGGACACATGCAAAAAGACAAAGCCTGGGTCAGTCTTGGTCTTTTCACATGTTGTCTTGCTGTAGCTCTCCAATCAGTCTCCCACCCTTCAGGTGTAGTACATTTATGTAGGTCAGGGTAGTAAATGTATGAAGGTCAGGGCAGCAATTAGTAAGTTACTTCCATCCCTCATCCTTTAGGTCCATTGCTGAATGGGCACATGTAACTGGAAAAGGCAGAGGTAAGGCAGAGTGCTGGCACTGCATGCAATCAGGAGTCATTGCTGCTACCAGCAGTCTTGAGTGGTATCCAGCACAGGTATGGGACACTTCAGACACCCACGACCTGAAGCCCCATGCCTGTCCTCGGCATATTAGTGGAGTGGAGGTCCTTACCCTGGCTTTTTTTCATTTACATGTGCCCTTTCTGTGCCCCCCTGTCAGTCATTGTGTGTAATTTGGTGTTTTCACGGGTAGTAGGTATGTACCTCTGCAGCATCCTCACCACTTATGTACCTAATGCAAAGAATACTGCCCGTGTGGATAGGATGGAAGATTTGGATGGGCTAACCAGGTAATGCATATAATATACATATATATGTAGTCTTCCAATACATCTGTCAAACATCAGTAGTAATCTGCATTTTCTTTCCTGTGCAGGTTTGCCCACCTTCTGACACTGACATGGCTTCACGACCAGAAGAACGACAAGTGAGAGTGGGGTATGTGGCCATTCTACATTCACTGGGCTGCTAGCCATGCCTCCGAAACTGAAACCCGGTACAACTTGAGCTTTCCCACATCCAGTGTGAAGATATACTGGATTGCAAGTAGAGGTATTTCCTTGGAGCGGAGTACTGCAGTTCTTTGAAGAGAAGTGTTTCATCTACCCTGAGCCCGACATTCTTGTGCTGCACCTTGGAGGGAATGATGTCATCTGTCAACCACTCGGAAGGCTATGGTTTCAAATCACAGCAATTTTTGAACACCTGAAGTCTTGGTGGCCATGTTGTCATTTTGTGTGGTCTGATACAATTCTTTGACAGGTATGGAAAATAGCAAACTGTCAATGGGCAGCTCAAAAGGCCAGACGTTTATAGAATGGGTTCATGCATAGCTTGACGCACAGGGTCGGTGGATCTATGATCTGCCATGACAGCATCACTGTGGAAGATATTCACCTGTTCAGAAGGGATGGCATTCACCTAACTGAGGAGGGAATTGCGTTGTTCTTGACCGACCTCCACAATGGTGTGAGGAGAGCTATGCAGGATTGGTAACATGCAGCTTGTGAGAAGAATGGAAACACCCATGACCAAGTAGTACCAGTATAGTAAGTAAAACTCTATTATGAAAAGTGTTGTGTAAAATATATTTATCTCAGTTTGGCAAATAACTGTGGTAAGGAGCTCTGGCGAGGATGCTGAGAAAGAACAACTGTTTGACAGTGTAACCATGTACAATCTAATATGTCAGTGACCATCCTGCAATACTTCTTTTTTTAGTCTGCTTTTATCAGGCATGTGTAGAGTTTAGATGACAGGAAGGGCTTACTAATACAGAACTTGATCCCTTAGGTCCATTGCTGAATGGACACATGTAAAGAGAAAAGGTACAGGTAAGGCAGACTGCTGACACTGAAGGAGTTCGTGAGACTGCAGTGGTATCAGCTGTCTTGAGTGGGTAGCCAGCACAGCTTTCGGACAAATGAGATGACCTTGCCTGTCACTGAAGTCCCATGCCTGTCCTGGGTTCATTAGTGGAGTGGCGGTCCTTACCTTGCTTTTTTCTTTACATGTACCCATTCAGCAGTATGTTGGCTACACCAAATAACTTTGCCAGGGAGCAATGTAACTGTGCCAAGCGATATCTCATTTTACAACATGATAAAATAACTATGTCTGCATGCTGTACATATATACAGATGTCAAAGTTTAGGACTAAGGTTATGAAAATTATGATTTCTTTTCATATTTTGGTAAATAACTTTGCAAGGGAGCATGTCAGTATGCTAAGTAATACCTCATTTTGAAACATTAATCTTGCACAGAAACTCCTATTACAGTGAACTTGTTTTGCACTCTGTCTCTACGTTTTATGATTTGAGCCTTTAGGTTCCCTTTTTCAGCTCAGTGCAGCATACCCATTTTGTATTACAAAGATCAAACATGTCATCTTTAGGAACTTTGAAGCAGTAAAATGGGGAAGGAAAAAGAAACAGTATTGATAGTTCTAACATGGTAAAAGAATGTTGTACTCATATGCAGATATCAAAGTTTGTTTCAGACTTAGGTTATGGAAATTATGATTTTTTTTTCATATTTTGGTAAACAACTTTGCAAGGGAGCATCTGAATGTGCCAAGTAATACCTCATTTTGAAGACAGCATTGCTGGTTCCAACATGGTAAAATAATTGTGCCAGTATGTTTGACACATGTGCAGATATCAAAGTTTGTTTGGGATTTAGGTTATGGAAATTATGATTTTTTCATATTTTAGTAAATAACTTTGCAAGGGAGCATCTGAATGTGCCAAGTAATGTCTCATTTTGAAGACGGTATTGCTGGTTCTAACATGGTAAAACGAATTGTGCCTGTATGTTTGACACATGTGCAGATATGAAAGTTTGTTTCGGACTTAGGTTATGGAAATTATGATTTGTTTTCATATTTTGTTAAATAACTTTGCAAGGGAGCATCTGAATGTGCTAAGTAATACCTCATTTTGAAAAGATTATTTATAGTTCTAACATGGTAAAAGAATGGTGTCTGTATGTTGTACTCATAGGCAGATATCAAAGTTTGTTTCAGACTTAGGTTATGGAAATTATGATTTTTTTCATATTTTGGTAAATAACTTTGCAAGGGAGCATCTCATTGTGTAAAGTAATACCTCATTTTGAAGACAATGTTACTCCTTACAACATGGTAAAAGAACTGTGTCTGTGCACTGTACACACGTACAGATATCACAGTTTGTTTAGTCTTGTACGGATATGAAAATTATACATTTACAATACTTCTCATTATTATGCCCATATCTTTGCAAGGGAGCATGGTAATCACACAAATTATACATCATTTTGAAGCTGACATTCAGATGCACAACTTCTACACTGATATGTAGGCTCTGTCTGTTACAGGTGATGAGATATTATGCTTTGTTTATTTATCAATTATGAGAAATAATATATTAATCATATTTCTGTGAATATCTCAAGAAAGGAGCGTCACACATTAATGGTTAAGGTATCATTTTAAAGCTGACATTCATACTAACAAATTAAATTCAAATTGTATGGGTCTGCTTGGTACATAGACCAAGATATTGTGTTTTGCTTTTCCAAAAAGGTAAAAAATATGCACAATATCAGCATTCCTTGCCAAATATTTAATAATGACTTTGATATACACTATCAACATTTATACTGTTGGAAAGGTCAGTGTCTGCTGAACAACTTTTGCGTTTACATTTTTAGTCTAGCTCTTATAGTTAAAGAGTTATGAACATTTGTTTTCTGTATGGTTTTACAAATGGATTTTCTGAAAATGAGCTCAGGCTGCACTGTTATTCCTATGGTGGAATTAAGCAGGCAGCTTTTCCTGAGCTGCTCCGGAGTGAATGAGTTAAGGAACAATTATATTCTAGTATGGTTAAGAGACAGAACAATGCCCTATGTAAACATAACTATGTGTGTCAACAGTATAGGTTGCTTTTAAATTCCAGTCAGGAACAGGTACCTAAGGTTTCTAGAAGGCCTGGTCACAGGAGTGTAGTTCAACAAACAGATACACTTTGGCAGTTACAGTTAAGAGCAGATACGGCACCTGCTTTAAATAAGGCAAGGAATCTAAAATATATTTTAAAATACAACAGGTTGAAGGTAAATACATTAGGCAGTGAAATATGTATTTCCATATATTTGATAAGAAAATTGTACTGGGTTTTTATGTGTTGTTTTTGAAGTATAGTGCATACTGATTAATTAAAAGGTAAATATTACTGGTTACGTTTTACTTGATTTACTTCAAGTGATTGTTATAAAGGTCCTGAGTTAAATTTGTATTTTGTTCCGAGGAAAGTTGTTTGACCACTAATCCAGTTGTGAGTCTTCATTATTATGAGTCTTGGAGGCTTTTTATACACAATAGTGCAGGTATTAATGTACTTCTTTTTTCTTTCTTATTGCAGGTGACCATGGGTGTTAGTATCTATCCCCTACACAACCTGATGGCAGTGTCTCTTTTGACTCTGACAAAGATGGTGGCCACAGTGAGGCACAGTTGGGGGTATGGGGGGGCTGAATCTGTCCCAGAGGTAGACATCCCTGTTCTGCCCCATTGTCACCACACACAGTCTTATGCCCATGCATACTCCATCCCCAGAGGCCACAGATTTTGGACAGTCAGAGGGTGGGGACACTGAACAGGAAAGTGTGGCAGCGCTGGCTCCAGTGAGTGTAGACACTGGCCATAACCAGACAGCTGGCGAGGTCCCACACAGGCAGATTGACAGGAGTGCTCATAGGAGGCCTGCTGTCCATCCACCACCTGTTGTAGGTGTCACATCATGAGTCACTTGGTGTATGTTTTAGGCCATCATAGACGTGCAGGCACATTCTGAATGGAACAACAGACATATGGTTAGGGTTATCGATGCAGCACAGTCTGACATCCGGGACTGCCTTCACCCTGTAGGGGACACCCTGGATCAGTTCACTGATGCAGTGGACAGATGGTGAGCTGAGACAGTGTTTGTCTTGCACTGCATATTGTCTGTGCTGGAACATGTGGTTGGAGTTGAGTGTCAGACCCATGGATGTTGGTCAGCAACCATATCTGCTGAGAGTCCACATGGCTGTACACACTCACTCTCCTATAGGGGCAGTACATCCAGCACTACAGAGGGGTGTGTGTTGTCCACAGCATGGCAGGCCATGGGCCTGTGGTCCTGGGTGGTCCCATGGGGGATACGGTCCCAGCATACAGCAGTCACCATCAGGTACTAGTACTGCATCTGACCTTGGTCATGGAGGTGCCAGTGCAACTCCTGGCAGAGCCAGTTCCTCTGTTCAAGGCCGGAGATGGTGAACTGTCATCTCTACCATGTACAGTCCAAAGCTGTCCAACATACAAATGTGTAGGGCTAGCATGGAGCTTGACTGTGTACATGCAGACACTCACACACCACTGCCAAATGCAGGTCACCTATAGACACACACATCACCTCTCAGTGGTCCATCTTACATGCTCCCCTCCTGACTCCATACATGCTGTCTATCATTTGGGCCAGACTAGCCTCCTTTACCCTCACACAACACCTTGTGCAAGTGGTGATACCTGTGCCACATCCCTGTCACCCTCACCATCGATGCAGGGAAAGGAAGCTATGTGTCTGATGCACAGAGTGACTATATCAGTTAACCTGTACTTGTGTAATGTAGTGTTGGTTCAGCATGCCACTTGTAGTGGCTACCAGCAGATATTCTATGCTGGCATTTGTCATGAGTACACTACATACATTTGTGTACCTTATATTGTATGATGTACTGGCTGTATAGCATAGTAGATGGATGACTCACTGTAAGGATATTAACCTAGTATGTGACGTTAGCACTAAACGCTTGTGGGAGAGATTTGTCTAGCAGACTGAAACACACCCTTGGAACAGAACCCTGCCTAATATCACACAGAGCACCTCAGGACATGCCATCTGTCTGATTGGCTGGGTGACCATCATCTCAACACAGGGTGTCTGCCTTTGTCCGTCTTGGACTGGGGCAATATGTGCTGATCCTGTAACTATGGCTACGATGATGTCTATGACCGTGAGGGCTGTATGGCCATTATTCTAGTTCAGTTCAAACATCCTATGGTTCCATAACATGATGCACAATGCTCTAACAAGCTTACACACAAACATGGCTATGTTGAGGCTGGCAACATTTTCAATCACTGCATACAGGACACTCCAAGGCACACACGTATTACAAGTTGGCTGTATGTAGATATGAACACTTACCTATGTAATGGGACATACTAAAGATCACAGTACATGTTGCATGCAACTGCTAGTATTATCAGTTTAGGACATATTATGCTTGATGACAGAAGCTAGCCTTGTTGTGGTCAGTCCTTTGGGGGGGCCATATCACACACTACAAATGAAACAATGCAAAACCCTGCCTATGTGGAGGTTACCAAGGTTATGACATATGGATATATAAATATGCATCAAGTGGGGTACAGGGAGATTAGAACCCCTACCTATGGGGTCTTATGCACTATAGATCACAGTGCTTAAAATATGCACCACAGCTTATGTCTGAAACTGCACTGTCAGCTGGTAGTTTTAAGGTGGCTGACATTATCAGGCCTTGAAGAAGAGGGCAGTTTGGAAGCCAGCAACAGGTTACAGGCCCAAAAGTGCATAACCATTGCAGGTGTATATCCCATGAGGGTATGCCCGTTGTTTTGCAGGTGAATAGATATACACACA
Organism: Protopterus annectens; assembly: GCF_019279795.1. NCBI lineage: Eukaryota > Metazoa > Chordata > Ceratodontiformes > Protopteridae > Protopterus > Protopterus annectens. The sequence goes on along the minus strand of NC_056745.1, from coordinate 974,904,070 downwards.
CACAAACACACACACACACACACACACACACACACACACACACACACACACACACACATATTAAGTGGGCTAGAGTGAGATTAGAACCCCTACCTATCTAGTCTTATACACTATAGATCACAGGCTTATGTCTGAACCTACACTGTCAACTGGTAGTCTTAATGTGGTTGACATCAACAGGCCTTGTAGAAGAGGGAAGTTTGGAAGCCAGCAGCAAATTACATGCCCAAAAAGGCATAACCATTGCAGGTGGATAGCCCATGAGGGCATGTCTGTTGTTTTGGAGGGGAATATACACACACATGCACCAAGTGAGCTGGAGTGAGATTAGAACCTTACCTATCTAGTCTTATACACAACAAATAACAGCACTTATTGCATATGCCACAGAGTAAGTCTGTTGTATGTGAGATTTCAGGCACAGTACTTGTGCATTACACAAACTAGGCTCGTGCTGAACAGCATCTATGGCGTGCAGAGTGATTATCTGCATCTAGTATCCTAGCAGTGAGATAACTGTTTTCATCCTAGCTATGTGTGTACAGTTACCAATTTGGCCATATGTGGCTGCTTGCAGTTACGTAGGTGAACCTGCAGGCAGGGACAATGTGCCCTGTCCATACATGCATTGTCAACATTATACATTACACCACCTGCTCACCTGTGTTTGTCTATGTGGTGACCTCCAGCAGGCACAGGGGTCTGTAGATAAGTGGATTTTGTACTGCTGTACCTTAGTTTGGATCCTTTGAGCAACAATATGGTTGTGTGATAGTGCAGATTTACTCACCATTATTAGGGTATATCAGACAATACAGACATCCACACATATTTCTGTATGTAACAGGATGTATATATAAATGTAGCTCTGTGTGTGTATGCTATGTATATGTGTTATGTAGTTATATGGGGGAGTATATGTATCATTTTAATATATATAGGTGTATATATCAGTATATATCTATTTGACACTACATAGCGATAGATATACTAAGCATGTGAGAGATAGTGACAGACAGATATGTATACATATATGTCTGTATGTATAGACATTTATACATAACAGGTAATTTTGAAGAAGGGGCAACAGAACTGTGATTATGTGACTAAGTGTCTGGGCCTGCCCAGTGGGACTGTCAGTACTTATAAAATGACTCCAGGCAACACATACCTGTACTCCAGTCCGGGATTTTGTATGTTACAGTCATTAACATCCGCCCCTGTTTCTGCCGTACTGCACTCCACTGAAAATGTCAATGGTATTCACAGCTGTGTGCTGTACTCACTATATGACTAAGGTTGGTAATGTTACATCACCAACAGATTGACAGTCTGTATACCTCTCAACTGCCTTATTTTCACAGAATGTCTAGAATTTTGCTTCATATGTTTGGTCTGTTCCTCATACATGTGTGGTCTTCTGGTGAATTATTGAATACTGTCATCAGTACATTATACTAAATAGAGACAGACAGTATTTATATCCTTCGGAAAATATGTAATAATGCAACACCTTTAATTCCAGCAACTTTCTTGGTTTATGGGAACAATATTTAAAATCTGTCCCTATGTTTGGGCCTTTGTTCCTCTAATCTTTCTGGCTTTGTCTAGATTTCTTGCACTAAGAGGTTGATAGGTGTGGCAGTCAGTGAAAACACCAACATAGTTCTAACTCACATGCAAAAGATGAGTAATTCCAGATTAGAGCCATCAACACCATCACCCATGTTAGTTTCCCTAGTCCGCTGAGCCACACAGATTGCCAGATAGAGAGGAGTCATTCATCTCACAATCAGCAGCATAAATATGTACATTGTTATCCTGCATGAAGGGAGACATACAATGTGTGAGCAATATCTACGTTACAGCCCTGAGATTGCCTGTTCCACTGTTATACCATAGCTGATTTTCTGTTAAAGTAGTTATATGGGTACACTGCTGTCATGAGGTGGGGGGACCACAGTACATGATCAGCTTGGGTAGACAGTTGTCCACATATCATGTGTGACCACTGTTTAACATCTCCCTTGCCTGATTTCATGAATATTCCAACCATGAGACCTAGTGAATATTAAGGAACACATGGTATTGGACTGGTTATCTGTAGTCCCATGGAGATGTTACATCTGTCCAAATAGCCCACTATATTTCCTTGCATAACAGCAGCAGATCCATACATACAATACATATCATAGTAATCCTTAAAATTATTGTGTAGGTTAGAAACTTACCTTACGAATGCAGCAGTTGACAGACCTGTAGTTCAGGGCTGACTCTGTGTGATGCAAGCTTTACACAGCCAATACATGGATAGGTACAGGTTGTCTGGGTTGCCTGGCATCAACTATTTTAATATATATATGTGAGTAGGAGTAAGGTGTCAGTCCCTAGGGCCCTAGGTTGTCAGTAAATGCACTATGCATTGTCTCTTAGCCAATGCCAAGGTGTACTAGGCATGCCTACGTCTGCATGCAGGGACATCATCAGTGGGGTCCTCCTCCGAGTCCTCCTGTGAGTGTGGCAGTTCATAGGTTCATAGGTTTATACTAGGCTGTCTGCCCTAGGGCATTTATAAGCCTAGCCCAAAGTTTTGTGGCTTTCACCACCCCTTAAGTTAAAGGATGCTATGCCCATTATTTTGCCGTGCCTCTGTCCAGCAGTGACACAGAGATGATCCCCGGGTTAAACCTGCGATCTCCCATCCATTGGTCAAGATTTCTCTTGAACAAAGCCAGCGAGGTGCTCTGCCTCACATGTACCAGGATTTTGTTCCACAGCATAGGGAGTCTCTGGGTGATGAATCTGTCCCTCCAGCGCATCCTATTTATAACCGTGTTAAGGTTTAGGTCTCTTGATCTTGTAGTTCTGGTGGATTTAGATTTTTTGAGGTGGAGCATGTCCATTAATTCCGGGTTGGACATGGCCTTGTATGTCAGGCACAAGTCACCTCTGAGCAGACGGTATGCGACTGAATAGAGCTGGAGTTCCTTCAGTCGGGCAGTATAAGACATATTTTTGAGACCCATTATCCTTTTGGTGAGGAATTTTTGGGGTCTTTCCAATTGCTGCAGGTGTCTGGTAAGATACATTCCGAATGGGGCATTGTACTCAATCATTGGTCTGATGAGTGATGAGTACAGGGGAACAATGACCTCCCTTGATCTGGATGTGAATCCCTTCATGATCAGGTGGGCAATGTAGAAGGTCTTCCTAACTACTTTGGCAATGTGAGTGTCAAAGGAGAGGTTACTGTCAACTTGGGTCCCCAGATCCCTGATAACCTCTTCTGTGCTTAGTGGATTGCCACCTATATGGTAGCTAGGGGTAACCTTGTTTTTTCTGAAGGGTATGACTATGCATTTTTTGGCATTTAACTTTAGGCCATGGCTCCGGCACCAGTTATCTGTTTCTATGAGACCCTTCTGAAGGATATCTGTGTCTGATGTGTTTTCGACTATAGCACCCAGTTTGCAGTCATCTGCAAACTTTGTCAGCCATAATCCTCCTGTGTTTGCCTGTACTTCTGAAAAGTAGATGCCAAACAAGAGGGGGCCCAGGACTGAGCCCTGTGGGACACCACTTGTGACCAGCTTGGAGTCTGACATGGCGCCAGCAACTCTGACCCTGTGGGTTCTGTCACTTAGCCAGTTTGCAACCCATCTTGTGACGTATGGGTTTACATTTAAGCTGGTGAGTTTTTCAATGATACCCGAGTGGGGTATTGTGTCGAAAGCTTTTGCAAGGTCCAGGTAGGCTGTGTGGACTGCCTTGCCCTCATCAATGGCCTTTGAGACTGTTTCGAAAAAGTCAACCAAGTTTAAAAAGCATGATCTGCCTTTGACAAAGCCAAACTGAGTTTGATCCAATGTCTGTAAGTCCCCTATGTCTTTATTTATGACTTCCATTATGATCCTCTCCATAGCTTTGCAGACCAGGCTTGTTAAGCTAATGGGGCAGTAACTTCCAGGGTCTGTGGAAGCACCGCCTTTGTGAAGTGGGACCACAGTTGCCGTACGCCACTCCTTGGGTACGTATCCTGAGGTGAGGCTAAGATTAAACAGCTGCCTTAAATGCGGGTTTAATTCCTCATTGAGTTCGTGGAGCAGACAGCCTGGGACACCATCTGGTCCCATAGATGTTGTGTTTTTCGCCTTGGATCGAGCAGTTTTCACCTGTACATATGAGATGTTTGGGAGGCTACATTTTGCTGGGATAGATATCTCTCCTTTTGGGGGGGAGGGGGGGGGGAATTTGCACTGAACCTGTCAACCAGTATGTTGGCAATGTCTGTTGGTTCAGTGATTTTTGCATCATTTTGAACTAATTCTGAGCATATCTGGGAGTTTCCACCCAGGTTTCTAACATAGCTAAAAAAGGCAGTGGTGACCTAGGTGCTGGTGGGGGGCTGTGTATCCCTTCTCTTTGCTGATCTTGCTGCAGCTGTTTCAGCAGGATCATATTGTGTAGCATGGCACATACTGTGAACATATGTGCACATGCGGCTGGACAGTACTGCAGGGCTCCACCAGATATATCGAAGCACCAGACCCATGACTTCAGCAGCCCATACACATGCTATATGATGTTCCTAGTTTGTGCGTGTGCATCATTATGGCATTCTTCCATGGGTGAGTGTGCATTTCAAATAGGTGTCATCATCCATGGTTCCAGTGCATAGCCAGCATCCCCCAGTAAATGGCCATGTAGATGTCCACTCTAGCAAACCTCTGCTACAGCTGTGATGTGTTCCAGATATGAGAATCATGATAACTGCCAGGGTTGCCAGCACATACATTCATGATAATGTCCTGGGCATTGCACATGTACTGGCAGTTGATGGAGTAGTACCCCTTGTAGTTGACTTAGATTCTACCGTCCTCACTGGGTGGTGGCTTGATGTGTACACGGGTGCAATCTATGGCACCCAGTACTTCAGGGTAGTGTGCTACATTGTAGAAGTGTTATATATTGCTGGCCCTTGCCTCAAGGGTGATGTGAAAATAAATGTGCTCACTGGCATGTGGTAGCATGGCATCCTAAATGCCGATGCCTGTGAAACCCCAATCATGTCCTCAGTTGGTCTTTGTAAGGTACCTGTGGCTATTATCCTAAGGGCTACGCATACCTTTGTTTCCACTGGGATGGGGTCCCCGCTGTTGGGTCTGAGTTGAGGGTGGCAGAGCTCAGTGATTTCTTGTAGTATGTCCCTGTCTGCCCTTTAGCACTCTACAATCTCCAGCTCATGTAGCTCCTGGAAGATTACCCTGGGCCTGACCACTCTTCTCATTCTCTGCCTAGGCCTATTTTCAGCAGCAGCAGTATTGACTTTAGCATCTAACACACACAGATGTAGCAGACTTGCAGCAACCCCTAGCATTCTTTCAGTTAAAATTCTCATGTCTGTACACCAGTGGTGCAGAGTATGGGGAAAAAATCAGATTGTAGGGTGTATGCATACTTTATAGTACTCTACTGTTGATGCTGCCTGCATGATTGGCTACCTATGATGCATTGCACCTGCCTAGTATATCATTGACATAATTTAATGGCCCTAGTTTAAGTTAAACAAGGGTCAAAACTAATTAATACATCATTGCCTTTTAGATACTCTCAGCAATGTGGCACGTCACACAAATGCATGCCCCATAGTTAAATAAAGCTTAGCAGTCAGTTGACATACCACACTGACTTCCATGCTCAGCACAGCAGTGTGCCATGCAAACATGCCAAAACACACACCACGTAGGTAAACAAAACTTAGAAGTCAGTGCACACACACACACGCCCAGACTTCCACGCTCAGCACAGCAGTGTGCCGACGCAAACACGCAGAAAAACTCTCCCAGTAGTAAACAAGGCTTAGAAGTCAGTACTCACACCTGCCAAGACTTCCACACTCAGCATGGTGGCACGCCACTCAAACAGGTGCAGCTAAGCTCCAATCAGCTTAATAGTCATTGGACACACCATCTCCTGATGCCAGCTACCTCATGTGTGGACACCAAAATGGTTCTCTGCCTATACAAAGGGGATATGCTGCCATGATTACCCCAATATGCTATTCAGTAACTTCATCTCATTTGCATAGGGATCTGTGCTCACAACCTGGAATCTACATGCTCTCAAGCCCTACCACGTCAGCAACAGCACCAATGCACCATTGTAGATACTCCACACAGGCTCCTGTAATACATTTCTCTCTCATAATATTAATTTTATTTCCACTTTTTTTTTAATTTTTTAAGGCATGTTTGCACACAGCAGTGTGCCACAGAAACATGCCCAGAGTATTAAAAAAATATATTTTAACATATTTTTTGTAATTTATAAGACATACAGAGGAAATTTTCACTCATATCTGTGTGTGGTATACCATTTCTGTCCATCTATCTACATTTCTAGATGCCCTTTTGTCTGTCTACATTCCTGTACATGGAACTTTTCCATGTACACTACAGACACTGACACAGGGTCTCCAGGGCTGCCTATCTTTTTGCTGGATCACTCTACCTGCCTCATTTGCATGACATTCACCTGCTTATGAGGTGGTTTGTATGCCATGGAACTTCCTGTGTTGACAAGTGCATGCGTGCTGCCAGCAGTGCTTACTGGATCTCAAACCTGCTAACTTTCGTGTAAGCAGTGTGGCACAATGCCTACATGGTAAAAAAGACCATGCAGGCTTTATTAAATTCCCCCAAAGTCTTTTTCTTGACTAGAAAATAATTTTACTATAATAGATCTAGGATGTTCATATATTTTTTGTAGAAACATAAACCAGAAATCTATGAGCTCTATCTATTCTGTAGGACAGAGCTTCCAGGAGATTTAGTATTTTTGGGATCCAGGATGATAAAAAGTTTACCATATTGTCACCTTCCATTTATTTAGGAGCCCCATATATTCTGATATTATTTCTTATTGCCTTGTTCTCCAAGTTGTTGATTTTCTCTATGAGTTTATTGTTTTGCTGTAAAATAAAGTTAATGTTGTGTTCTCCTTTTGACAGTCTATCATCAATATCTGTAAGAGAGTCTTTCAGAACTGCTATTTGTGCTTTTTGTTGTTTAATAACATCATCGATTAATTCCCATTTGTTTTGTGCAGTCTTCTTTCATTTTATCTGTTTTTAATCTAGTTTGTCAGTTTTCAAAGTTAAGTCCTGAATATTTGAAAGAAGTGACTGCAGCTCCTTCTTCATTGAGTTTTTTTTAAGGCAGCCTTTAAGTGATCCATCTTCTTTCTTTGAGAATTTCCTCTTGATATTATGACAGGAAAATATATGAAATATTTGTAGATTGTTTCACCAAAATAATCCTCAGATCTTCTAGTTCAGTAAAATAGTACTTTTAAAGGAATTCTGATGAAAAGAGCAAATTATTCCTGTCAGAAAGGCCTGAATGAAGCAGAGCAAAGAATCTGTACTGCTTTTGACTTGCCATCTTGGATATGCCCCCTACAGTACTCTATTCTTGATGGCAATATTTATTTATGAAAATTTACCTATCATCTCAGCTGAATCCCACACCAAACTCCTTAGTGTTATGATGACCATCTCAAATTTGATCTACACACTCAGCAGTGCATTAAAAAGACCCATCAAAAACTAGGTCTGCTCTATAGACATAATAAATACCTTACAACTGCTTCCAGACTCTCCCTTGCACAAGCCTTTCTACTCCCCACACTGCTCTCTGCAGCCCCTATTCTCACACACCTCCAATCAAACATTCTCACTAAACTAGAACTCACCCATAACAAAATAGCTAGATTTGCCTCTAACCTACCTTACCACATCCACCATTGCATCACCTTTGGAAACCTGCTGTAGCTAGAATTTCATCACCAAATCCTAATACCATAGCTTCTCTTGGCTCATTCAATTCTATATCAATCCTCTTCCTGTCTCTCTATCTTCACTCTCATCCAGTCCTATAGTCTCAATCACTCTCTCTGTAGCTCTCAACAGAACCTATTGCAAGTCTACATGCCCAACAAAAATGCTGGTAAATTACTTTACAGCTACTCCATAGCAAATGCATGGAACAAACTACCTCATATTGTCAGATGTATCACGGACCCTAACATCTTTAAAATAGCAATTAAAGACTACTTCCACAAATCATGGTCATGCCATGACCCAACATAAACTATCTTACTCTACCATAGACTGCTGCCATCTCAGATACTAATTTACTAGTCTTGTCACTGGCTCCCTACCTGTTCTCTTTCTTTCTACGTCTTACTCCATATACGTTTCCTCTGTTTTACGCTTCTACTCTATACTAGCTTCGATTATAGACCTTAGTACTTTCTTCCACCTAATATACTCTTTACTTTATACTATTTTCATATTCCTATTCCTCCTACTACCACTTTTTTGTAAATGTACCTAAAACTGATCACACTTTGTTATCAACGACATTTATGTATATGCCCGTTATCCTGTCTTTATTCCTGATGATAAATCTCTGAGTAACCTGTACTTTATTATTTTCTGCAGAATGTGTTTCATATTTAAAAACTGAACTAGTTACATACAGATAATATTAGTTATTCATTGTTTTTTTTTTTTTTTTTGCAACAACTGTCTATGTTAATTAATGTTTAAGCAATGTAATATTGAAGCTTTTCTCATCAGGTCTCTGCTGAAAAAGGGATCTGCCCAGTCAGACTAACCCATTTAATAAATGTCAAATAAATAAATTAATTAAATAAATATTATATAAATACCTTCAAGATTGTCAAGTCAGTTTTGTAACCTACATGTGGCTACTGATCTGGAAAGCAGTAATCATGATCAGAGAGTTATATGACTATGAAATTTTCTTAAGAAAATGGGAAATAAATGATGCATTTAGCCTCTTGTGATCTGAGACTGCAAACAGTGAGTGTGGACAACATTTATGTAAACCACAAACTTAAAATCAATATTATTCATGCGCTTCCTGGTCTATGAAAAGTAATATATTAAATTTAAATGTAAATCAACCTAAAGATGTCAGCATTATAAGTGCAATATGACACTCAGGGCTATGCATTTTACAGATATTACTGTATTTAAAGGGGCTTGAAAGTCAGTAACCAAAAACATTCCTGATCTGTAATAATATCAGTATACTTGATATCCCTATATCCCTTATTGCTTTTATATTCTACACTCATGCTATAGTTGTGTGTTATAGTTTTGAATTGTGCATGTTCTTTATTTATGTTTCCTTTCACAATATATTATGGTGTTTCAAAAGATTTATACTGTGGCAACAGGACTCTTTCATTCATTTCACCTCTCAGCAACTACAGACAGAACCCTATGGAACACCCAATGATAACACATATTCAGCACATGATGCAAAGTTACGCAAGAGGGTTGTCTAGACATGATTTTTTTCCCTCCGCATAACTTGCATGTCACTGTGTCTCCCCTGTATGTTTTCCAGTCAACTACTTTCAAGTGCAAAGTGTATGTTGCAACTTAACTAGAGCAATTAATAGACATTTTATCATATTTAAAAGCCATGGTGCCACCCGAGTGAAGCAATGCCTAGTAAAACCAATACGTTTTATTGAAGTCCCCTCCCAGAAAAACTGTATAGCAAACTAACAGTAGATACATTTTTCTCCACATTTACACATATTGCATTATCTCTTGAAATTTTTCACATCTTCATGCAACTTATTACAGAATTCTGTTGGAGTAAATGTGATTGATGTAAAAGTTGTACATAGTGCAGTTGCATGTGAAATATGAGTATACACTCACAACAACAAAGGCAGAGGTTAACTGTTGCAGTAGTTCCTACTTGTTGACTAGTGCGTGTGAAACAATTCTTAGTATACATAACTTAAGAGGATTATGATTGGGTTATGTGTTTGAGAGACAGACATCAAGAAATTCACCTCAAGAGCGAGTCCCAAGATGCAAATCTGCACATTCATATTGAGAATACATAACTAGTTTGTAGTGCATGACACCCTGTGATTACTTTTCAAAAATGAGATAAAGGCAAGTTTGTTAAGCATATTTCTGATGTCAGAAAGGTGTTTAGTAAGATGCGGTTAAGTATCACTGCACACTGCTGGCATTTAGTTTTGCTCTAGAGAATGACTGAGGACAGTGCCAGCTTGCAAAGAACAGTGACAAAAGGTAAATCAAGCTTTGAAATTTGTTAGATACTTCACAGTAAGCACTTTTAAACAAAACAGAGCAGGCTGCCTAACAGCTTTTAAAGCAGCTGTTCTTCAAAGTAGAATTTCTGCCTTTGCCCCTACACTTTTTCTTTTTTCCCCTTGACTGTTAACACATGAAGCTCCTCTCACCAATCATAATCTACTTAAATTTTCTTAAAATAAATGCCAAAACTGAACTCAGGAATGAATTTCTTTGCATCCATGTCCTGAAAACATAACAAGTTGTTTATAGTCAGAGACTTGAACATAATCCTTTATATTATAACCAGACAGATCAGATCATAATTTACTGTAGTACACAAATCTTTAAGTGCGTCAGTGTAATACTAGTCCAAGAAAAAAGTGTACCCCTTTGCAAAGTTTCCTGAATCTCCTCCTATCCCCATCACAGAAGACTTTGAAGCTGTTTAGTACACAGGAAAACAACTCCATGACAAACATACTGATGGTACCACTATTTTAAAGAAGCAGGACTCACATGTTATAGCTCTCCTTTACAGAAACAAAAACAAATTCTTTCTGAGGTAGAGCTTTGCTATCATTTATTAAAGCCCACAGATTTACAGTGTATCTTTGATAATATGTTTCTGTTTTTTGTATATTTTTGTCATTCTCACTTCTCTAACTTGTGTTTCTGATTAGCATCTCACAGTCCTACTGGAAGTAGAAAGAGTTACATGGTATTTAATATTCAGTTTAATGCTAATTAGGACCCATATTTTTTTTTTTCTGGATGTGTCTACTTTTGAAGAGCCTTTCTACCTATTTTCAATGTTTGCAAGTTCAGAGGTATGCAACAAAGACATATCTGACATCACTAAGTGTATTATCATTTTCAAACCTGTGGAAAATTTAGACCACTTACGCTTTTGTCTGTCTGTCTGTTACTGGTAGTACATGAGGCAGGTAAAGTTCCACAAACTACAGAGAACTATGATTGGATCTCTTATTTATAACCAAGCTGTTATATGTTCTTGAAATTCATGCCGAGATTCACCTATTAATCTTTACTTCACTCTGCACTGGAGGTGAACTTTTTGACATCCATTTCTTGAACATATAACAACTTAGTTAAGATCAGAGATATGCTTATAATCTTCTACATTATACTTTTGAATACATTCTTCTTCTGTAGAAATGTCATAATCGTTACCTTTGGGGCATTTATACTATGAAAAGCCCCTTTCCCATACACAGTGATAGCAAGATACCATTTAGATATTTAAAATAATTCTACATAAAGCTTTATCTTAAAACATTCCTTAAAATACCACGTGACCTTGCTGTCATGGACATTTCTACTTAACAGGCAGCCATTGAAAATGCATGAATTTCAACAGCAAAATATTCATTTCAGTTGACACCTCAGGCAGTGGATATATCTATTTGGTCATATGCCATGTGAGAGCTACTTTAAAAACTTGTGCGTATTTGGCTATTACTTTTTAAACAAATTAGAGTTATTATTTTAGATACCAGAGGATTATCTATGGTGGTGCAGCGGTAGCATTGTTGTCTCACAGCAAGAGGTTCTCCCGTTCGATTCTCAGCTAGAGTGCGGGGAGTGCCTTCTGTGTGGAGTCTGCATGTTCTCCCCACGGTTGGGTGGGCATTCAAAAGACATGTGTAAATGGGCGTGTCTTCATTGAAGGTTGGACGTTGAGCTGGCACCTTGGCGTTCGTGAAAATCTACTGCCAATCATTAGCGGACCGGAGTTCCACTGTGGCGACCCCTAACCGGGAAAAGCCAAAACAACAACAACAGCATTTTAATTATTCTTTATTCTAGCAAAATAATGCTTATGCACAGGAATTATTTAATTTATGTTAATGCCCAGTAGCCACATGAGAAGCTTGCATGCAGACAGTAGGTTAATAAAATCTCATGTATTTATACCCACCCTGCAGTAAGTTGCAGAACATTCTTTTAAGTTTCTACTTTTAATTTGTGGCCACATTTTTTACGTTTAGCTCTTATTCTACTGAGGTATTAAATCTGCACATCTCATTTTATTTATAAAAAGTTACTGTCTGCAGTATTTTACCTAATATGCTGTGTTTCATATTGTAAAACTCTGAATAAATCCGTTAATTTACTACACATTTTATTATTTTGAATTTGACAGATAAGGCAAACTGAGAACCATTTATTTGTTTATACATTTACAAGGATGTGAGCAAATTATTATTCATGTAGCTGTGAGAAAGTGAAATAAATAACACCGTCACAAATGCCTGGTCAAACATCTGGACTGCCAAAATACTGTTTGGTTAGTTGGGATATAAGTATTTTGAGCTCTGTGTTTAATATCTGTTACATTCAACAATAACAAACACTTGCTGTACACCTGCTGTTGATTTCAGTAAAAATGTGTTTTGTGGGTTCATGTCAATGTCATGTATGTTTGTGTTTCTAATGAGAAAAATCTTGGCTATGTTTGCTTTTAGACAGATACTTCAGAACTACACATCTAAAAAATACTGATGCTCCATTGTAGCTCTTTACTTTCATCTTTCAGGCACCTACAGTACTCAGTATTATATAAAATAAAGGAAACCCTTTTGGAAAAAGAATCCTTTCTTAATTACAAGCTTTGCCAAGAGAAATGTTATCACCATGTGAAACTGATTTAGTCTAAGTTTAAGCTATTCAGCTTTATTGAACTGAAAATCAAAAAACTCATTCTGAAAATTCATCCTTTTGTTCTTTTTTATTTCTATCGGGCCTCAGATTGCCTCAAGTGATTATTATTTCCATGAGCAGTGTTCTCCTTTACAAGAAACCCTTTAAGTCCACACAAGTAAGCAACAGCTTATTTTATAATGAAGTGTTTCATGGAATTCTGTATTTCAGTCCATATCACCAACTCTGGGCAGTCGCTATGTTCTATTACACAATAACTGCCAATTAACATTCAAAAACAAGCATGCTGATTAGTCAGCCCAACCAGCGTGCCCATTCTAAATTGAGCATATACCAATGGAAAAAGGTCTGGTTGCCTTGACTTTCTTCCAGTAATATATGTTATAACTTTTTAAGTTTTCTTCACCATAAAAAAAGCACTGATGTACTGCCCAAGTGTGGGAACATAAGTCCCATATGCATGCACAGTACATAAAAAAAGCAGCAAGATATGTAACAAAAGCGGAAGAACACCATGGACCGCCATATAAAGATATTATTTAAGAAAAGTAAGTGATTTTTTGTTTTAAATAATGTCATTGTATAATAGCAATAACCGATTCTGTGGTGTGGTATTTTGACGATTTACACACTGTTGGCTTTGTTTAGGGCTAACCATGGGTAAATCTTCAATATCCCACACCCATGTCATCGGTTATTGCTATAATAATTCACACTAGTTAAGGAGTATATCATTGGCTAAACAACACATATATAGAATTTAGGTTAGTTCTAGAACTTGAATGGTAAAAATGATGAGAAATGAAGAGTGCATTTACTCTAGCCCCTGTAGGTATTGTAGAATAATTATATTACTGTAAAATATGCTGCCGTCACTATGTAAATAATGTTTAGAAGGAATAGATATTAGCTGACCATCCTTTATAATGATAAGTGAAAAGCGTAATTTTTGCAGATTTTCAGTGCAGGGCACAGGAGATATGCTACCAGTTATCTACTGACTCTGATAATGATAAGAAAAGCAACAAGACAGCCTATGGTCTGTAGAAAGGAACTTGGAAACTCAATACTCTGCAGTGTCCAGCTCATTATTAAAGAAGGATTATATCACTTTTACTGTGATTGACTCGTAACCTATATCATTCCATTGACAGACTTTTTGCATTTTTTCATTTTTATTTATTTTTCTTATATGTGCTGAGATTGAGCCCAGAGGGTTCAATCTATTTTCATGAAGCAATAATGTATACATGAATTGTCACAGTTTCCAATAGTGATACAGACTGCAATGCATGACTAATGACATCATTTACATAATAGCTTCCAACAGGAGAGACATTGGATCATAGGAGTATACTTGACTAACCTAAATTGCCTGTATAAGCCTAGCCATGCTCCTATATTAGAAAGTTATTGGCCCCTTATGTTTTGTGGGGGTATACAAACTTAGGTATGGGTGGTATAGCATTTGCAACCATATCACACCTTAAAAACAATACAGCCTGAAATAATGGCATTCAAATGTCTTCTTCTCAAGAAAGAAGATAGAACAATCAACCTCCAACTAAACTACTCCCACAACCCTGCAAGCAAAGCATCCCAAAGAGCCACATCATGAAGAACTGTCTAAGAGATGGCAATATCTCCATATCTGTTGTACTTCTAGTACAAAGACTTACATTCTGTGAAATTGTGCAGAGCTATAGCAGAGCTAACTACCTGGCTGTGTTGATTCTATAACCATCTGTAACCAAACTGATAAGTATACTTTTTTGCACTTGATTTGCAGTGTACTGCATTTATATATTTGTTTAATTGTTTATTGCTGGCCTCTGTCCTGTGTATTATGTCTGCCTTGTTTGTTTTTCCGCCCTCCAACCCAAGTGTTGTACTCTTAAACTTGGTGGCTTTGGAATTGCCTGCCCCTACTATAAAATTGATTTTGGTCACTCCTCCCATTCCCATCTCATTTGCTCACTCAGCTGAGTACAGTAAGATCATTTGGGAAGGGCTACCCCCGTGCTTCTTTGATTTTGGACACTCCTCCCTATCCCATCGTATCAGCTTAGTCTACTGAGTATATAGAGAGCATTTGAGAAGGCCAACCCCTTTAGTTTCTTAATCTTGAACTATCTTCTGTTTCCTACCACTCCACTTAATAAAAAAATACACTTTATTCAGATGCTTTTACTGTAATTGTGTTCTTCCTACTTTATCACTTTATTTTTCCTGTGTGATCTTTAGTGTTCAAGTGTTTTTATTCTGCTGCATTTATTATTGCTTGTTAGTAGACTGGTTAAATGTATCTGTTATTCTAAGCATCTTAGTTTTGGCTTTAGCACTTGTGCTTCAGGACAGTTACTTTACATTTAAGAAGGTTTCTGGGGTCTATACTCTTGTGGACAAACCCTTATCAAAACCCTCTCTCTGTAAGTCTGCCCAAGTATTTGTAACACTATGTCTGGACAATTCCCATCAGTTTCTCCTGCCAGCCTGGTCAAGATGGGCATACTTAGACAGTGTAGCAACTGCCTCATGTTTACTGACAGCCCTCCTCTCCTAGCACATAATTCTCCTAACTGCAAGAAATGCATCTATATCAGTAACATGGAGTCCATGCTCTCTCATGCAACAGTCAATACTCCTGACAAAGAGGAGATTGCCAGCACAAACGCCACACCCCTCACATCACATAGCCAAGCGCAACACACACACACCTATGTAGAGGTCCTCAATAAAAACTTACCTAAACAGCAGAAACATCCAAAACACATTCACAAACATTCCACACACAACACCAAACACATTGCACACAGCAGACAACACACTAGTGTCTCAGAAACACAGCCCATAAGGCAAAACAATAAACCATCTTAGGCCACAAGGCATAACAATAAACCAAGCATACTATTCATTGTTGACTCAGTTGTGAGATATACTGATGTCCCCATCATCAGGCTCGACAAGCAGAAGGTCACAGACAGTTGTCTGTCTGGTGCTAGAATCCACCACATCATGCACGCACTGGACTATATGAAGAGATACATAATTGAGTTCTCAGAGGATGTGCCCCAGGCAGGTATGACCCTAGCCCTAAGCCACATCCTACCTTCACCAAGAATGTTACCACAATACCAACAAAAAAATTGACAAATATTCCAACATAAAAGATCTGTCAAAAAGCAAATTGAAGGTCATGTTGCTTAATGCTAGGAGCCTTAATCTGAAAATGCATTCACTGGAGGCTCTCCTTGCACTGAAAGATGTCATTGTCTGTGCTGTCATGGAAACTTGGTTCAGGGTTGCTATATCTCATTCCACACATTCCAATCCCAAAATGAGGTGGGAAGACTAAGGGTGTTGGAGTTTCTATCTTCATTAAGTACAGGCACACCTCCAGACTGGTTTGCCAGCATGATGCACTGGAACTACTCCAGGTGCAACTGACAGTTGGCAAGACACCCATCCAAGTTATAGTCAGCAATAGACACCCCCCCCCCATGACTCAGCACACCCATTCTTCATACCTGGATCTACTTGACTCCATCAAGGTACCCCCTAACACCCTGATCCTCGGTGACTTCAACTATCCCACCATAGACTGGGTGAACTATTCCTGCACTAATGCATTCACTCAATGATTCCTTGACTTTATCAGTCCTAATGCACTAGACCAGTTCGTCTCATCCCACACAAGGAGAGATAACATTCTGGACATGATTCTCACCAACATGGGTGACTGCTGCACCACTCCCATAGTATGTTATTCCCTGGTGAGATCAGATCATCAGACTATCTCATTCAAAGTTTCTATCCGACCCATCCCCCTCAGCCATAATCAAGGTAACAAACTTCTCAAAAGCTGACTACAATCTCCTAAGGGAGGGTATCTGTAGCTTCACACCACCGTCCCCCTCAGAGGATGCAGGCAACTATGCTGAACAGTATGTCATTGCAGTATACAAGCACCTGTACAACTACATGGACTCAGCCATACCCAACAAAACTAAAATCTGCTCCTCAAGGAAACACAAACCTATTTGGTGGACATCCACTATCAACAGGCTTTACAACAAAAGGTAGAAACTGTTGTACAAGGATAAAAAGGAACAAATTCCCAATTGGAAAAACTCCCTCCTTTACCTCAACAAGCAAATTAGATCACTAGTGAAAAGCTCCAAAGTCAGTTTATGAATTGAAACTAGCCTGCAATACAAAGGGAAACCACAAAGCTTTCTTCAGTTACATCAGGAACCTCCATGGCAAAGCCCAGGTTTGTTCTGAATTAGTACTTAACATCATCACTTACACTGATCTTGTTGACTTAGTCAACTTGCTAGCAGATAGGTTCAGTGCAAGCTTCACCCCCCCCCGTCCTCCCAAGGCCCTTTTGATATCCCCAATATCTGTCCCTCAGCTCACATCTCGGTAGACCAATTTGTTAAAGGCCCTATCCTAGGCAAAGAACACAGCTTCCATGGGACCTGATATTATCCAAGGCTGTATTCTGCACCATCTCCAGCAAGAACTGGCTTTACCATTGAACACCTTATTCAACAACAGCCTAAGTACAGGCTTCATTCCAGCAGAGGGGAGAACTGCCATTGTCATCCCCCTTGCACAAAGATGGTGCCACTACTGACCCTGGAAACTATCGCCCCATTAGCTTGACAAGTCTGCATCTCATAAACAAGGACACAGGCAATTTCCAAGCACTTAAACCCCACCCAGTTTGGATTTGTCAAGGGCAGATCTTGCCTGTTGTACTTGATTGAATTCTTTGAGAGTGTCACCGAGGCTCTGGATGAACGGAAGTCAGTACATACAGCTTACCTTGACTTGGCCAAGGCATTTGATACAAACCCCCATTCAGGCATCATCAAAAAGCTAACACAACTTAGCGTAAATCCCTGTCTCATCAGGTGAGTGGCCAGCTGGCTCACTGACAGGACCCTCAAGGTCAAAATAGGTGCCTCCACCTCCAGTAGCAGAACTGTCACTAGTGGAGCTCCCCAGGGATCTGTTCTGGGACCCCTGCTGTTTGGCATCTACTTCTTGGAGGTCCAGGCAAAGACAAAAGGCATGTTGCTGACCAAGTTTGTGGACAACTGTAAGTTGGGTGCTGTCAGTGACTCCACAAATGATGTTAACATGCTGCAAGGGGGTGTCACAGCAACTAATGACTGGTGTCAAAGTCATGGCCTCAAGCTAAATGCAAAAAAATGTATCATCATACCATTCGGTAAAAACATGGACCTACTGATTACCACATCAATGGCAACCCCCTAAACACACAACCTGTAGTGAGAGACCTGGATACCCAGGTTGATAATAATCTCACATTCGACCATCATGTAGCGGCAGTGGTCAGAATAGCCTTTTACTTGGCTCATATCATAAGTAAAGGATTGCATCCAGAAAAAAGGAGGTTATTACCGCTCTATACTCCTCCCTCAATAGATTGATAATTGAGTATAATGCCCCGTTTGGTATGTACCTATCCAAACATCTGCACCAACAGGGAAGACCACAGAAATACATCACAAAGAGAATCCATGGCCTCCAACACCTGTCCTATGTTGACAGACTCAAATCACTATAAGTATGAACCATGAACTGCATAAACTAGTAAAACATAGCAAAGGCTCCTCAGTTGGTCACTTGAAATAATTTTATTACTCACAATGCACCAAAAAAAAAAACAATAACGTTGTAAACATACATAAAATTAAAATAAAAATAAAAGTACTAAGCGCTTTCACCCTAGAAAACATACGGGCATCTTCAGAGTACTGACAAGATATCTCAGCAACAACAGTTAAATACATAAGTCCCTAATTACACAATGCCTATCATTGGTTGATTGATAAAATAGTTTTTTTAAAAATCATTGAACATAGTTAATAATTAATAAGAATACGACACACTAGATAAAAAATGTAAAATATGAAATAGAGCATAATATAATATAATGTAATAAATATTTTAAATATTGTAAATGTGTATTATAGTAAAAATACCTTTGTAAATGTAATAATGTAATAATGTAATAATGTTATAAAAACTAGTGTACATTGATAAATACAAATAAAAATAAAATATATGTACATAGTATCTTGTAATGTTCCTATATTAGAAAACAATTAGCATAATCTTAAACTAATTATCACTAAAAAGACCTAAAATATCAAATACAATATCATCTTTGTTTTAAAATACTTGAAATAGAGATATGCCCATTAATGCCAGGTGAACAACTGGCATTGAGTCTTAACTACCACAAATATTCTTCGGCTTCTAACATATTATCATAATCTCCTCCTTTCTCCCAATAATTGGGAATTCTATCAATTACAAAGAATATAAATCTCTTAAAATTCTCACATTTAGTGCTATGTGCAAATAAAGCATTCACCATCTTTTTATTTTTGATGTCCCTATTATGTTCCAAAATGCGTTCCCTCAATTTCCTGGTTGTTTTCTCTACATAGTATGCAGGACAAGAAACACATGTAGCCAAATAAACCACCCATTTTTGTATTACAATTGCAGTATCCTGGGCATTTGATTGATCTCCCATATCCTTGCACCATAGTATAAGGTCCATCATTCACAAATTTACACCTTTTACAAAAACCACATTTACTCATTTTGGACATAGTATATATCCGGCTCTTGTAATTGTTTTCCATACTTTCTTTAAGATTGGTGCTCCAACTATACGTAACCTTGGGAAAATGCACTATTATTTCATTGTGTTCAGTTTTATTGGCAGACACTAAACCAAGTGTCATTTAATGTTTAGACTATAATGTCTATATGCTCATTAAATGGTAAAATAAACACATCTCTTTTGTTAGTGTCAGTCTTGTCTATAGGCATTCTGTTTCGTCCATATTTCAAGATTGGTTTATATAGAGCATTTCTTTTCATCAAAACTTCTTCCTTTATTTGATTAACTAGGTTTGATGGATAGCCCATCTAAAAACATACTACATATTACCTTTAATTCATGAATAAAATTGGTATCTTCACTAATAATACGTGATAGCCTTACCATCTGACCTTTTAAAGGTTCTTTTTTTGAAAATATGGATGGCAGCTGTCATAATGAAAGAAAGAATTTGAGTATGTTTGTTTACGAAAAATATTGGATTCAACCATGTTATTGTTAAAATACATACTTATATCCAAATATTCACACTTTTGTAAAATTCAAAAAAGTCGATGTTGAACCTAAATAACATATAAATTTGCTTAGTTCTTCCTTGTTGCCCTTCCAAAAAATTAAAATGTCATCCAGGTATCTGACATAAAATGATATTTTTTTCCCAGAACCTGGAGGAGAAAATACTTTCAGTCTCCCACTGAGCTAGTACTAAGTTTTCTAGGGTGAAAGCGCTTAGTACTTTTATTTTTATTTTTATTTTAATTTTATGTATGTTTACAATGTTATTGTTTTTTTCGGTGCATTGTGAGTAATAAAATTATTTCAAGTGACCAACTGAGGAGCCTTCGCTATGTTTTACTAGTTTATGCAGTTTGTGGTTCATACTAGAAGAGGTTCGAGGTCCCTGAGGCAGTTCGCTTGAAAATTTATTTATTCACACGTTCACCTTTTGGACTACTGAGGAATAATTAGGCTCCGTGTACATACATTCCGATTGTTACATTACACATGGAGCTATTATTGAAGCAACATTTGGAAGCTACACAATGCCTGATTGCATTAATACAGGAATATGGTAACAAATCACAGCAGGGACCTAATGTTACCATTACAGAGACACAGGAACAATTATTCACATTGCACTCTACTCTGGGTGATAGTCCTAACCTACTGAGGAATAATTAGGCTCCGTGTACATACATTCCGATTGTCACGTTACACATGGAGCTATTATTGAAGCAACATTTGGAAGCTACACAATGCCTGATTGCATTAATACAGGAATATGGTAACAAATCACAACAGGGACCTAATGTTACCATTACAGAGACACAGGAACAATTATTCATGTTGTGAATTATTCATGGGTGATAGTCCTAACCGTCCGTTGGCTAGCAATGGTTCAGCAGGTTTCATAGGAGGAGGAAATATGAGTAACACAGGAAGTTTAAGACCTGGTATTCCGCCTTCAAATTCTGCGTTGAACTCTGGAGACGGCAGCAAAGGTTTTCCTTATATGAACAAGTTTTTGGACATTAAGGACATACTAGAGGCACCAAGTTTTTCAAATATATTAAAAACAAACATTAAGGACATGGGGAATTTGAACCAACAGATTTCTGAATTTGAAAAAAACCCTGAAACAGTTTAAAATGCTACAGATGGACAATGCGTTTTTAGAGAGGTCGTTGGAGTTGGAACAGGTACCAAAAGGGTTATGTATCTTCAAATTACCCTTTGGGTTTTATAGTGACACTGAACTGTTTGATGAACTTATTCATTTATATGATAGAACTGGTTTGGACCTCATGCATCTTGTTATCAGGAATAACAATAACAAACTGAGCAAATTAAATGTGGTATTGACAGAATTAGATAAAAGTATACGTAATGATTTGTTGTTTGAGGTTAACAAACATCGATTAGACAATATTTTAAAAGATCTTGACAATTTTGTTATGAAGGGGTTGGAATATAAAAACAAAAAGCTTCTCAGGGACAGCAATGACTACACCAACAAGAGGGCTTATAATCATTTTAGGGAAATCAAAAATTCTAATCAGAAACAGGATGGTGAAAGGGCTGCTATAGTATACTCAGAAGGGGAAGGCCATTCTAATAGATATGATAGGCCTAACCACAAATATAATTCACGTAGGACACAGTCCAACAAGAATGACATTATGGGGCATAATGATAACGATACAGTTTTTTTAGACGAACCTGTTCTGAGGAGATCAGAAAGGCTACGCGACCGGTATCAGGGTCAACAATACCAACAAATGCAATACAGGAATGTTCCATCCTACAAGAAAAATACTCATTACTAAGGGAAAGTGAAACAAACTTGGTAACTTTTTTATCGAACAGTACAGTATTAAGTGAAAGATATGAATTGTTCTTTTATAATGATGTTTCTGAGAACAGTGGGTTGTGTGAAAATGGGGACAATGATACAAATTGCACACAGAGTGGTGATTTGCAGATTAACATAGAAGAAGAAAAACCTTCCTGTACAACTATTGTAGATGGAGGTTTCAGTATGTACAATTACACCGGTACTAGTCTTGGTTCAGAATTTGTTGCACTTTTCAAGAAAGGTTTCACCTTTATTCCTAATTTCAAACATGATATAGGTAGATTACTTATCAATTTAAAAATGTACACAAGATTGTTAAACTTAAAAATGTTTTTTGCCAACCGGAACAAGGGAGATGAACGTGATTTAGGTAGGCTGGCCTTAAAAAGATCTAGTACATTTACCACCTCAGAATCCTACTATATATCTATTTGAGATGCTATGTGAATCACAACTACGTAGAGTGGTCAAAGTATCTACGATTAAAGAAGACAATCTTACTAGTACAGAAAGATTTTGTCTAAAAGAACTCACCACCAATGACAAATGTAGAGTCATGAAGCCTGATAAGGTAGTGGGGTAGTAATAATGAACAAAATAGATTATATAAACAAAATGACCAATATGCTAGATGATGATGAAACCTATGCTAGATGATGACGAAACCTATGAAAAAGTATCTAAATTTGAGATGAATAAGGCCTATACAAAGATAGACTGGATACTTTATGATTATTTGATCGAAAGAATGATTGATAAACTTGAATATGAATATCTTACTGTGGAACATCCTGTCACTCCATCAATTTCTGGCATTCCGAAAACACACAAATGTGTTAACAATCCACCCTTTAGACCGATTGTTTCAGCCAAGGGTTCAAAATTACAAGCTACAGCCGGGTATATTGATTATTATTGCAAATATATTCTTAATCACTTCCCCCCACATTATTAAAGATTCTTGGCATTGCCTAGATAAATTAAGAATATATAATATGGAGAACAACATTGATGGCACCATTATGGTCACCATTGATGTGATAAATCTATTATATAATATGGAGAACAACATTGATGGCACCATTATGGTCACCATTGATGTGATAAATCTATTTTCAGTTATACCGCATAAGTTGGGTCTGGAAATGTTTGAGACAATTTTGGATAGATACAGTGGATTACACACTGTTAAATGCAAACTATTAGTAGAGATGATGGAAATGGTCTTGTACAATAATTTTATGTACATGGAAGGTGAATATTTCAGACAACGCACAGGGGTAGCAATGAGGGCCAGATGTGCTCCCATTTATGTGAATTTAGTACTAGCTCAGTGGGAGACTGAAAGTATTTTCTCCTCCAGGTTCTGGAAAAAAATATCATTTTATGTCAGATACCTGGATGACATTTTAATTTTTTGGAAGTGCAACAAGGAAGAACTAAGCGAATTTATATGTTATTTAGGTTCAACATCGACTTTTTTGAATTTTACAACCAAAATACATGAAGAAAAGTGTGAATATTTGGATATAAGTATGCATTTTAACAATTAACCAAAAACGAATGGCAATTCTAAAGTCACCAATAACCAATATATGCAGAATGCCCAGGACCACGGTCCTACCTCCTTTGATTTATTTCGAACCAGGTAATCCACAGGACGCCAAAAAAAATTAACGCTTTTATTCACTCAAACAAATATATAACACGCGCGTTTTTGTCCTACATACAGGACTTCATCAGACAAACTTCATTTCTTCAAAAACAGTTTAAATAGTCTGCTTAAACTACTACTTAATTAATAATCCAATAGAATTAATTTCCTAAGAATCAAATTGACAAATCCCTTTATGTCTCTCATGAATATTAATACCTATCTATGAAAGTGTCTTATGCATAAACTTATAAATTACATTTGCAAACATTTCACACCATTTTATATAAATATTAATAAATAAATAAATATCATTTTACTTTCTAAAACATTTCATTTTATACATGTTAAAATAATCTCAAATTTAAAACTCGGGTATATAAAAATATGTTTATTATTTTGGAAGTGTCTTTTATACCTGTTTCATGTGTTCCTTACCCCATCTAGTGTCCATTTTGGAAAATTACATTATAATAATTCATTTAAATGTTATTAGCTCTCAATTTGAGTAGTGAAGAAATTGATATAAATTCATTCATTCCAGGTTTGTTTCCTGCATCTAGGTTGACCTGCCACCAAAGTTCCCTACTTTCTATTATTTCCTCCCACAGGCCACCCCTTATGTCTGGTTTAACCTGATCCAGAACAAAAAATACATATTTAAATTCAGTACAAAAAATGGAATGCTTGAACAGTGCATTTGTATTTTTCTTTTTTGTGATATCATAAGTGTGTTCGTATATCCTTCTCTTCAATTGTCTCTCAGTCTTCCCCACATAGAATGACTGACACGTCTGACAAATAACCAGATATACGACCCCTTTACTATCACAATTATAAAAACCTTTACTACCCAACCATCTCTTTCTACTTTCAATGTAAACTTCCCCTCTATTAATAATATATGAACACTGATGGCACCTTCCACACCTATATGTTCCCACTTTGCTTCTATTCCCTCTGTTTTTGCTACATCCATCTTTTTCTAACATCCTTTTTAAGTTATAAGAATTCTTATAAACTACTTTTGGTTGTATTTTTGTAATCTCTTCCATGTCCGTCAAAGCAGAAAATTTGTTCCATTCTTTATTCATAAATTCCTTTACCTTCTGGTTAGAGGCATTATATTCCACCACTAAACTTCTTTTATATATTTGTTGGTCATCTTTATTCTTATTAAACTCTACCTTAATATTTTCTCCTTCACTGTTAATACCTCTCCCTATAATTGGTTTGAATCTGTCATGTCTTCCTTTTTCCACTTCTTTCCTAATATTACCTACAAATTGTTCAGGATAACCACGTTCAAGAAACATTTTTTCCAAAATCTTACATTCTAATTCAAAGTCACCGTCCCAACTGGTCATTCTTGACCCCCTTACAAATTGCCCTTTGACAATGTTTCTTTTGCTGTGTAGGGGGTGGGCACTATTGTAGTGTAAGTAGGAATTAACATATGTTTCCTTTCTATGTACTTTAGTTTCATACTTTCCATTTCTTTTATATATTTCAATATCCAAGTATTTTAATACTTCAGTACTAGTAGAGTAGGTAAATTTCAAAAAGTTAGTAGTTCCACTGATGTATTCAAAAAATTCCAAGAATTTTTCAAGTCCCCCAACCCAAAAGATCACTATATCATCCAAAAACCTGTGGTACATTAGCCAATATTTTTTATATTCTGAATTAATAATAAACTTTTCTTCCCATTTTAGTAAAACAATATTGGCATATGTGGGAGCGCATGCCGCCCCCATAGACACTCCAGATTTTTGCTGAAAATATTCTCCTTGGAACATAATAAAATTGAATTTTAACACATAATCCATAAATGCTACACAAGCTATTTTATCCCTTTGGTTAAGTGTTTTATCCTCAAAAATACTCTCCTCAAACATTTCTATCCCTTCCTGATAGGGAATACAACTAAACAAATCAATGACATCAATTGTAATGAATAACATGTCTTCTCTATAATATTCAGGCTTCAATAAGCTCAAAAAATCCCAAGAATTTTTGAGAATAGTTTGGTTGTTGACCCAAATATGTTTACTTTTATAGTCAACAAACTTAGCTAAGGGTACAGTTTTAGAGCCTTCTGCCGAAACTATAGGTCTAAGGGGGGGGATCTTCCATATTTTTATGGATTTTAGGTATCCCGAATATTGTAGCTATTCTCGGTTTATTCACTTCTAAATACCTAAATGTTTTCATATCTATTATTTCTTCAGTGAATAAATCCTATATCAAGTTGTCTATTTGTTTATACGCTACATTTATCTCATTCAAGGACACTGTGGCATAAACTTTCTCATTCCTCAGAATGGTGTTCATTTTCCCATCATATATCAATTTATCCATAATAACTATCCCCCCTCCCTTATCCGGTTTCATGACCCTAACTGTTGCATCTCCACTTAATTCTTTTAAAACTACCTTTTCTTCCAAGGTTAAATTTTCATTACACCAAACTTTGTCACTCTTTTTCCTCACTCCATCTATCAAAACATTCTCGAAATTCTTTATTTGAGGTAAAAGCGGGGGATTATAAATAGATTTTCTAACTAATCCAGTTTCTTGTACTTCTTGTTTATTCATCCCTGCCCTTAAAGCCATTATTTCTAAGTTGATTTTTCTTATAAACAACTTTATGTCAAGAATAGTTCTTGTAAAGTCCCCTTTTACCATAGGTATAAATTTCAACCCTTTACTCAAAAGGGTGAAATGTGGTATAGTCAAATTTATATTACCAAAATTATATATACTAAATTCATTATAGGTATGTTTAGTCTTTTCCCTATCTATTACAATGTTTTCAAAACAGTTTGTAGCAATTTGATTCTCAGGTAAGGGGGTATTATCCATTAATATCTCCCCCTTCCTCTCCCCCCCCCCAATTTTGAAAATTTTCTCCCCTTTCTTGGTTACCAAGTTCATAAACCATTTTCCCACCCAATGGTGAAAATTCATTATTATAAACCTCTGTTTCCCATTCAAAGTCACTTCTATTACCATACCCGTCTTGTTTTTTAATAAAATAATTGTTACTTTTCCTTTTAAAACCATTTATATTGTTCCCTTTTTCTAAAGGTTTGGGGTAGCTAATGTTATTCTCGTATTCACTAATGTCTCTTTTTAACTTCCCCATCTTACGTTGTGTTATGTTCTCACATTTGGTGTCAATGTCTCTTCTAATATTATAAAATCTGTCCCTTTCTTCTTTAATATTGAAAATTAAATCAGTTTTAATATTTTTGTCCAACTCTTCAATCTCTTTCACCAATTCATTTTGCTTATTTTCATTTTCTTCAATGATGGCTTTCAAAATTTCAAGCCCACAATTATTAAATATTTTCATTGATTGGTTGAATCCAATATTTTCCGTAAACAAACATACTCAAATTCCTTCCTTCTTTATGACAGCTACCATCCATATTTTCAAAAAAAGAACCTTGTAAAAGGTCAGATGGTAAGGCTATCACGTATTATTAGTGAAGATACCAATTTTATTCATGAATTAAAGGTAATATGTAGTATGTTTTTAGACAGGGGCTATCCATGAAAACCTAGTTAATCAAATAAAGGAAGAAGTTTTGATGAAAAGAAATACTCTATATAAACCAATCTTGAAATATGGACTAAACAGAATGCCTATAGACAAGACTGACACTAACAAAAGAGATGTGGTTATTTTACCATTTAATGAGCATTCCAGACATTATAGTCCAAATATTAAATGTCACTTGGTTTAGTGTCTTTGCCAATAAAACTGAACACAATGAAATAATAGGGCATTTTCCCAAGGTTACGTATAGTCGGGGCATCAATCTTAAAGAAAGTATGGAAAACAATTATAAGAGCCGGATATATACTATGTCCAAAATGAGTAAATATGTTTTTTGTAAAAGTTGTAAATTTGTGAATGATAGACCTTATACTATGGTGCAAGGATATGGGAGATCAATCAAATGCCCAGGATACTGCAATTGTAATACAAAAATGGTGGTTTATTTGGCTACATGTGTTTCTTGTCCTGCATACTATGTAGGGAAAACAACCAGGAAATTGAGGGAACACATTTTGGAACATAATAGGGACATCAAAAATAAAAAGATGGTGAATGCTTTATTTGCACATAGCACTAAATGTGAGAATTTTAAGAGATTTATATTCTTTGTAATTGATAGAATTTCCAATTATTGGGAGAAAGGAGGAGATTATGATAATATGTTAGAAGCCAAAGAATATTTGTGGTAGTTAAGACTCAATTCCAGTTGTTCACCTGACATTAATGGGCATATCTCTATTTCAAGTATTTTAAAACAAAGATCATATTGTATTTGATATTTTAGTTCTTTTTAGTGATAATTAGTTTAAGATTATGCTAATTGTTTTCTAACATAGGAACATTACAAGATACTATGTACATATATTTTATTTTTATTTGTATTTATCAATATATACTAGTTTTTATAACATTATTACATTATTACATTTACAAAGGTATTTTTACTATAATACAAATTTACAATATTTAAAATATTTATTACATATTATATTATGCTCTATTTCATATTTTACATTTTTTATCAAGTGTGTCGTATTCTTATTAATTATTAAATATGTTCAAAGATTTTAAAAAAAACTATTTTATCAATCAACCAATGATAGGCGTTGTGTAATTAGGAACTTATGTATTTAACTGTTGTTGCTGAGATGTCTTGTCGGTACTCTGAAGATGCCGGTATGTTTTCTAGGGTGAAAGCGCTTAGTACTTTTATTTTTATTTTAATTTTATGTATGTTTACAACGTTATTGTTTTTTTCTGTGCATTGTGAGTAATAAAATTATTTCAAGTGACCAGCTGAGGAGCCTTCGCTATCAAATCACTATAACCCTACTTGGTATCATACAGATTACTGAGAAGTGATCTGTGTCTCACCTACAAGGCAAGCTCTGACCCTGCCCTACTAGATATGTACCATATCCTTAAGTCTAACTCCTCACACATTACCAGCTTAAAAGGTCCTTTAACTAATATGTGACATCAGCAAAACCTACTGGAGAGACCGATTTGTCTCCCAGAGGCTGTCCTGTCTCTGTAACAGACTTCCCCTGCACATCAAACAGAGTACCTCACTGACCTTCTTCAAGTGCAACCTTGATGATTGGATGGAAAACCACAACAGGTGCTGACTGAGGTTTCTTTTTGCAGATAAACTCTTGGCTAGGTTTGTAAGGGCCCCAGGGCCATTAGCCTAGTAACCTGCTATGATCCTATTATCCTATCATCTCCCACTTATGCTGTGATCCTAAAAACCTAGCTGCTGAGGATTTAATATTAGTGCAACCATTAACATTCCTAGTCAAACACTTACAGAACATTTCAGCAAGCTCTCTGTGAGTTATTTATTATTTATATACAGATATGACATTAAAAAGGGCTGTAGTAACCCATTGCACATTCATTAAAATGTTGTTTAGCCCATCCAGAGCTATTATCTCCCTGTAAACTTAACAACAGACATGTCAGCAAAACATGGACGAGATAGGTACCATGGACATACATCTTTTCAATCATAAAATA
The DNA here is from genome assembly GCF_019279795.1 of Protopterus annectens. NCBI lineage: Eukaryota > Metazoa > Chordata > Ceratodontiformes > Protopteridae > Protopterus > Protopterus annectens. The sequence goes on along the minus strand of NC_056745.1, from coordinate 974,874,965 downwards.
ATGTCCATGACTAATCAGTAGATTCCCACGTATGAAAAAACATATTATATTTGTAAGATGCAAGGCAACACCCACTACAATGACTTGATCTGAGATCTCTGCAACCAAAGAAGAAACTTGTAGTAATCCAGTGGTAAAACCTGAAATAGATTTTCCTGCTTGGGACCCAAGCCTTTCACTTTCTAGTGTTTATAAACTTAGCTATTGAGGTGTGAAGAGGCTAAAACAGTTAGCCCAAAGGCAGTCCATCCATCTGCCATATCGTGTCTCTTGATTTGTTAGAGTGAAAGGAACTGTATCTCCATGACAAGATAAAATAAAGTTCCAACCATTAGCTCTAAACTTTTTATGTCATCCACAGCCCTTGGTTCACATAATTGTAACTGTTGCCTTTCTGGATAAAGATGAAACACCACTTTCAATTCATCATATCCCAACATATCTTTAAAAATATGAAACCATCTGTTTAGGGGTAGCCAATCCCACACAACAGTGGGGAAACAGAAAAGAAAATGCAAGACTGAACTGCCAGCTTGTACAATACAAGTGATAGACATGCAACAAACTGAGAGAAAAGCACACAAAAGCCACTCACATACAAATGTTGTAACGAAGTGTAGCTATATACCACTTACGACAAGTTGCTTCTTCAAAATGCACATTCTGCTAATCAATCAGTAAAGGAGTGCTGTGCTTTGCATGAAAATAGTACAGAGACCACAAAGTTAACTGATTCTTCCCTAATTACCTGTGACTCTAACCTGTCATAACTATTCACTGAATCCTCACAAAACTAATACAAAATAAACACCATAGAGGAAGCCAGGGAATACAACTAGTAGTTTGGAAGAGCTAATCAGGAAATGGTGGAAGACAATATAAAGAGCCAGCTGTGGCTTCTTGCCTACCAAACACCTTCCTAGTTTGATATTTCAGAGGTCTACTAAATTAAAATAATCCATTCAAATTAAATGTATGACTTCAATAGAAAATCGTAAGAATATGTCTGGCATTCCAAGATTGATTTATTGTGAATAACATAAAAATCAATTACTATTTGTGTCCTAAGAAGTACTGACTATGAATTTACTAATCTTGATGTCTAATGATTTTAAAGGAAATGCATGTTGAGTCCTTAAAAGTTTTCCAAATTATGCCAATGAAATCTTAATATCTCAAAAACAAGTGCTGTACAAAAAGCATAAATGTGATTTACAGTGATATGTATATACAAACACAAATTTTTGTCATAATACCACAGAGGTATTTCTGTTCAAAGCACTATGTATCAATAACTTTACTTATCAGGTCTCTAAGATGCACTTTGAGTCACCTTAATGTACTTTTATTTATAAAAACATACTTATAAAATATGGTTTTATTTATTTATTTTTGTAAATATTTACATGAAACTCTTACTATGTCTCACATTTAGCAGAGAGATGCAAATATCAGCAACAACATTAACTCCATTACTGGGTCTTAGAAGACTCGGTACAGTAAGATACCTCTTAGAATTTTTTTTTTATTCATGCATATAGTCATCTTATGATAATATTTTTAAGTAATGCTGTAATAAGTCAGTTTAATAAGAACATATGGGAATTTCAGATGAAAAGGTAAAGAAGATGCCCAGTCATTGGTCACCGGTGACAACATAATAAAATAGTGTCTATTACCCTCAGTTTAAGTGTCTAGAGCATACAAATATTATATAATAGCAATGTAACATTATTGGAAAGATAGGGTCATAAGGGAGGCTGTCTCAACTTTGTTCCTTCTTTGTATGTAGGGACGTATACCAAGGCATTGTACATATACATGTTTCACTCAATTGCGCAATTACATCCTTGTATGAATGTAGTTTGTCAACTATAGTTTCCCTACACAAAGTTCAACAATTATTATAATCCTGATGATTACAGGACACAGTGTTACTCTTACTTTGATTGTTTTTATTTTGCCTTAAGACATAATCTCAGTATGCCTGACAAGACTAATAAATGTGTAAATGCAGCAGGAGTGCTCTTTATATAGCATTTGACATTGTTATACTCTTAGCTCCAAACTGATTAGGATATACTAATACAATATTCTCCACTTGTGAATAAAAAAAGCATTATAAATAGTTTACAATCCAGAATAATTGCAACAAATGATGTTATGGGCTTAAAAACACACACTGTGAAAGACTGCAGGGAATAAATGTAGTTTGGAATAAACTAATTTATCCAGGGATGCTTCAAGGATTTGCGGCAGGTGGGGGGGGGGGTAGGCAACAGGTTGGGGACAGAGGAGTTTTGTATTAAGTGTATTAAGTGATGAGTGGTGAACGGTGTTGTGGTGGTGAGTCAGGTAAGGAAGAGTATAGGTTAAGGAGAAGGGTGTTTACAGAGGAAGTGAGGTAAGTGTAAGGAGGAGTTAATTCAATTTTATGTAGGAAATGTAGGGTGAGCAGATCAGATTTAAGTGTGAACTTGCTACTGCAAGTAATACGTCCAGGGTGACTAGTAGGTACTGGCTTCACCAGGTAGGTCTTGGATTAATTTTGGTTGGCACCAAGGAGTTAGTGGTGGGTGTGTATAGGCTTTGTGTTTTTCTATGCCCCTGCATCAGCATTATTGCTATTATAGTTTGGTTACCAGAGCTTTTTAAGGGCTTACAAGCTGTGGGTAAATGTCTTTGTGTTTTTTTTTATGTTATTAATGCTGTTAATCCTTGTCTGCTTGTTTGTATGATTCTGACATTTTATGCCTCATGGTTATGTTGCTTTATCTTATCATACAGTCATTGGTGGTGTAGTAGGCATTCTTGAGTTGGTTTTGGGCTCTGTGAGCATGGTATGTGGTCAGTTGATTCAACGGGTCATTCCGGCACATTTTCTTGATGTAGTGTCCCCTTGGTTTATTTGTCGGATGTAAAGTACACAGTGGTTTGGTCTGATCTTAAAATTTTAAGATTGCTCATGGTTTGAGCTTAAAATTTTTAGATTGCTCCTTCTTTTCAGTACTCTTGGCTGGGGGCTTGCAAGGACAGATATTTCAGAGGTATTTGAGGGCTGTACACACTCTCAAGTAACAGTTGATTGCTGTGTATGTGAAATCATAGTTTAAACCATTGGTGGGGGGAGGGAGTGAATGGTGGACATTCTGCTCAGCCATTCTGACTGAGGAGTCAGAGATCTGAGTAAAATGGATAGGTTGCACTAAAAAAATAAAATAAAATAATAATAAATAAATAAAGATAAAAAGACAGAAATGATTAGTAAATTTAAATGAATAGATGTACAAGAGGTAGGTGAGGTGGGTGAGTTCACCTGCTGAATGGGAGGAAACTTACAAAGCTAGCATGAGGCAGTAGATAAGGTAGTAGGGTGGGGAAAAGCACACTTTCCATCTTTGAGCCATGTTTGGATTCATATCCAAGTTTTTATAATTGACGCACCTCACAAATTGTGAATGGTGGGGAGAGTGTTAGCCTAGCTGGAAATCTTTCAAGGTTTTTTATTTCAAAAGTATTGACTCAGACACTGTTGACATTACAGGAAGGGGAATAGTTAAAGATATTATGTGTTCAGAATCAGTTTACAGAGCTATATTGGCACTTTTAGTTTTAAAGTTTTGTTTTTTGCAATGCTTTAAGTTAATAGTGCTGATATATAAGCTTTTCTATTTGTCCCAGTGTTATTGGTGGTCTGTGGTTGTTGTTATGTTTCAGTGGTGTATAAAGGTTTGGGGTTTGGAAAGGATCTGCTGGGCCATATGGGTTACATGAACATTTTATAATATTCAAGCGATACATCGGATGTTGGTTCTACTTAGCATCTAGGGTACAGTATCTCAGTAGGATGATGGTTGTGAGATCTGCTTCCTTAATAGACTAATGGACAATTTATTTTTTTTATGTGTTTTGCTTTGACTGGGAGTTGCAGGGGCAGGGTGATTGCAGTAGGTATGAAGTTTAAAGGAGATGGCTAAGGTTGAGACACCGGTACAATCATATGATATATGTGTTAGGGCGGCAGTTGTTGATCACTTTTTAGGTAGCTGTGTTCATGTTTTTTTTCCCTTGGTGATTAATGCTTTTCCTTTGTTGGCAGATGGCCGAATCTTGCAGTTTGAAGCAGAGATGAGTGGCAATTGTATCTCAGGCAAAGGAGCTGTTTTGAGAACTGACAGGGAGAGATTCCTCTATGGTGGATGCATCCAGTGCACCAAAGGAGAACAGGTGAGCACTGTCATCTAAGAACACTCCAATGGCATGAGGGAAATGACCTCAGAAGGCTGCAGTTGGTGTTGTGGTGGATGCTTCAGCCAGTGGAGCGGGTTGGATACCTTTTCAGGTAATGACATTTGGTCAGGATTAGATAGTGGCAGTGCTAAATCAATGGGTCTTGAAGGTAGGAGTATTGGGATTGAAGGAATAGAACAGGTATATCAAACCAATGTTAGGGATATGGGGGGTTAATCTGGGGCAGGTGGAGAGTCAGGCGATGATTGGGGGTGATAAGATAGGTTCATTGTCTAGTTTGGCTAGGGAAGAGTCATCGCAACATGGAGTACGTTCTGATTTTGAGATGCAGCAAGTGGACTGGCTAGCTACTCACACACTGGTGAATACTGAAGGGGGGGGGTCTTTCTGACCCCACATATTCCTGCATCTGTTAAAGAAAAGTTCTGGAAAGGTGAGTATATTGATATATTTTAATTAACTGATGTGGAAGGGGAACAATGTTTGGTGAAATCTAACACAGTGAATGACAAGGGCCTTTGGGTGGTATTAACAGCATTGGAAAGCAGGAGGGTTAAAAGGCTTTGCGCTAGGATGTGGAATAATTGGGTTCTTGGTTCTATGTAATACATGGCAGTTTGTTTAGAAAATGATAATTGGATGGGCCTATGACTTTTGGCTTATTTCCTCACAATTCATGAGGGGCAAAGGTTCTGCACTGGGAACACTTGGATGTGGTATCATCAACGGTTCTGGAAACAAAAAGCAGTTGATCATTCATTGAGATGGAAATAAGATACCATGATATTTGGCTGGCCACCATGATGGATACTTTTGGGGGTTTCCTTTGGTGGGGTAAGTTAGAAGGTGAGTCAGTCAGGGTATGTAGGGCACTCACTGTGGGACATTGCATGTGGGCAGCATGTAGGTTTTCACACACTTGCTTGAGTTTTGCAGTAGTGCATCTAGTGGCTCAATGTGGCTGTTGGGAGAGGAATTTTATCCAAGTGGGTTCTGTCATGACTGATACAAGATCCTTATCCTCCCTGCCTCAAGATCTATAGGGCTTTTGAGGGTGGGGCAATTTTTGAGGGCAGGAAAGAGGTTCCTTTTTTGGGGGCAGAGAGGCAAGCCGGGTTTCCCATTCGCCTGTTAATGTGCATGTGCTGTGCAATATGTTGAGTTGTATTATGGTCTCAAAGATTACGGCAGAGTTGATTAATGGGTTTTCCTTGGGATTTTCAGTCAAGCTGGGCATTTGTGGGAATGATTTAGTTTGTAAAAATTTACATTCCATGTGGTTGACAAGGAGCTGTGTGGAGGCAGGTTATTGGGTCACTGTGAGTATCCTCTTTTTGTCACGTGTTGCCATTGGGGTTGGTCCCTAAAAAAGCTCCTAGTGAATGTTGGTTAATTCACCATGTGTCTTTCCATGAAGGGGAATTCGGTCAACGGTTTTATCTCCAAAGAGGATTCAGAGGTTAGCTATGCCTCATTGGATGAGGCAGCGGCACTCATCCTGGTTGGTAAAGGTTGATATTGAATCTGCTTTCTGCTTGCTGCCAGTGTGGGAAGAAAGAATGAGCTTTGCTGGGCATGGTTATGGACAAGAAATTTTATTTTGACAAGGCCATACCGATGGGATGTTGGGTGGCCTGTGCCACATTTGAGAAGTTTAGCACTGCACTTCATAGGATGTGGCAGCAAAGGATGAGTACTCAGCAGGCAATACATTATTTTGATTATTTTATGCTAGATGGTGAAGGGTATGCAGAGGAGCTAGAGGGTATGTGGGCATTCCTTGCCATGTGTGAAAGGTGTTCCCATGGCAACCCAGAAGTTCTGCCTGGCTGAAAATGAAGAAGGCCGAGGAAAAGAATGAATCAAATTCAAGTATTCTGAAAAAATGATATCTGAAGGCTTATTGTATTGCAGATCAATACATATTTAGTAAGAAGAAGAGTTTTTTTTTAACTCTGTCATCATTGACATTATTTTCCCTGAATTTGTTAGGGCTACCAAACAAAACTGAATTATTTCATTTCCAGGCATAGAATTTGTTAACCCCTTCAGTCATTGTGGTGACCAATACATACTTTTTATCACAGTTGGAGCATCTTGACTGCATACTATTGGACAGCTCTCAAGAAGCAGGCCAGACACATAAAAATAGTGCAACAAGCCGGGTTCAATCAATAAATGAAGAACACAGTACAAACTCTAGATGACAGAACAGCCTGTTGCATATCTTAACAAATTATGCTGATAGAACCTCCTTCCCCACAATGGATTGAGTGGTGAATGCTTAGCAGAGGTTTGAGACAGCAGATTCTAAAGTCATGGCTGAGACTACCTTAAAGTCACCAGTCAAATAGCATGAGTACATCTACAATCGTATCAAAATAATTCCAAAACATTTAAAGGGCATGAATGGATATTGTATATGGAATATGGTAAAAATCTAAAATGTAAATAACTCTCCTGGATCATAGCAACCACACATGTAATAAAGCAACCATGATTGCTAACAGTAGCAGCAGCAGTGACTAGGTATGTAGGAATGCCCCTCTGATCTCCAGAACAAACTACAACAATCTTTCTCTAAGCCATGCAAATGGGCTGAATGTAATCATTTACTAATTAGCCACAAAGTAAATAAAAAAATAAATACATACATACATACATACCTACATACATTACCTTATTGCATGTACAACTCCTCAAAACTCCCTCACTTACCTCTTACTAACATCACTGATAAGCACAACATAATTCACCTCTTCTCTGAATACAAGTATCTATGACTTAACCTTGACCATTGTCTTTTTCAAATCATATAGATCAAATAACTAATAGTTCTATCTCAGTTTAAACTCTGCTATACAATCTCTTATTTACATTTCCTTCTTTTCTGTTGCCAAAAATGTTCTCCCATAACTAGAATATGGTCTTCCACTTATTACCTTTTATTTTGGCCAAAATTACCAAAGACTTCAGATAACAATATTAAATTTGCAGATTTTCCCTCTTTTCTGACAGCTGTCACCATTGTAACTTCATACAGTGTTTGCAATAGATTTCCAGTCACCTAAAGGTCAACTTATGTCCTAGATCCTCTCATTGACAAAATGCTAACCAGTGACTATTGCATACCTTTGAGATGGAAACTACCAGTCTAAGACTAAGTTTGCTCACTAAGAAGTACCCAGAAGAAAGCTATCACATTAAGCAGACCTCCATATAAAACAGCAGCTGCAGAACATGTCTTCTCCTGACTAGGCCTGGCATTATGGAAGAGGCACCTGACTTGACTCAAGGGGTCTGGGATCTAGCTGAGTTCAAAAAGGCCTTTTCTGAACACTTAAAAGGAGTTTCATTGCTTTAGGGACAATGGTTAACCTCATCATTTGTTATCAAACAGCATACTATGTCTAGCAAGACTGTCACCATAAAATGATGAATTCCAATAGCATGCTACCACCAGCATGACAGTCTTTATCTGCTTGCTATCTTAAAAGTCGTCCTGCCTGTTTCCTAAAATGTTAAAATTCAAAATGGAATTTATGTATATACTGTAAATATTGTAAACAATGTTGATTTTGCTGTAAGATTCTGTAACAAGCATAAGAATTTGCAACAAGCATGAGTCTGTTCCAAGACTCTAAAAACATTTGATTTTGTATTTGTTGTAATGTATTATATGTTTCTTGGTTATTTACATTGTTTGCTTTTGTTTCTGTACCTTCAGGTCCTGGCTGGAAAGGGTCTTCAGACCAGTCCACTTACCCGGTTATCAAACAGTAAATAAATAAATACACAAATAAATAAATAAATAAATAGGGTTAGTCATTATAGCCATACTCTGTTTGCTCCAATTGGAAAAAGAAAACAATGTCAAAATTACATTTCCAAACAATGGACATCCTGAGACTTTCATAATAAACTAAGCATGTTTCATGAATAAGCAATAAGCCAGTATCCTTTTATGATGTTGTTACTGCTATAGGAATTCCAAGAAGGCAAACTAAGTTCCCAGTGGTGCACATTCCCTACAAATGTCCCACTTTTCCTCCCTTTGCCATGATCATTGGATCTCTCACTCTACAGAGAGTAAAACAGAACTAAAAAGAACCAAGTATTAATACTGTTCAAAAACACAAACACTGCTTTTTAAAAAAAATAACCCATGCTGTGATACAAGAATACTCAATAAAAATAGACAATAAGCAGGAAAGAAACTTGTCCAAGACAGTAGTCCTAGTAATCCTTTGGTTTGTACCACAGACCGATGGTTCTTATACAACATGTATGTGTTCATCCCACAAGTGTTCCATCTTACATGCAACATTCAGGACCACTGCAGTAGTCTGTCTACACAGAGGATTAAGTCTATGAGCTGTTACTGAGCTAAGTCATGTAGTCTTCATTTGTTAGTGCATGACTCAGATTCTTTTTCAGATACAAAACAAGCCATAAGGGCAAAGATAAATATATGACAGACTTGGCCAATTTAATGCAGTAAATATTTTTTTTTAAAAGAGAAACCCTGTACAGGGAAGACATGTAAATTTTTTACACAGATGATGACTTGCCTCAAAGACTGACTCAAAGACAGAAATCCTCATGGTAAGAGGAAAAGACTCAAAGTGATATAATAAATTAAAGAAAAAGGAACGCATATATGAGCTGCTTATAAGAAATTTAAGAAATGTCATTAAAACCCATTCTGTTAAGATATAGGTAAATTTAGACAGACGTGGGCGGAGAAAAAAGAAAGAGATCCTCTACAGAAGTTTCTTTAGTTGTACATTACTCAACCAATATAGTGTTATTTCACAGAACTGGTTATAATAGTACTGCACATTCTGTTCACAGCAGTTACTTTACAATAGTGAATTTTCAAACACTCCGTATGTGAAAACTTTCTGTGCAGGTTATTCAATCATTAATACTCTAAATTTCTAAGATCGCCAGAGTCCTTGAACCATTCAGTCAGCAGAATGCAGTCTGCTGAATACTAATGCAGTTACTAATACTCACACCACTGTGAACAAAAACAAATAAACAAATCAACAAAAAAAACTTGAAAACAGGAATACACCAACACCCTGCTAGCATTATACAAGAAAGCCAAATTACAGCCAAATTAATTATACTAACCCCCCCCCCAAAAAAAACAGGTGAAAAGTAATCGGAAGAAATGACACACCATGGAGCACCATTTAAAAAAGCACTTTTGTTCCTTTATTTAGTCCACGTAACTTCATCAGATAACACTCATACAAAGTCCCTCTTCTTTATAAAGGAAAAAACAACCAATCAATAACAACTATTAATTATTTAAGTTAAATTGAGCTGTGTTAAGTAAAGTAAAGCTAGGTATTAAATGACTACTAAAACCTTATTATTCATGCAGCTTCACAATACATTAGCTATTGTTAGCATTTGTTTCACTGGTAAAATAAACAAAAACATACCCGATTGTATCACTCTAAAATTCACATCATACTATCTAAAACAAATCAATATTTGAATTTAAAACAATTGTAAGACATAATGCAAGATACATATAAAATGTGAATTGTATAATAAAATTAAGGTTCAGGTTAAAAACTTCCTAAGCTGGTGAACTGCTAAAATAATATTAACTTCTTAGATGGTCTAATGGAATAACCATGCAACATATTGACAATAATACAACTTTAAATAGTATCCACTTTCATTTTTGTTTAGGAATTTATTATACAAGAATGAAGTGGGTGCACTAAACAAACCCAAAAAACAAATATGAAGTAACACCCTGGAGGTAGAAAAAAATCTGGTTGTACACTGTAATGGGAGCTAACAAAAACATTTTTCCATAATAAGATTTAGCTCTTTCATCCTTAACCTGGGACTTCATCAGAATATCAACTAACTTGCATCACTTCCTTTTGTGTCATCAACAGCTGACACAGATCCATATTATTAAAGAGACAGTGCTATTAAATTAACACCACTGTTATAAAATTCATACCATTAACCATTTAAATCAAAATAAACAATTAATCAACTACTTCCTTCAAATTCATTATGTAAATAGGCAAATAGAAATAATCACTTGAATTAAAATTGTAAGCACAGTGACTGAACAGTCCCACATTCTAAAACATGTAAAAAATATAAAAAACAAAAATATATAATTCTCTACTTTATCTATAAAAATAATATCTTAAAAACCACAATACAAGCATCTCAACATAACAATAATAAATGCTCCTCAAAAGAAGGATGAAAATAATAAATCATAATAATAATAATAAATGTTCCCATAGAAAGTCAGAATTTGGCAGACTATAGTTTTAACACAGGGTTTATTGGTATGTTGTCATTCACCCTTGTAATCAAACCACAACAACTGTCAGTAAATCCAGCATTACCCTCACCCAGTCATGGTGTATTACTTAAACATAATATTTGCGATACTGTCACATTCCGGACATCATATGCAAGGAGTGTGTGTTAATAAAAAATACTTCATAACATTATAGGTAATGTGAAGACCTTTTGAAACAAAAATGTTTTTTTTTAAACTGAAGGTTATGAATATTGGCAGTCTTTTCATATCTGCATTAATATGTTAAAAATATTGTCACCAACAAATGAACAAATCATGACATTTTATACACAAAATAAAGGCACATAGTTTTGTTACTGATATTTGTCATCTAACATGCACAGTTCTGGATAATAGCATTGTTTTGAATTGTTGTACAAGTATTAAATGAATAATTGGCAAATATGCTGCATATCACAAAACAGCAATGTGTCCTCTGCTCGTTCATAAATCAATAGAAAGCTATCGGGATGATGATTAAATGTTCCATGATTTTGTCTAACTTGCAAGTTTTCAGGGATATGGCTTTTTAAATATAATAGTTGTAATTTTGGCAAGCAAAATAGTACTTGCTTTCACAAATCTACAATATAAAATCAGCATCACTAGATATATGATACTAACACCAGTACATTATCCGTTGTCTAATGAAGAATTCTTATGTTATACATTTTTATGAGATATTGCAAGTCATGTGGGGATAGAAGTTATTACAGGTACTGGTTGTTGGGCTACAGTTCTTCCAAATGATAACTGAAAAAATATATATATTTATTTATTTACTGGAAGCTAGGTTAAGAAGGGAGTGATGATTAGTGATCAGCAGTATGGTTTCATGGCAGGAAAGAGCATTACAGATGCGGTGTTTTCTCTGAGAGTGTTGATGGAGAAGTACAGAGAAGGTCAGAAGGAGTTGCATTGTGTCTTTGTGGACTTAAAGAAAGCATATGACAGGGTGCCTAGAGAGGAGTTGTGGCATTGCATGAGGAAGTCGGGAGTGTCAGAGAAGTATGTAAGAGTGGTTCAGGATATGTACGTGGGTAGTGTGACAGCAGTGAGGTCTGCAGTGGGAGTGACGGATGCATTTAAGATAGAAGTGGGATTACATCAAGGATCAGCTCTGAGCCCTTTCTTATTTGCAATGGTGATGGACAGGTTGACAGACGAGATTAGACAGGATTCCCCGTGGACTATGATGTTTGCAGATGACATTGTGATCTGTAGTGAGAGTAGGGAAAAGGTGGAGGAGACCCTGGAGAGGTGAAGATATACTCTAGAGAGAAGAGGAATGAAGGTCAGCAAGACTAAGACAGAATATATGTGTGTGAATGAGAGGGAGGATAGAGGAATTGAGGATGCAGGGAGTAGAGGTGGCAAAGGTGGATGAGTTTAAATACTTTGGATCAACAGTTCAGAGTAATGGTGAGTGTGGAAGAGAGGTGAAGAAGAGAGTACAGGCAGGATGGAGTGGGTGGAGAAGAGTGTCAGGAGTGATTTGTGACAGACGAGTACCAGTAAGAGTGAAAGGGAAGGTCTACAAGAGGGTAGTGAGACCAGCTATGTTATATGGGTTGGAGACAGTGGCACTGACAAAAATGTAGGAGTCAGAGCTTGACGTGGCAGAGTTGAAGATGTTAAGATTTGCACTGGGTGTGATGAGGATGGACAGGATTAGGAATAAGTATATTAGGGTGTCAGCCCAGGTTGAAAGGTTTGGAGACAAAGCCAGAGAGGCAAGACTACATTGATTTGGACATGTGCTGAGGAGGGATGCAGAGTATATTGGGAAAAAGATGCTAAGAATGAAGCTGCCAGGCAACAGGAAAAGAGGAAGACCTAAGATAAGGTTTATGGATGTGGTGAGAGAGGACATGCAGGTGGTTGGTGTGACAGAGCAAGATGCAGAGGACAGGAAGAAATGGAAACAGTTGATCCACTGTGGTGACCCCTAACAGAAGCAGCCCAAAGAAGAAGAAGTCTGCTTTCTTGTTTGCAGACTCAATATTAGCAGATTTATGAACTTCAGATTTTTGCTAAAAAAAGAAAGAAAAGAATGCGTGGTATTTCACCATATTCCCATCTTTCCCGTAACTAGTCTACTCCAGATACAGATTTGCTGTATCCAGGACTGTTTGTAAGCTTCTGAGCCCTACAGGACTTTCTGTGTTGGAGGGAAGCCTTCTAGCTTATCAGTGGGAGTGGTAAGCACTAGGGAGCCTATCTACCACAAGAGTGGTTTCTGGCCCAGAAATTGTAGTTTATTAGCCGTTTGGGCAGTTTTTCCATGTCTTTCAACCTTCTAGTTTAAAAGCCCACATTTGCACTTGTTTCCCACCTTCCTGTAACTAGTCTAGTCCAGATACAGATTTGCTGTATCCAGGACTGCTTGTAAGCTTCTGAGCTCCCCAAACCTTTCTGTGTTGGAGGGAAGCATTCTAGCTTATCAGTGGAAGTGATAATCACTAGGTAGCCTATCTACCACAAGATCCAGGTACAGATTCTTAGTTTTAGCACTTGCATTTGATTATTCGTGCTCAGCACTTGTTCAGAACTTGTTGTTAGCACTAAATAACCTACAAATTACTACAGCACTTGACCTTCCTCTTTACCTAGAGGAAAACAGCTCTTATACTCACTTTCCTCACTTGTCTAGAAGAAAGTAGTTTTTTATTCAGGCATATCCAAGCGTCAGCTCCCAGTGTTCTCTCCTGTCTGTCTGATGAGTCTGGGCATCTTGGGGCAATGTAGCAATTGCCTCGTACACAGACAACCCTCTCCTCCTACTACCCAACACCACAACCTGTGAGAGATGCACTTATCAAGCCAAACTGGAGGTAAAGCTCTCTCCAACCAAAAGATTGAACATGACAGTCAAGAGGAAAAGGTAAACACTTGCACCACACCACACTCATCATCTAGTCCCACTAAACCTAGACCACCAAAATCCACACATAGAAACACAAAAACATTCATGGAGGCTCTCAATAATAATCTGCTCAAGCAACAGAGACCTCCAAAGCAGAAACACAAGCAACCTCCACCCCCCTCAACAAAACCCAAAAACCCCATAGCCCACAGATTCAGTGTGCCACTCAACCACAGCCCATAAGGCAAAACAACACACCCAACACACTAGTCATAGGTGACTCTATAGTCAGGCACACTGATGTCCCACTCACCAGGCTAAACAAGGAGAAGGTTACTGTCAGCTGCCTGTCAGGTGCCAGGATCCACCACATAACCCACACACTCAGGTCACTCCACAACAAGTACAAATATGACTCTGTTATTATCCTTGTTGGTGTGAATGACCTGAGATGTACCTCCTTGGACTACATGAAAAGAGACATGGAAGAGCTCTCCGATCTTGTAACCCAGGCAGGTATGACCCTATCCCTGAGTAGCATCCTGCCATTGCCTAGAATGATACTGCACAAAAACAAAATGATTGACTTCAACAATTGGCTAAGCTTCTGGTGTCATTCTAAGGGGATCCAGTATCTGTCTGCCTGGGACAACATGGTCAACAGACCATGATGCTTTGCCAGAGATGGCCTGCACCTGTCACCCCTGGGATTCCGTATACTGGCTAAGGCTCTTACTGCCCCTATAGTGCCTTTTTTAGGAAAGGTTCAAATGACAAATTCACCATCATAACAGGAACAGGCAAGCAAAAGCTGAGGGTAATGCTACTCGATGTTAGAAGTCTAAATCTCAAAATGCACTCACTCGAGGTACTCCTTAAAATGGAGAACATCGATATTTGTGCAGTGACTGAGACCTGGTTCAAGGCTCCAGACAGCACCCCTGCATTTCCAGGCTATAACTCATACCACACTTTTTGGCCACATAACCTGGACAGAAACACCAAAGGCGGAGGTGTGTCCATATTCATTGAGGATATCCATACCTCCACACTAGTTGCTCAGCATAATGCATCCGAGGTTATCCAAGTGCAACTAACTCTGGGCAAAACTGCAATCCAAATTGTAGCTTGCTACAGATACCCCACCATGTCCCAGGATTCCCACTCCTCTTTTATTTGATATACTGGAAAATATTAAGGTTCAACCAAACACCATAATAATGGGCGATTTCAACTACCCCACCATTAACTGGGAAAACTAACTCATGTACCAATTCCTTCGCTCAACATTTTCTGGAAATCATAAATTCCAATGCCCTGGAGCAACTTATCCACACCCCCACCAAGGGCAACAATATCCTAGACCTAGTCATTACCAACTTGATTGACTGGTGTTCCACACCTATAGTCAACTCCTCGTTGGTCAGATCCCACCATAAGCTAATCACCCTAGATATCCACATCCCTCCCCCACCCCCCATTAAGGAAATCATGGTAAAAAATTTCTCCAAGACCAACTTCATGCTTCTTAAGACAGAAGTGGTGAACTTCATGGCACCCATGCAGATGGACAATACAGTTACGACTGCTGAATCCTACAGAGATGCACTCTATAAGCACTTACACTAGTGCATGGATCATGCTATCCCAAACAGAACCAAAACGCTATCCTCCAAAAAAAGGAAGCCAATCTGGTGGTCCCCTGCCATAAACAAACTCTACAACAGAGGAAGAAACTGTTGCAAAAGAGAGTAAAGTCCCATGAGTGGAGGAGTTTCCTGGTCAGCCTCAGTAAGAAGCTGTGATTTCTTATAAGATCCTCCAAAGCTAGCTATGAAAACAAAATCACCACTTATTCTAGAGACAACAACAAAGCATTCTAAAGCTATGTCAAGAATCTCAATGGCAATGCCCAGATCTGCTCTGAGTTGCAGCACAACGGCATGAAAATTACAGAACCAACTGATATTGTCAACGTCCTGGCCGATAGGTTCAGTGCTAACTTTACCCCCCCCCTCACACTCTAACGAGCCTGTATCTATACAGGAAGAATGCAGAGTCCCTGTAATCACAACTACACAGGTAAAAGCTGCACTCTCTAAAGCCAAAAACACAGCATCCATGGACAGGCAACATCCCAGGCTGCGTTTTACACAAACCTCAGAATTAACTGGCTCCCCACCTAAGCACCATGTTCAATCATAGTTTCACATCAGGCTTTGTGCCCAATGAATGGTGCACAGTAACAGTTATCCCACTCCACAAAGGGGGAGCCACCACTGATCCCAGGAACTATCACCCTATTAGCCTGACGAGCCTGGTCTGTAAGGCCATGGAATGTATCATCATGAAACTTATAAAGAAAGACATTGATAATTTCCAAACTCTGGACCCCACCCAGTTTGGGTTTATGAAAGGCAAATCATGCCACCTGAACCTGATCAACTTCTTTGAGGCAGTCACCAAAGCTGTGGACGAGGGTAAGGTGGTTCATACAGCCTATCTTGACCTCGCCAAGGCTTTCAACATCATCCCCCATTCTGGAGTTATAGCTAAACTCACTAAACTAGGTATAAATCTCTACATCACAAGATGGGTTGCCAATTGGCTCACTGACAGAATCCACACTGTAAAAGTTGCAGACTCCAAATCTGACTTCAAACCAGTGACAAGTGGAGTATCACAGGGTTCAGTCCTGGGACCTCTCCTGTTTTGTATCTACTTCTCTGAAGTAGAGGCTAACACAGAAGGCCTTTGGCTAACAAAGTTTGCAGATGACTGCAAACTAGGAGCCATAGCTGAGTCCCCAGTCTTACCAGGTTAGTTGCACAACACAATGTGTCTGAAATTCTCCAGGTGCAACTAACACTAGGTAAGACTGTAATCCAAATTGTAGCTTGCTACAGATCCCCTACCATGCCCCAAGATTCTCACTACACCTTTCTAAACATATTGGAAAATATTAATATACAACCAAACACCCTAATACTGGGTGATTTCAACTACCCTGCCATTAACTGGTAAAACTACTTGTGCACCAACACCTTTGCCCAACGGTTCTTGGAATTCATAAATTCCAATGCCCTGGATACCCTGATCCATAGTCCCACCAGGGACCAGTGACCTGGTCATTACCAACATGGGAAATTGATGCTCCACACCTATGGTCACCCCCTCATTGGTCAGGTCAGACCATAAGCTAATCACCCTTAACATCCACATCTCACCCCCATCCCCCAGTAAAGAAACCTCCATAAAAAACTTCTCCAAGGCCAACTTTATGCTACTCAAGTCAGAAGTTACAAACTTCATGATACCCATGCAGATGGGAACTGAAATTTTGACTGCTGAGTCCTACACTAAGGCACTGTATGAGCACATCCACTCATGCATGAATCGTGCCATCCCAAATAGAACCAAGATGCTCTCCTCCAAAAAAAGGAAGCCAATCTGGTGGTCCCCTGCCATAAACAAACTTTACAACAAAAGGAAAAAACTGTTGCAGAAAAGAGAAAAAATGCCAGGATGCAAAAAACTCCCTTCCTAGCCTCAGTAAGAAGCTGAGATCCCTCATAAAATCCTCCAAAGCTAGTTACGAAAATAAAATTGCCAAAGATTCCAAAGACAACCACAAGGAATTCTATAACTATGTCAAGAATCTAAATGGCAATGCTCAGATATGCTCTGTGCTACACCAGAATGGCATTAAATATACTGATCCCAAGGATATTGCCAATATCCTGGCAGATCAGTTCGGTGCCAACTTCACCCCCCCTCTCACCCCCTAAATGGCCCATTTCAATACTGAAGATTGCCAAATTATGGTAATAATGGGCACACAGGTAAAAAACGCACTCGCCAAAGCTAAGAATACAGCATCCATGGGAACAGATGTCATCCCGGGCTGTGTACTACATGAACTACAAAACAAAATGAACTGGTACCTCACCTAAGTGTCATGTTTAATCATACCCTCACCTCAGGCTTTTGCCACTGAGTGGCGCAAAGCTACAGTTATCCCACTCCACAAGGGGGGAATCCAGCTTGGATCACGGGAACTACCGCCGCATCAGTCTGATGAGCCTGATCTGCAAGGCCATGGAATGTATTATCATGGAACTTATAAACAAAGATATTGGCAACCTTAAAACACTGGACCCCACCCAGTTTGGGTTCGTGAAGGGCCGATTTTGTCTCCTGATCCTTATTGACTTCTTTGAATCAGTCTCCAGAGCTGTGGATGAGGGTAAGGCAATCCACACAAGCTTATCTGGACCTTGCCAAGGCCTTTGACACCATCCCCCACTCTGGAATCATAGATAAACTTACTAAGCTGGGCATTAATCCCTACATCACTTGATGGGTTGCCAACTGGCTCACTGGCAGAACCAAAACTGTAAAAGTAGCTGACTCCAAATCCAGCTCCAGACAAGTGACAAGTGGAGTACCTCAGGGTTCAGTCCTGGGACATCTCTTGTTTGGCATCTACTTCTCAGAAGTACAGGCCAACACTAAGGGACTCTGGCTAACAAAGTTTGCAGATGACTGCAAACTGAGAGCCATTATTGAATCCCCAAATGATGTGGATACTCTACAAAAGGGCCTTACAGAAACAGATGCTTGGTGCCAGAGTCATGGGCTCAAGCTCAATGCCAAGAAATGTATAGTTATCCCCTTTGGGAAAAAACATGTACCTATGAATTATCATATAGGTTGCAGTACACTAAACACTGAAAGTGTGATAAGAGACTTAGGGACACAGGTGGACAGTGGTCTCACCTTCAATAACCACATCGCCACAACAGTCAGTAAATCCTTCTATGTGGCACACCTCATCACTAAGGGCTTTTCATCTAGAAAAAAAGGAAGTCATTGTCTCACTGTACTCATCCCTCATTAGACCCATTATAGAATACAATGCCCCATTTGGTATGTACCACTCAAGACATCTGCAACAACTGGAAAGGCCACAGAAATACCTCACTAAAATAATCACAGGCCTAAAGCAGATGCCCTATGCTGACCGTCTTAAAAAACTCCAGTTATAATCTGTCGCATATCGTCTACTCTGAGGTGATCTCTGCTTAACATACAAGTCCATGTCAAACCCAGAGCTGTTGGACATACTGCACTTAAAGAAATCCCAATCCCTCAGAGTCACATGCTCCAGGAATGTAAATCTTGTCATCACAATAAACAAAACATGCTGGAGGGATAGGTTCCTGAGCCAGAGACTCCTCAGACTCTGAAATAGACTGCCCATACATGTCAAGCACAGCACCTCTTTGGCCCTCTTCAAAAAGTACCTTGATGATTGGATGGGAGAAAGGAAATTTACCCCGGGGATCACGTCAGTCGCCCTACTAGACAGGGAAGTAAATAGTGTGGGAAGAAATAGCCAGGGAATTGTTGTGGCTTGAATTGTATGGGCCCTAGGGCCGATAGCCTAGTACCAGCCTACGAACCTATGAACCTATGAACCAAATGATGTGGACATCCTATAGAAAGGCCTCACTGAGACAGATGCTTGGTGTCAGAGCCATGGCCTCAAGCTCAATGCCAAAAAGTGCATTGCATTCCTCTTTGGTAAAAACTCTGTACCCATGGATTGCCACATAGGCAGCAGTCTACTTAATGCTGAATGTGTGATAATAGACCTGGGGACCCAGGTGGACAGCAGTCTCTCCTTTGATAATCACATTGCCACAGTAGTCAGGAAATCTTTCTATGTGGCACACCTCATCACAAAAGGGTTCTCATCTAGGATAAAAGAGTTCATTGTTCCCCTCTACTCGACCCTCATTAGACCCATTATAGAGTACAACACCCCTTTTGGAATGTACCTCACAAGACATCTGCAGCAGCTGGAAAGGCCACAGAAGTACCTCACAAAGAGGGTTACTGGCCTCAAACAGATGCCCTACACTGACCGTCTCAAAAAACTCCAGCTTTACTCTGTAGCATATCACCTACTCCGAGGTGATCTCTGCCTAACATATAAAGCTATGTCAAACCCAGAGCTTTTGGACATGCTACACCTAAAGAAATCCCAATCCCTCTAAGCTACATGCTCTAGGGACCTAAACCTTGTCACCACAATAAACAGGACATGCTGGAGGGATAGATTCCTGTCCCAGACACTTCCCATACTGTGGAACAAGCTACCCATCTATGTCAAGCAAAGTTCCTCATTAGCACTCTTCAAGAAAAATCTTGATAAGTGGATGGGAAATAGGAAATACACCCCGGGGATCACTTCTGTGGCTCTGCTTGACAGGGGCACAGGAAAATAACTTTCTTGGGTGGTGTAAGCCGGGGAACCTTGTTGGCTAGGCTTACTTAGGCCCTTGGGCTGATAGTCTAGTACCTACCTATGAACCTATATGCCTCAATAGAAAATAATGTTATTGTTCCTTATTACTGAACCTCCTGCAATTTTGAGCAGGCATAAATGACATATCAAATGGAAAATGATCTGGCTTCTAGATGAAGTAGTGAGGAGCTGATTCCCTTTGGCTCATGCTGCATTAGTGACTGCTGTCTGAGTCACTCTAAATGAAACTGAAAAAATAACAGCTGTGCATGGTATCAGGCTCAAGAATGGGGGGTGGGGTTGTTTTTCTTCTGTAATTTTTGATTTAATGGTGCCTTTGCCACCCAGACTGTAGGGCAATATGCATTTTTCTTCTGTTACTATGTGTGTGTGCAGAGGGGGGGGCTACAGTCAGTTGCATTGTATATATCTGACAGGAATAAGCTGAAATACATTATTGTGGCCATTTTTATGCATATATGTATGTATGTAGGTATGCATTCATTTCTTCAAAACACATACGTACAGTTGAACGTTGTATGACTTTATATGCCAAAAAACAAAGTCCGAACATACCATGATTTTGAAAATGGAAATCTGGAAAACCAGATTCAACCATTTTCAAAATTGAAACATCTACATGCAGCCACACCCCCCTCTACTTTAATATACAAACTCCAAGACTGCACTACAGTGTGTGAAAGGGTTCATTTTGATCCCCGCTATAGTGCAATCTGCACCTAAAATACCGACTTCCAATGAACGAATGCCAATGTGCATTCTCTCATTGGAAGTCGCACATTTTTTTCCGGCATTTGAGGCATCTGGAGGTTGTGCTTTCGCACTTTGGCAAATCGTACAACCTCCTTATGAAAAAATTAATGTATACCATGCATGTATGCATGGATGCATGTATATATGTATTTATTGATACATTTGGTCCTCTCACTGCAATCAGACATCTACTGTTTACAGAGAGAGTAAAATGATTGCAACTGACGGACCCATCTGTGGGCCAGTTTGTGTGTGCGTGTGTGTGTGTGTGTGTGTGTGTGTGTGTGTGTGTGTGTGTGTGTGTGTGTGTGTGTGTGTTTATCTGACAGCAATTATAATATAGTACTGTAGTCCTTAAGTATATATTTTTTAATCCACTGGATCACAAGTGAACATTGGAGGTTTATACAGCCAGTTCAGTGGTAGTAAGTTGTGGCATAAAGATGCCCTTGTTATGAATCTGACTGTTTTGTGTAGTTATCTAATCACCATTAAACAGTTATTGAGATGACTTGACATAGTTAGAGTCTGTTGGGTAAAACAAACTTTAATAAATTGTTCATCACTGTCATATTTTGTATTTGGGCTTAATAGTATATCTGATCTGCTTATAGTCAATGTGGCTATAATGAGTGGGTGTTGATGCAGTTTGTGGATGAAAGTGAGGGAATCTCACTTTTTGATTATAGTTAAACAGTTGCTGACCTGTTGTAATATAGACACCCCATTCAATTTCATCCCACTCATTTCAGTTGCTTCTTATATCCCCTCAACTTCCTTAGCAGTCACTAGCCACCACTGTATCAAGTAAGTGCATTCAGTAGATACGTTTGGAAAACAGCTCTTAGGAAGCAAGTGGCTTTCTGTTTGGGAAAGTTTCAGGAAACTACAGGATTAATTAGCCTCCTGCTGCATAAGACTTAATGAATTAAACAGACACACTTTCAATGATCTGACACAATATCTCTAAAATGATTCACGTTTTAATTGACTTATTTGCATCTGATTATTTCCTGATTAACATAAGCTGTGCAATGTATAGAAGAAACACTTTTGCATCTATGAATCTAAGGTTTTAGAATCAAAATCATCTTTTGATCCTATTTCTGTTTAGACTCTTATGTCTACTGCTTATTCTAATTCTTTTCTTTGTCAAAGTAGGTTTTTCCAGCTTCACGGTATATTCCATATGTAACAACCTAATGATATTGCTTCCTTCCTTTTTAGGTATTATTGTAAACTCTGAATATTTCTGCAATTATGAGTACATATCAGATACATGATTCCATTTCTTTAAGTCATTGCTTTTTTGATGTATCTAGTTTAGCTCCAGTTGTCTGGTAATCTGGAAATTTTCAACCAATTACATTCAGCAAATTAATTACTCTTTATTTTCACCTGTTATCAAATAGGTACTAAAAATAAAATGTGGTTGGTTCAGCATGGTTAGACACTTCACACTCACACAAACACATTCATATGGTTGGTTGATCTCATCATCATCACATCATACATACATTCCATTTGCTAATTATCTTTTTTTAAGTTTATCACCATTGAGAATTGAACCCTCTACCTCTTATCTGTGAGATAAACACCTTAACCATTATTCCAGAGAGGATTCTTCAATTTGATGATTTCTTTTCTTCTTTTATTTTCCCACAAACTGTCATTCACAGCACATGTGTTTTAAACATGTACACAACACTAGCAGCATAATATTCAGTCTCACTGTTGATAGTGACTTGATGGAGATAAGTTTTACACTTGAAATTTTGACTGCAATGCACTTTACTGATAAAATTATATAGAAAAAACAATACAACACACAGATACCTAAAATTGGGGGTGTCTGATACTTTTAAACTGAGTAACAGGAAGAGGTAGACAGGAAAAATGCTGGAATCAGGGTAACTATAAAATGATATATAAGAACAAGTATGTCAGGAGTAAGAAAACAGGAAAGGAAGGTAAATCTCCTTAATGTGATGAGACTGCGAAAAAGTGGCAAACTGTGGCCAAGTAGAAGAACTTGTACAGGCTGAGACATCTGAACAAATATAAGAAACATAAAGATGTGATACAGCTGAAGTTTAAGGGTTTTAGAAATTATAGTATAACAAAGAGGGGAACATAACGGGTGTAGCATTCTGTAAATGCAGAAGCAAAGACTGGTAAGGTGCTGGTGGGGGAATGAATGAAGAATATGGCTACGTGGAGTCTGAATAATGTGTGTTATATTAATCTTGGAATCTGGAAGTAATTTAGGCTAGATGTTTGATAAGCTGTAATGAATGATACATTTATAAATATTGGCCAATCAGAGTTTAGTATTTTGGTCCATTGTCAAGTGGCATTCGAAAGACATGCGTGAATGGGCATGCCTTCATTGAAGGTTGGGCATCGGGCTGGCACCATAAAAATCTACTGCCAATCATTAGTGGACCGGAGTTCCGCTGTGGTGACCCCTAACCGGGAAAAGCCGAAAGAAGAAGAAGGAGTCTAAGGATGCCTAAAACTTTCTAAAAATCAAGGATGAACATTCAGACCAGGGAGTGTTGGAAGAAGGGGAAGGCACAAAGGACATAAAGATATGCCAAAAAGAAAGATGAGAACAAGGTAAAGATCATCATTGTAAAATTAAAATGGGACTTTATTAATGAGATCATGTATGACACAATTTCCCTACGCAATTACGCTGTATAAAAGAAACAGGCTGGGACAGAAAGGAATTAGTTTAAGAAGGAGGACAGTGAGTACTAAGAAGTAGAGAATAAGCAGAAATTCTAAAATAATTCTTTGTGTCAGTGTTTACTAAGCATAAAAAGCAAACTATGCCAATAAGAGAGGGGGAATTGTGGTACAAAGTGTGGTCAGTCAGTAAATATGAGGTAAAACTTCATGAGGTGGCTAAATCAGTGAAAGAAGATGAACCACAAGTGCCATGTGGTTAATCAAAGGATTCTAAGGCATAGGTGTCGATCTCCTTGCACTTGTCTTCAAGAGATTATTTAAGGAAGATCAGGCAAAAGGAAGCTGGAGGACAGCAACAGTGGTGTTTCTGCATAATGGATGGGAAATGTTGACCTAAGAAACAGTAGATGCTCTCTGATGTCTAATGTATGTGAACTCAAGAAGAATCTGGAACTAGACCAAGTTTTTCTACTCTAGTATTTTGGCAATAAAACAAACTATTTCTATTTCTTTTATGTTTTCATGGGATTTTTACATTAGTTTTCAAGAGGAAACAATCTATTTCCCCTTAAACTCAAACTTTCTTCTGTAAGACATTTTCATATTGTCATCTTGTCTTATTGATCATCCATTCATCATAAAATATGCGCACTGTTTAACACTATCTGGTCATTTCTAGTTACTTGTGCTATCATTTTTGTTTTCACAGAAATGTACGGAAAATCTCCAGGAAGAGCATTTGCATAATCAGTGATTCTTTATAGCTTTGTCTGAAACTTAGACAATGAAATTCTAGAAAATCCATCAGCATTATCACGCCTATTAGAAACTGTATATTCTTTATATTATTCTTCTGTCTGAAACCATTGGCCTCAAAGACACCTTAGTCAGCTATTCATTCTGTCTGGAAGCCTTTGTGTTAGAAGGTATGCCTCCAAAATAATCTACATTCATATTGGACATTTTTAATGGAGAGTCAAGTACAAGGCAGTTTTCTCATCCTAGGTAGGTCAAAGGTTTTGATTAAGTCTCTAACCCCTTCACACTGCTAACTGCAGTAAATACTCAGGTCATAGCTGGGCCTGTGACAAATTACCCTTGGATAAGTTTTAAGTTTTGCACTAAAGCACTGATGGCTATCACACATGCATGTGGCCTTCTGGAGCCAAGATCATATCCTTGGACAATAGCTGTGTGATGCACACTCACTTTTTGTGAAGTGTCAGCAAAGATATGCTCAGTACTATTTACCTTACCCATGTATGGATGGATGGATTGGCATAAGCCACTCACTCAGTACATCCCTTGCTAGTTCCTCCAGTACTTGGGTTGCTAGTTGACCCCAGGTCAGCCAGGATGCAGAGAGTGCTTTATCTCTGTGTGCCACAGAGCTGGTTTGCAGAAACTTCACATCCTATATCATAGTCAAAGCAGCATTATAATATTATAACTCATGTTTACTTTCTTGCTGATATCCTTGTAGATACATGATTAAGCTCACTAAACAATAATACTCCTAGTAAATGTTCTTCTTCTATTTGTGAAGACTTTTTCCAAACAGGAAAATGAGTTGTTAATGTATAAGCATTTTCAGTTTCATTTCTTGAAGGCATGAACATTTGCTTCACTGCATCTGTCTGCTGCACATAGGGTTAGCTTTATTAAAGATAATGTAAAATAACATTATGCTCACTTACCTTCTATTCTTTTAGTTTAATGTTTCTGCTCAGTTTTTCTGAGTTCAGCATGGTATCACATTTAAAACTGAAACAGTATAAGATAATGGACAAATGCATTATCTTTATGTACTTTGAGTTCATTTATTTTGTTTGAATTTTTATTCAATAAATACAAGCATTATTCACAACAAGATTTTTCAGACTGATGAAAGATGGTCGTGAAAACATTGCTATATCGTTAACAGTCAGTAAATATTTATATACTTTATAAAGACTGGTATTGCCACCATTTTGTTTAATAAAGTATTATTATTGTTATTATTTACATATTTGTTCCTTGGTGTTACTTACTAATTGCTCCACATGCATTTTACTCAAAATAAAAGCAGGAGTGTATTTCTTGACATTTGGCATGCCTATATTGCAGCATATGTTGACATATTGGCAAGCTGACAAAAGGTTGAAATCCCTCATCAAATCCTCTAAAGCTAGCTATGAAAGCAGAATTGCAGCAGATAGTAAAAACAACCACAAAGCCTTCTATAGTTATGTAAAGAATCTCCACGGCAATACCCAGATTTGCTCTGAGCTACTGCACAATGATACCTCCTATACCGAGCCAACATATATTGCCAATATACTGCCTGACAGATTCAGTGCCAACTTTACCCCTCCCCCCCAAAGGACCAGTCACAATACTAGTAGATTGCCAGGCACCCAGTATTACTGCTGCACAGGTTAAAACAGCACTGTCCAAGGCCAAGAATACAGCTTCTAAGGGACCCAACAATGTCCCCAGCTGTGTTCTACATGAACTACAGAGTGAACTGGCACCTCAGCTGTGTGCTCTATTCAATCACAGCCTCACCTCAGGCTTTGTCCCTACCAAATGGAGCATTGATACAGTCATTCCTCTCCACAAGGGAGGAGCAACTACAGACCCTGGGAACTATCGCCCCATTAGTGTGATGAATCTGATATGCAAAGCTATGGAACGCATTATCATGGACCTAATAAACAAGGATATAGGGAATCTCCAAACTCTGGATCCTACACAGTTTGGTTTTGTGAAGGGTAGATCATGCCTGCTCAACTTGGTTGACTTCTTTGAGTCAGTCACCAGAGCTGTGGATGAAGGCAAGGTGGTTCATACAGCCTACCTTGATCTGGCCAAGGCCTTTGATAACATTCCCCCACTCAGGAATCATAGAAAAACTTTCTGAGCTAGGCATTAACCCCTATGTCACTAGGTGGGTTGCTAACTGGCTCACAGATAGAACCCACAGTGTGAAAGTAGCTGATGCCAAGTAAGACTGTCGACCAGTCATGAGTGGAGTCCCTGAGGGTTCGGTCCTGGGTCCTCTCCTGTTTGGTATCTACTTCTCTGAAGTCCAGGCCAACACGAAGGGACTCTATCTGACAAAGTTTGCAGACAATTGCAAGTTGGGAGATATTATTAACTCCCCAAGTGATGTTGACATCCTGCAGAAAGGCCTCAATGAGACCAACAACTGGTGTCAGAACCATGGCGTTATGCTCAATGCCAAAAAATGTGTTGTCATCCCCCTTGGGAAAAACCCAGTTCCTTTGAATTACCACATCAATGGTAGTCCACTGAACACAGAAGGCATTATAAGAGATCTAGGAAGTAGGAACACAGATTGACAGCAACCTCTGTTTTGACCACCACATTGCCACTGTGGTCAGAAAATCCTTCTATGTGGCACATCTCATTACTAAGGGTTTTGCATCCAGGAAGAAAGAAGTCATTGTCTCCCTCTACTCTTCCCTCATTAGGCCATTCATCGAGTACAATGCGCCATTTGGCATGTACCTCACTAGACACCTGCAACAACTGGAGAGGCTGCAAAAGTACCTCACAAAGAGGATCCTAGGCCTTAAACACTTTCCCTATATGGACAGACTCAAAAAACTATTCGCTGTCTCATATTGCCTACTTAGAGGCGATCTCTGCTTGACTTACAAAACCATGTCTGACCCATCTCTGTTAGAAATGGTACATCTAAAGAAATCCCAATCCCTGCACACCACACGCTCCTGAGACCTCAACCTCATTACCACAATTAACAGAACATGCTGGAGGGACAGATTCATAACCCAGAGACTGCCCATGCTATGGAATAGACTTCCCATACATGTCAAGCAGAGCACCTCACTGGCCCTCTTTAAGAGAAATCTTGATGAGTGGATGGGAAATAGAAAATTCACCCAGGGGATCACTCCAGTGGCTCTACTCAACAGAGGCACTAGGAACTAAGGTTGGTTGGCACAATGCCAGGGTAATCCTGTGGGATAGGCTTGTAAAGGCTCCAGGGCCATTAGCCTAGTACACACCTATGAACCTATGAACCTATGTGCATAATCTGTAATGACAACTTCCTGCAAATGATAGCTGATAACTTTAAGATGGAGGGGCTAGAGGAAGCAACTGAAAGGAGGGGTTCACTTTAATGTTGCTGGGCTGTATTTTGATATTAAAATTGGCTGTTTAACTGAAATCATGCAGCAGCTGGGTTGAGTCACTTTAAAACCATAGACTGCCTCAGATGTCTATTGTATCATTTCCTATTCAGAATGTGACAGTCATTTTGTCTGTTACTTGCTAAACTCTTTATGTAAGATGCTGATATGCTCATTTTCTATATTGTACTCAAGAAATTATCCAACTTCTTCTTCTTTCGGCTTTTCCCGGTTAGGGATCACCACAGCGGATCACCTGTCTGCTCATGATTTGCAGTGGAGTTTTACGGTGTCGGGTTGCCAGCCCAGCACTCAATCTTCAAAGAAAGGCACACATGTGAGCACCCATGCCTAGGCCCAATTTAGAGTATCCAATCCACCTACAGCACATCTTTGAGATGTGGGAGGAAACTGGACCGCTCGGAGGAAACCCATGCGACCACAGGGAGGACATGCAGACTCCTCACAGAAGGCACCCCAGCAGAGGACTGAACCAGAGAACCTCTTGCTGTGAGGCAGCAACGCTAACCGCTGCACCACCGCGGCCACCCCATCCAGCCCTCCAACAAAACTCCAAAATGGAAAGAGTAGAAGCACAAACTCACCAATGTCTGCATAATATATGATCCCTCTGTATAGCTCTCATCTCATCAGATCTAGTGATGATGCACTACTAGGAAACAAAACTCTGAAATCTGTTAGAGGAAAACTTGATAACAGGCAGTGGATAAAAAAATCCTGACTCCACAGCCAGGAGCCTTCCTAAAGCACAACCCTCTATGGAACTAAGGGAGGTCCAACTGAACCATCTTCACGATAAGAATTCCTTGGTTGGGCAACTACAACCTGACATGTCAGAGAAGACACGTCCACATTAACCAAATTGCAGCCAGCAACAAACAGTAATGCAGCTCTGGGGATACGCTTCTATAAGGCTACCCACCCCAAGAGGTTAAGGCAAAGGACTTCAAGCTGTCATCCTACATAAATGGCAGAAAATGACAGGGTGTTTATATTCCCAAGGAGAAGATCTCAGTACACATCATGTAAGGAGGAAACTAATCTGCTTATCTCTTATAAACTCAAAAAGACACAGGAAAAAGTAACTTGATAAGGAGCCCCCACCACTGCTTTAACTAGAAGCCATTCAGGGAGAACTCATTCTGAAGAACTATAGAAATTATCCAATTAAATGGCTACATTCAAATCATTCAATGAACTCTCCAGGACTTCATTAAGAATTATAAAGTGTAAACTCATGGTACCCAATTATTATTGAAAGTATGTTTTTTCCCTTAAAAAAAAAATAGAAGGTTGGACCTAGATGTAGAGGGGCACTGTTCCGCCACATCTCCTGTCTTATTAAATCATATTCCAACTTGTTTAACTTTGAGGAACAGATCATAATAGCCCAGAGTATGAAACATTATTTGTGGATTACTAGATAAAGTGAATTTGCACCCAATATTTCATTAGGCCTCCAAGTTTTTTCCTAGCCTTTGAGAAATAGCTGGTGGCATGCTTTCTCCAAACAGTAGTTTGTTATACAAAAGCAAACCTGTGTGTTGATCAATTGCTTCCTTCAGCAGCACAAACAATATAAACATTCTGAGTCACTGTCTCCATGGATTATATGCAAGAACCTCAGTACACCATCAATAGCATAAACAGTATAAAAATACTGGTTCACTGTTTCCTTGGATTATATGCAAGTCCCTTAGTACACCCTTACATTCCTATTGTATTGATATAACAGGGATGCACCCTACCTGCAGCTTTGGGAGTTTCCAGAGGAATACACATGCTTCCAAAGGGAACTGCAAATTGGGAACTTTCCAAAGAGAGCTAGTAAACATTGTTTTTGCTAACTAGGACATTCTGCATATGGAAGGATGCATTTAGCAATAAATAGCACAATGTGAGGAGGACAACTTGATGCAGGTCTCAGCTAAAAATTGTCATTATTCTGCAGTAAGAAATTCAAAATAAAAACACACATGTATTGTATTTAGCATGCCTAGATTGCAGCATATGCAAAAGATACTGACACCTCCAGATTGGTGGCACAGCACAAAGCATCAGAGACTATCCATGTGCAACTAACAGTGGGTAAAACTGCCTTCCAGTTTATAGCCTGCTGCAGACCACCCTCCCAAACCCAGGAACCCCACTCGGCCTTCCTGAGAACACTGGAAAATATGAAGGTCTCTCCAAACACCATTATATTGGGCGACTTAAACTACCCAAACATAGACTGGGAGCATTACTCTAGCTCCAACACCCTAGCCCAAAGGTTCCTAGAATTTATAAACTCAAATGCTATGGAACAACTTGTTACCACTACCACAAGAGGGGAAAACATACTGGACCTGATCATCAGCAACATGGGGACTCTATGCTCCAGACCAGAAGTGTATCCCTCACTGGTAAGATCAGACCATAAACTAATCTCACTGGATATTCACATCCTGACCCCACCCCCTGCCCAGAAAACCACAGTGAAAAACTTCTCTAAAGCAAATTTCACACTCCTCAAAACCAAGGTGGAATCCTTAAAGCCCCCGAACCTGAGTTAAATATGGCCCAGACCGCAGAATCCTTTATAAACGCATTCTATGAACACCTTCAGGAATGCATGGATCATGCAATCCCAAATAAAACCAAGACCCAATCCTCCAAAGGCAGACGTCCTGTCTGGTGGACCCCAGCCATAAACAAACTATACAATAGAAGAAGGAAGCTACTACATGATAGAGCAAAATCCCAAAAAGGGAAGGCATCTCTGATCAGTATTAGCAAAAGACTACGGGCACTCATAAAATCGTCTAAGGCCAGCTTTGAGAGAAAAATTGCACAGGACACGAAGGATAATCACAAGGCTTTCTTTAGTTATGTTAGGAACCTGGGTGGGAATTCCCAGATATGCTCAGAATTAGTTCAAAATGACAAAAAATACATCAAACCCACAGACATTGCAAACATCCTAGCTGACAGGTTCAGCGCAAACTTCTCCCTCCCCTCCCTACCAAAAGGGCAAATATCTATCCCAGCAGAGTGCTGCCCCCCTGACATCTCAGATGCTCAGGTAAGAGCCGCCCTCTCCAAAGCAAAAAACACAGCATCAATGGGACCAGACGGTGTCCCGGGCTGCGTCCTACATGAACTCCAAAAAGAGCTAAACCCAAACATAAAACTACTGTTCAATCTCAGCCTTACTACAGGATATATACCCAAAGAGTGGCGTACAGCAACAGTGGTCCCTCTCCACAAAGGTGGTGCCTCAACGGATCCTGGAAACTATCGCCCCATAAACCTGACTAGCTTGGTCTGCAAAGCTATGGAAAAGATCATCATGGACCTCATAAATAAAGATATTGGGGACCTACAGACACTGGATCCTACCCAGTTCGGCTTTGTTAAGGGCAGATCCTGCCTCTTAAACCTGGTCGATTTCTTTGAAACAGTCACCAAGGCCATTGACGAGGGGAAGGTGGTCCACACAGCCTACCTGGACCTCGCAAAAGCCTTCGATACAATACCCCACTCGGGCATTATAGATAAGCTCGCCAGCTTAAATATAAACCCCTATGTCACTAGATGGGTTGCAAACTGGCTCAAGGACAGAACCCACATGGTTAGAATTGTTGGGGCCATGTCAGACTCCAAACCAGTTACAAGTGGCGTCCCACAAGGCTCAGTCCTGGGACCTCTCTTGTTCGGTATATATTTCTTGGAGGTACAGGCCAACACGGAAGGACTGTGACTGACCAAGTTCGCAGATGACTGCAAACTGGGCACCATAATCGATTTTCCAGCCGACACAAGCATCCTCCAAAAGGGCCTCATAGAAACAGACAACTGGTGCCAGAGCCATGGCCTCAAGCTAAATGCCAAAAAGTGTATAGTCATCCCCTTTGGAAAAAACAAAGTGCCCACAATTTACCACATAGGTGGTAATCCATTAAGTACAGAAGAAGTAATTAGGGACCTGGGGACCCAAGTTGATAGCAATCTCTCATTTGACAACCACGTGGACAAAGTGGTTAGAACAACATTTTATATAGCCCATCTAATCATGAAGAGATTCACATCTAGATCAGGGGAGGTCATCGTGCCTCTTTACTCATCCCTCATCAGGCCCATAATTGAGTACAATGCCCCTTTTGGGATGTACCTTACCAGACACCTGCAGCAACTGGAAAGACCCCAAAAGTACCTCACCAAGAGGATCAAAGGGCTCAAACAGATGCCATATGCTGCCCGGTTAAAGAAACTCCAGCTCTATTCAGTGGCACACCGCCTGCTCAGAGGCAATCTGTGCCTGACGTATAAAGCCATGTCCAACCCGGAATTAATGGACATGCTACACCTCAGAAAATCCAAATCCCATCGAGCTACGCTCGAGAGACTTGAACCTCAGCACTGAAATAAATAGGACATGCTGGAGGGACAGATTCATAACCCAGAGGCTCCCTTCACTCTGGAATAAAATCCCAGTCCAGGTTAGGCAGAGTCCCTCATTGACTCTCTTCAAGAGGAATCTTGATGAGTGGATGGGAGATCATAGGTTTACCCCGGGTATCACTTCTGTGTCACTGTTAGACAGAGGCACAGTATACTAACCTCGAAAAAGGGCATAGCAAAATTAATTTAAAATGGGTGGCAAAAGGCAAACACACTCTGGCTAGGCTTATAAATGCCCTAGGGCAGATAGCCTAGTATGAACCTATGAACCTATGTCGGCATGTGCATAATCTGTAATGGCAAATTCCTGCAAATGATGACTGGTATCTTTAAGGGGGAGTGACTAGAGGAAGCTACTGAATGGAGAGGTTCACTGTAATGTTACTGTGCTGTATTTTGATATGAATGTTGGCTGTTTAATTGAAATCAGGCAGCAGCTAGGTTCAATCACTTTAAAACCATAGACTGCCTCAGATGTCTATTGTGATAAAATAGCATTTTTATATATATAACATAGAGTACTAATGAATGGACCACCAAACGAAGGCACTCCACAGAAAAATTTGTTATCAAAGCCACAGAAGACTCTGTGGTCCACCAAGTCGAGGGTTTAAAAACTTTAATAACAGCAATAAAATGTGTACAAACAGATAAGCACTTTCGGGCTCAAACAGCCCTTCTTCAGCTCTAACAAAAAGCACCAATAAAAATAATTTATATAATTTGACAACCAATAAGCATCTAGTAATAGCTAAAATATCCAATAAAAATGTGTGCTACAGTTCCTGTTTAAACATGATCATGAATAAATATGCAAACTTCATATAGAGAGACTCATAAACATTGATTAGCCTTTTCCAAAGATTAGCCAATCTAAGGGTTGAAAGTGTTGCACCGTCCAATCAGCAAAAGCCAAATAATGACTAACACTGACTACCCCAAACTTAAATCCAAATGGAAAAGACCATATATTAGGAGTTCATGTTCTTCTTCTGTCTTTTCCTGGTTAGGGGTCGCCACAGTGGATCACCTGTCTGCTCATGTTTGGCAGTGGAGTTTTATGGTGTTGAGTTGCCAGCCTGGTGCCCAACCTTCCACAGAAGGCACACACATGCATGCCTAGGGCCAATTTAGAGTATCCAATCCACCTACAGCATGTCTTTGGGAGGAAAGTGGAGCACCTGGAGGAAACCCACATGACCACAGGGAGGACATGCAGACTCTACACAGAAGGAATCCCAGCCGAGGATCAAACCAGAGAACCTCTTTCTGTGAGGCAACAATGCTAACTGCTGCACCACTGCAGCCACCCATATATACTAGGAGTTCATGTAATGCATTTAAATACAGTGCACAATGTAAAAAAACAGTGAACCTAGTAAATGAAACAAACTGTGTGCCACCGTGGTGACTCACACTATATATCTAAGAGTTGTTCAACATCAAATAAAAATATATGCATATAAATACTATATATATTTATCAAAAAAAAAAAAAATATATATATATATATATATATATATATATATATATATGTATGTATAAACAAGCCTCTCTGTATCAAGCACACACTCATATGAAATATATAAACGATAGTAATCAATGTATAAACATTTATAATCCATATAAAAAGGCATCATTCTCATCATAAAATCACACAAAAGAGGCTCCTAACACCTGGTTGATAGAAGTACAACCAATTATAGAATTCATTTAAGTTTATAGTTCAATAATAGATCTTCAAGGATCTTACTAAAAGTAGAGATAGTACAAACTTACCACAGCATTAACTGTTCAGTTTTGAAACATCGATGAGGCACATAACCATAGCAACCTCAGAGAAATCAAGGCAAAATACTCTAACAACATCTAAATATGTCATAACACGAACAGCTTTATCTGCAAATATAGCACATATGGCATATAGTGACTCTAAGATGCAATCAAAAACTTAATTTAGAACAAATTAAAGTCCATTTATAGCCACATATATAAAAATCACCACATAAAAGCCTTTAACTTAATAAAAGTCAGAAAATGAATCGCATCAATGAGCCAAAAGCACCACACAAGTTGCACAGTGACAATGTGTAATTCTCCCTCTTCCTGGTCAGTGGAAAGCAACCAATCCTGTTTCATGAAGATTTGTAATCCAATGAAAGATCACTAAGGGTCATATCAAGGCATGCTAAAATTCAAACTATGCCGTAAGTAGCATCATCAGTACAATCCAATAAGTAATTCTGCAAGGTCATGCTTAGATTAACGAAAAATCAAATGACTATAGTGAGGTTTTTATCTGTACAAAACCAGATCCGACCAACAAACTAAAAATGATACAGTCAAAAGGTATGTACAAATTCCCATTACCTGATTGGTCTAAAATAACCAATCCTAAAACTCATGGAGGTTTCTACTCCAATAAAAAATCATCAAAGGTAATGTTAAAGTAAACAAAGAACATAAAACATGCCGCAAATGATGGCTCAGTATACGATTATAAATAAGAACATGGCTGATGCAAGCCTCAAAAAAATTCAAACAAAAATTATTTCCCAAAACACAACAGATGCCATAGTGGTGTGAATAATGAAACCAAATAAAATATATCAATAATATAAACATGTATTATATGAGAATAAAAAGAAAAAGAAAAACAATGTAATGAGTTAATAAATAAGACAAGTATGAGAAGGGTGGTAGAAAGGATATCACAAGCCACTATCAAGGATGTATATCAAAACTGATATCAACAAATCCTACCACCTTTTAGAGCTGGTTTCAAAGTACAGCCATATTCAACCCTAGTGTCTTATCAACTGTTATTTCAATAATCCATCTCATCTCAGCTTGTTCTATCCTGAGTACTATATCCTCATCATGTAATCCCTCTGAAAACATTGCAATGGCATGAAATTAAAATAGTGTCCAATTTTTTGATGAACATGTTTAACCAAAGGATTTCTGCGACCATGTAATCATATATTAATGTGCTTCAATGTACATTCTTTAAACTGTCTACTAGTCTTACCCACATAAAAACAATTGCATAAGACACATATTGCGGTATATACTAGATGATGTTTCCTACAATCTGCATATTCTTGGCAAATATATTTCTTATTTTGTACAAGATGTATAAACTCTTTTCTGTTGAGTATATGAGGACAGGAGCTGCACATGGTACATGGAAACAGTCCTTTTCTTAAGGTGAATTTTTCTTGTATGCACTTATTATTATGAGAGAGGAGCTGTTTCAAATTACAGTTCCTCTTAAAGCTGAAGTGTGGTTTATCACTCACAATATCTCGAAGTTTAGAGTCAGACGTAAGAAGTTTCCAATTTGATCTGACAATGTCACATATATATTCGGGTTAATATTATAAGCTTGAAGGTCCTGTTCATTGAATACAAAAAGAGTGACACATATTAACCGAACCGAGAATACACCAAATGCTGTAAACTGCGAAATTTAAAATCACGAATCATCACACTCAGCCAACCCCCACCGCCCACGACATACTACCTACCCAAACAAAATAAATAAACCACATACATACATTAAATCTATGCACTTACCTTAACCCGCACCCTAACCCTAAGCTCTGTAACTATCGCACACTTACCCTACAGAGATATACCCAAACAAAATAAATAATCCACCCACATACACTTAACAAAATCTTACTTCTAACCCTACATTAAACTTTACAAACATTACCTATCTATGCACTTACCTTAACCCGCAACCTAAGCCTAAGGTCCGTAACTATCGCACACTTACCTTATGGAGCTATACCGCAGACGGGCCAACTATAATGAATCGACATTTCGAATTTCCTGGTTTTGAACATTTGCTGTTTTCGTTGTTCACGCAACATGTGTCGCTCTTTTTGTATTCGCTGAACAGGACCTTTGAGCTTCTAATATGAACCTATATATTCAATATCATTAGAATACGTCATGATACATCTGTTACATTATTCATACTCAGTATCATCATTAGATTTCATACATTGTCATCTGCCTTTAAAGAAAGGTCTTCCAGATGTATCCCTTAATGACCCGATATGTTTCTTCTCTTATTCAATTTCAGATAATTTATAACCTCTGTTCTTCAACCAATCTGTTATAGTATCAATAGCTGCAACATATTGGGCTTTCTCTGTGTGAAGTCTGTAAATATGAAATAACTGGTTCTTAATCACACTTGTAAAAGTGTAGGGGGGATACATACTATTACAATATAACAAATTATTTTTCCAATATTCCTTGTTATAGAGGCTAGTGGTTATTTCACCTCTTTCATTAACATAAGGTCTCACATCAGGAAGATCTATACTAGAGGTAGAAAAT
>NC_056745.1:974686232-974833732 GCF_019279795.1 Protopterus annectens | reverse complement strand
ATTGTACTGGTCTATCCTGGTTTCACCAAACAGTAGCTTTAGCATAATGCTCAGTGTCAGACAGACAGCAAATAGACGTCCAGGGAATCAAACTGAGGATAACAGGATAAAACTAATTAGCAGCATATAACCATAATAAACTGTGACACACTGACATTTTGTTTCAAAGAAGCAAAAGGTAATTTTATGCAATATTGTCCCACTTATTTCTGAAGCAGAAACCTAAAGATATGTATATATATATATATATATATATCTATATATATATGGGTCTACTTCAAAATATTGAAAGACCATATACTCAAATCCATTGAGACGACAATATCGAAACCACATGTGCAATCTTGAAGTTAGTATATATAATTGGCAGGCGGTGTGGTGGGTGCAAGGTGGATTGCACCCTGCAAAAAAACAATCCCCTGGATTTACTAATCTTCCATTCAGGACTAATCTAGTCCTGCACGGAAGCACCCATTAAGGAGTAGGACGGCAGTGCACCATGCATATTAATGAAGGTACACTGCCCGAGCTCCCAGGCTTACATGGAGCATGTACAAGTGCAGGGGGTGTGTCTGAGAGCAGAGCTCTCAGAATAAACATGACCCTGCAATGTAGAAAAGCAGAAAGTGTTAAGAGATGAGCGAGATCACTCATAGGTGTCCACATAGCTCCACCAACAGTTCCTCATGTGTACAACAGCAATAGTACTGAATAAGTAAATAAAGAAACCCTTTTATTTTTTTTTAAAACACCGATTAAAGCTAACTGTAGGTGCACGGGTGTGCCCATCGCTCAGCTATAGTTAAAGCAGCTTAAAAGGCTGAAGAGGATAATAAGGAAGATATATGCAGATGAAGCAGCACAGCAATAGTGTAGTGGGAAGAGCATCCGCCTAATGCACATGCAGTCCCGCTTCGAGTCCCACTGTAACACATTCCATTTTCCATGTGAAATCTGTATATGAACATTGTTTTGCTGTATAACCTACTAAATAACATTTAAATGTGAACTAGAGTACTGAATTAAATGCACATGTGGTGTCAGTGTCATAATGAATAAGGCGCTAGTAAGCAGGTGTAAACACAAATAAGCAGTAGTAAGCATATATAAGCACTAGTAAGTGTGTTTAAGTGTGTTTGCGTGAGGGTAAGCAGTGCCTACACAGATTAAGCAAAGTAGAAGCTGAGTGTAAGAAACTGTAACCAGAGGTTAGCATTGCTTAGCTCTAAGCAAACCCATGCACACCCGCTTACAACTGCTCAAAAGTACCTTAATCACTCTGTATCCAACAGCCGGTGTTCTGCCCAGCAACAAAATAAACAGTCTCTGCATGGCTCGAACCCAGGACTCAGCACACCATAGACAAAGTGATTTACCACTAAGCCATGCTAGATGCAAATAAATATGATGTTTTCAGAAACATATCATCCAGTCCAGTCATGCAGCAGTACAGAGAATGTATAGCAACATCTAGATGTATGTCTGTGTAAATATATTAATAGCTAAACAGATACAACATATCTATATATGTAGATATATATATATATATATACTTCTAAAACTATATACATATATATTAATATATATATAAACATATATACACGCAAATGCCTACATCGACACATATATGTGTCTACACCTATATGCCTGCATATACACAGCAAGTTACATATGTGTACGCAGATATATATCTATGTAGGTATATACAGACATAGTTATATATATATGTTAGCATATATATATATATATATATATATATATATATATATATATATATATATATATATATAGGTATATATGGCCATACATCTGTAGATAGCAATGGCAGATCAACAAACACACATATGCCCACATGCACCGTTAATGGGGTTGAGAGGCCCCACACACTATACGTCTTGTACAAATAGGCATAGCCCTTACAGCCAAACATGCCTGCACTGCAATACACTACCAAGTGTTGCAGATCACATAACCAGGACCTGACACAACATTGGCACAAGATGTTACCAGTACTACATCCCACTTGTATGAAGTCAGGCTGGTATTGTTAACATATCATGCAGTACAGTCTGCCTCCCATAGGAAATGTAATATGTGGAAGCCATCAACATCCCCAGGATACAGATACACAGACAAAGATATGCAGCTACCGATATATATATATATATATATATATATATATATATATATATATATATATATATATATATATATATATATATATATATATATATATATATATATATATATATATAGAGAGAGAGAGAGAGAGAGAAAGAGAGAGAGAGAGACAGAGACAGAGAGATACATACAACTACATATACACACACAGTTATATGTACAGCAAGATACATACGTAGAAGGTGCACACAATATGGAACAGCCACTATGCCTACAGTTAACCCCTATGATTATGGTGTAGTGGTTAAGTGTTGTGACTATAGTATATAAGGTCCTGGGTTCAAGGGCTGCTCATTTTCCTAGTACCTACCTATGAACCTATATGATTGGATGGGAAATAGGAAATTCACCCCGGGATCACCTCTGTGTCTCTGCTCGACAGTGGCACAGGAAAATAATTTTCTTGGGTGGGAAAAGCCAGGGTACCTTTTTGGCTGGGCTTGTATAGGCCCCAGGGCCGATAGCCTAGTACCTACCTATGAACCTATGAACCTATGAATGACTGGACACTGTACTGGCCACCCATACAAATGACAATCATTGCCTGCAACATATACCCACAGAAAAGTCATAGGGAAAACACCACACACAGGTTTGCAGGAATGGAAAACCTTTAATCCTGTACTATTACAGTTCTATATGCCATGTCATATAGCTGTTCAGGCACTGACAAGCATATAAACAGAGTAATGCAACTGTGAAACAGTTACACTAATACCATAGTCTGAAAAGGTTTACAGTTGTTGCTGTCCAGGCCAAGCCCTTCATATTGTACAATAGTGAAGACAAACTGGGCAACAGGATTCTAAACAATCAACAGTATGTAATGCAGGTGTATGGTTCAGCAGCCTCTATTTACACACTGTACAAACTCAGTAGGTGGTAAAGACATCATGTGACCACATGGGTTGTAACTGCTACATAAAAAGGCATAACTGACACCATCATGGGCACACCGACAAACAGAACATTCTGTATGGCAGGGGGCAGTAGGCTTGCATTAACCCAGTTCATGTAAGTAATGCAAATATAGGTGAAGTATATGGTACTGTACATCTAGATACCTTAAGGTAGCTCACCCCTGATACCTCCCCATTTTGTAACAGCCTAGGTCATTTATGGTACTCCCCCCTAGACTCAATAATAAGGGCCATATACCACTGTTTTTAATGCATTATATATCTCAATATATATTAAAATATACATTATATTGATGTACATAAATTAATTCACATTATTGACAGGTCATTTAGATTTTCATGCTTTTAGTTACAAATGAATTTTATTAATATTCATGAGGATTGTTTTGTATAGCTTTTTATTGGCTAGTTTAAAAGGTTTGTCAGCATATATATATATATGTGTTAATTGTAATTTGTTAATGTCTGTTGAAGTCTTACAGTTTATGACGAAAAACGTGGTGATTGTTCAAACGTTTAACCTCACAATAAATCTAATAGAACATTTCGGCTGTCCGGTGCAGTTTTGTCCTCTTCACAGTGTTTTTTTGTTTATTGGCCATATACCACTGTTACATACACTGGCCTCTGGAGTGCTTAAGGGCACACATGTATTGTGTAGGTGACGCCCGCACATATATGGCCCCAGCCGCACCGTATGTGTGGGAGATACAACAGCAGAGGACTGATGGCAAAAATGGCAGTGCAACCACTGACAGCATGACATATGTGCAAAGCTTGGTATGTAGGTGGAGGACAGAGGCTGGAACACAGGCACATATGTGGGCAACTATTGCCATACACTAAGCAAGTTGCTGGTGTTTACAGGATAGTGTGCAACATACCCTTAGTCAGGGAATTGAGGTTAGAAACAGAAATGGATGTAGCCATGTACCAATAGCACTTAATACATACACTGCCAGTGTAATATCTTACACAGGACCTGTGAGTTGGATAGACAAGACATGATAGGCATAGCTCTGGCCAGCAGGAGGATAGGCCCACAGTTGTGAGCTATGCAGACAGACTGCATTCCAAGGTAAACTAGTATGCACACACAAACACCCTGTAACACCAGTACTATACAAAGCATAACATAACTCAACTCGCAGTCTGTCTGTAGTTCCTGATCCTCCTACAAATATGTGGCTTCCCTGCATATGCCGGTTCTCCTGTAAGAGGTATTACTACCTGCTGTTGGTAACACTGATGCCTACATACAGGAAGGATGTCCATCACACAGGAAATGTAAAGGGACCATGCCCACATGAAGGAGGGTTTTATAGTGGGTGGTTGCCGTGACAGTGGTAATTGTAAGTACTACACATGTGTAATCATAGTACATATATTTCCACCTACCCCAGCCCCTATAGTCCCAATGTCATAGTTGAAGGGGATTCCAGGTATGTATAGCAGGTATATTAGTAGGCTATTGCTACTGTCACTGGGATTGTCTTCACAGACATGGTGTGTGTGGGAGGTCACATCTGCTTATAACATGTATGCCATTGGCTACTGATAGACTTCCTAAGGACATCATTGGACAGTACCGCTGCTAGCACATAATGTCACTGTGGACTGCAGCAGAGATATTGGCCAATATATGTGGAATTTCTGACACACTCTGTACAGTCCAGAGGTATATACATAAGCCCTTAGTGCAAAACATGTGTACCATGCCTGACAGTATGAATGTAGACAGCCATGTAGATGGGTATAACACATAACGACTGTCATACATTTGCCACCATAGTTTATGCATTCACACACCCCTGTCTGGCCTGACATATAATGACTGCTGGTACAGGGGTGCCATGGCCACATACTACCCACTAGATATTGACATGCGTCTGTACAGCATCCCACTGCTCTGTCTGACATACATGACTGTAAATGGAGGCCTGGCAGCAGTACATCTAGCAAGTATCTGCACATGACATCTCACTGGGTAAGTACACTAAGCTGCTAGGCAAGTAACTATGCACTGTGCAGGCTGCAAGCAGACTGGCTCAACACTGGCCTATATCTCCTATGGGGGAATGCAAATGTATTTGCATATATAGCAGGCTCAACAGACATGTCACAGCACAGGGTAAAATACACCTGTGTGAAAGTGCATAACCACAACCAATGTGAACACAGCCACAGCCACATATGGTAAGCTAGCATAATATTACAGTATATGGACTATCCGTTCTACACCATCCTCATATGTGCCACTCACAGACTGATCCTACATATACTGGGCTGCTACACAGTTTGGTCTGATGACTGTCTGTGGTATGGGGCACTTGTGTGTATGGCACTACAAACATGTACGCCAATACAGTACCATACAGTGGAGCAGCATGTAACATCAGATAGGAGGGGAACTAGAACAATGAAATCTACCACAGTCTGTACACAGGCTAAAGTACATTTTAACAATACACACACTGTCAACATTCACCATAAGTACACAGACCTCAGTACTGTACAAACATTCACAGAATGTCCAGGTTGCATCATGAAATATAACCCCTACTGTACATAACATGTGTAGCAGTCAGCTATATCACTGGCTTGTTATCAGATATAATGACACTAATTATAGTGTACAGCACAAATGCACCACTTCATGCATGACATATGTACAAAGCTTGACAGGAGGTGTGGCTGGAAACCTATACACAGGGCCAATATTGACATGTTGCTGTGATAACTGCATACATTTACTGTTGTAACAGGGTTTGTTGCAATGTATCTCCTATGAGGGATATGACATCAGTAACTATCATGGCTTTCACTATCTACAGACTGCATTCCTCACACTACCTTCTGCAGTCCACAGATAGATGCTCCGTGGGTAACACTTGAAACCAAAGACACAACACTG
The DNA here is from genome assembly GCF_019279795.1 of Protopterus annectens. Classification (NCBI taxonomy): domain Eukaryota; kingdom Metazoa; phylum Chordata; order Ceratodontiformes; family Protopteridae; genus Protopterus; species Protopterus annectens. The sequence goes on along the minus strand of NC_056745.1, from coordinate 974,827,717 downwards.
CCAGTCTGCAGATGACCCTGCAGATGGGGATTCCTCATAAACATGGAACTGTCATGGCAGGTATTGAGACATGTATGACAGCCATATCCAGACAAACACTGTGAAACCAGCATTACTCCAAATGCAGTATAGCAGCACTTACAGTCTGTAGTCAGGTCAGGCACATCCCCCTCCTGTTTGTTGCCCTCTTTCCACAGTGTATGTTATTAGAGGTAAATCCCCAATCCATCTGAGATGCTGTTTGCCAAGCGACAGATCTAGTTCCTGCTCACAGTGAATGAAAAGGGCCAACACCGCCATGATGTTCCTAGATACTGGAGTGTGTTTCCATGCAATTGGCTACAGGAATGTTACCACAGCTGTTTCACATTCAATCAGCTAGGGGAGGGCTGAAATTCATGGAAAGGCCATCAGCTGATCATGAGCATCACTGAAAATACACATGCTGCTGCCTACGCAAAGCAGGTGTAGGTCTCCACATCCACAAGAGAGGGGGTGGGAGAGGCAGACAGAAGCAAAGACATGTCAGGGAGGGGTAGGAGAGTAAAACTGAAGCATGCTTGTGTCACACACCTACCAGCACAGGGTATCAAACCCCGGACAACTATGTAGTGCTGTCATAGTTTGATGCAGTTATTGGATGCGCCACATGGGTTACCTGTTGCAGAGTACTCAAAACATATATGTGATGGTGAGTGACATCTGCAACAGGGATACGGTAGCTATACTGTAGGTGATGTACACATGCCTGTCCACATGAACAGGTGCCAGCGTCAACGCAGCCACACTCTCACAGGGACACACACACATTGACACACTTGGCAGGGCCAGGAGTACAACTCATCAGTAGTGAGACTGACTCAACACATCACTGTACAGGTATCACATGCACCACACAGGTCATACGGGGGTTGTATAGGAAAAGGGTATGGGGAAGTGTCTGACATCAGACAGCATGCTTCAGTATGCTCATGGAGGTTGTAGGGAGTGTGGATGTGAACATACGCACCATACAACACACACGCAAACACACAGGGTGCCAGTACTGACATGCATGGGTGCATGTCTGCACGGGTATGTGGTGGTCGACTGTGCCAGATGGCTGTACAAGGCTTGGTGATGGGTATACCTTGGCATCAGGATACACAACGATGGTCTGCATTGTGGCTCAGGGCTGTAGTCTGTATTTGCCCACACAGGTGGCTCTCATCCTGTCACCTGGGTGACTATTGTGTGTTCCTTAGTCCATGATATGGATGGTGTCTGGGATCTGCACACCTCCCACATGCATGTACATTGACATGTGGAACTGTACCTGGCGCATCTTGCCCATGTTGTGAACACAGATTATCATCAGATGTGCCAGTCTTGCCCACCTGTGGCAGGAACTGGTAATGGCCATCAGGTTTACCCTGCACCTACATTGAGAGCATGCTAACAGCATTCCCTGGTGTCAGTGGCATGTGTCTATACAGGGCATGTTGTCAAGCATGGTATGTCTGTTGTGGGTCACATGTGATGGTACCACAGGTGGTGCAGGTGCCCATTGGGGAACAGGGGGGAGATGCACTGTCTGCATGTACGTGCATATTGGACAGATGGACAGGGTGACATGCCCTCTGTAGCCCACTGCTATCACTCCATAGTTACTATCAGTGGCCAATAAGCAGTGTACTACCCACATATTGGCTGTTGCCTAGGTATGTGTGTGTGTTTATGAGACATGGGTTGCGAGTGTGCTCTGGGTAATACTGGGGTTGCTAACTGTGATTGCCTGGCCTTGATGTCATATGGGTATGGCTTTGCACCCCAGCCTCTCAGCTATTTCACATCTGTTATCCCTGTATGGTGAACATTGTGATATATGCAAAATCCGCTCCACATTGGCCACAGATGTCACACACTAAGAACCACCTCTATACAGGATATGAGTTATGAACACACACACACGCACACCTGTCATGTCTGGGAGTAGAACCCCTACCTAGCTAGTTTAATATACTGCAGCACTATGCAGTTATGGTACACACCATGGACATTACTGGAGTAGTCCTTCCCCAAAGGTGTATTTCACAATGAATGACATCAGCAGGATTGCCAAAGTAGGGCATTTGAAATGTACTGAGTGTGACTAGCCTAAAATGCATTGCTCGCTACAGGGACAGTGACACACACAAACATTCAGAATTGCCATGGGTGGGGGTGGAACCCTACCATGGTTCTAATTCACACTACAGCAGTACGCAGTTACAGGACATGCTGCAGAGATTACTGGGCTACAACCTTCCCAGAGGTGCATTTCTCAGTGGGTGACATCAGCAGCCTTGCCAAAGTTACTATATGAATTGTAAGGGGTGTGAGTACCCTAAAAAGCATTACTCTCTACACAGAGAGAGTCGGACAGATATACACACACACTTGGCATGTCTGATATTAGAACATCTACTTAACTATTTTATCACACTTCAGCAGCCCACAGTTACAGGACGCGCTACAGAAATATTTGGGCTGCACCCCATTTCTAGGTGGGTGACATCAGCAGCCTGGCCAAAGTTGTGTATATGAATTGTAAGGAGTATGAGTACCCTAAAAAGCATTTCTCTCTAAACAGTCAGACACACACACACACAAAATTGCCAAGTCTGGGGTTTGACTTCCTACCTAACTGCTTTATCACACTACAGCAGTATGCAGTTACAGGATGTGCTATGGAGATTACTGGGTTACACCTTTCCCAGAGGTGTATTTCTAGGTGGGTGACATCAGCAGCCTTGCCAAAGTTGGGTATATGAATTGTAAGGAGTGTGAGTACCCTAAAAAGCATTGCTCTCTACACAGTCAGACATGCACACAAACACACACTTGGCAAGTCTTGGGTTAGAACTCCCACCTAACTACTTTATCACACTATAGCAGTATGTAGTTACAGGACATGCTATGGAGATTACTGGGCTACAACCTTCCCAGAGGTGTATTTCTAGGTGGGTGACATCAGCAGCCTTGCCAAAGTTGAGTATCTGAATTGTGAGTGTGAGCAGTCTAAAAAGCATTGCTCCCTACACAGTTAGACACACACACAAACACACACACACACACACACACACACACACACACACACACACACACACACACACACACACACACACACACACACTTGCCAAGTCTGGGGTTAGAACTCCTACCCAACTAGTTTATCTCACTACAGCAGTACAAGTTATGGGACACACCATGGAGATTACTGGGCTACAACTCTCCCTAAGGTGTATTTCACATTGGATGACCTCAGCAGGCTTGTCATAGTAGGGCTATGGGGAGGGTGGTGTGTGCATGGGCCATAACCCATTCATCTAGGGGTTGCATGCCACATGCGGCCACACACGGGTTCATATGTCACAGGTACGTGTATATAGTTACTAGATGACTACTTCCTTGTACAGTTATGTTGCACAGCTGACATATGCACCACATAGTCTATGCTGCTGACAGTTGAGAGGGTGGCCTAATGGTTAAGGTGTTTGCCTTACAAACACCAGGTGCAGGGCTTGAGTCTCACAAGGGATAATTGGCTAGGCTTAAAATGGCTCGCAAGGGCAGTTAGCTTAGTACTAACCGATGAACCTAACCTACACTGGTCGCTAGTATCTGCAGTGAGTGACATCTGCACCTCATGTGTTTGGGGCCCTTTGGCTGGGTGGGACAGGCCTGGATGGCTCCTTATCATGGTCACCCACTTCCACACATCTATGTTCATCTACCTTTGGCTTATTATAGTGTGTTGTCCTTACAAAAATGTCTGTATTCCTATCTACTTTGTGTGCAAGGCATGAGTGGTGCATACTGACAAGTGTTTGCACTAACAACTGCAACTGCCAGATATGTCTGGTCCACTGGTGTTTGCAGACATGGCCTCCATGTGTTTAAGTGTGTGAGCATGCCCAGTATGACCATCTGTATTGCATGCGTGGATCAAATCCAGGTAGTTTGTACTGCAGTGCTGACCTTTGTGTTGTACCCTGACAGGTAGCATGCTGTGTCTGCAGGGTATTCATCAATCATTTGGCATTGACTGTTGCTACATTTCTGCATGGGGGGGCACCTGACTATTTCTAAATTTCTACACAGGACTGGTGGCCACACCTGATTTTTACTATATTTCTATGTAGGATGGGGGGAGGGCACACCTGACTATTTCTACATTTCTACACAGGATTGGGTTGGCACACCTGACTGTTACTATATATCTATGTAGGATGGGGGGGAACACCTGACACTTGTACACATTTGCTAGGACTCTACTGGTATGTCAGGTACTCCACGTCAGTCTGTAGTCTTACCTTTCATGTTGGCTAGAGGCATGCCAGTGTACTACAGTTCTTAGCTTTTAATTACCTACATATTAGTTTCTGACTTCCTAGCCTTCACAACTGACATCCCACTGCCTGGCCTGCTGTAGTCTGTCTGTGTAGGCCTGGGGGGGGGGGTTATCCATAGCCCTCATTCAGAGGACATATTACAGCATTTGTTTGTGTTTGTCTACATTGTCCTGCTGGCTGTGACTGTTGTTGGGTATGTGACCCCCCCCCGCCCGACTGACATGTGTTAGTCACTTACCTTGAGGGTGTCCCAGTATTGAGGGTGATGCTGCAGGGCTGCCTATTTCGGATGCACATAGTACATTCCATACACATGGTTAGGCACAGGTAGTGTAATCTTTGGCATCCCTTTTACTGTATGTGAGAGTCAGAGAGAGGTGTTATTCCCTGGGTCCCTCCCGTGTCAGTGTATGTGCTATGCGTTGCCTCTTTGCCAAGGCCAGGGCATACTGGGCATGCCTCCTTCTGCCTACTGGGGCAGGTTCAGGTTGTTCCTCCTCCGAGTCACTCTGTGCCTGTGCAGGCCTTGGCAATGTTGGAGGGCTGTGTGGCCCAGCCCCATGCTGTTCCTGCTGCAACTGTTTCTGCAGGATCATATTGTGTAGCATGGCACATACAAGGACAATTTGGGTACATGTAGTTGGTGAGTACTGCAAGGCTCCATCGGATATGTCCAAGCACCAGAACCATGACTTGAGCATCCCAAACACATGCTCTATTATGATTCTTGTTTGTGCGTGTGCCTCATTATGGAGTTCTTATTCGCGTGTCTGTGCATTTCTGATGGGTGTCATCAGCCACGGCTCCAGTGCGTATCTAGCATCCCTCACTAGGTGACCATGTGGGATGTCCCCATTGGCAAATCTCTGGTACAGCTGCATCAGATGCCAGATGTGGGAACTGTGATAGCTTCCAGGGCAGCCAGCACACATGTTCATTATTATGCCCTGGGCATCGCACATGACCTGGCAGTTGATGGAGGGGAAGCCCTTCCGGTTGATGTAGACTGTACCCTGCTCAACGGGTGGTGCTTTGATGCTTATGTGCGTGCAGTCTATTGCACCCACTACCTCAGGGTATTCTGCTATTTGGTGGAAGAGATGCATATTGCTGGCCAACACCCCACGGGTGATGGGGAAATATACGTGCTCACCGGCATGTGCTGACATGGCATCCAGGAACTGGTGGAGTATCCTGGATGCTGATGCCTGTGAAATCCCCATCATATTCCCAGTTTGCCTTTGGAAGGTACCTGTAGCTAGTATTCTTAGGCCTACACATACCTTGGTATCCACTAGGATAGGTTTCCCTCTGTTAGTTCTGTGTGTGAGGCGTGGCCGGCACAGCTTAACAATTTGCTGTAAAAGGTCCCTGTCCACCATATAGCGCTCCACTATCTCCAGCTCATGTTGCCCTTGGTAGGTTACCCTGGGTCCATACACTCTTCTCTGTCTCCTCACTGTGGGTTGGTCGGCAACATTCACATCCTCACCACCCTCAGCCTCTTCCACAAGTTGTATGATAGCTATTGCAGCCCCTAACATTTTGCTGTTGTGAGTGTTAAAGGTTCCCCGCTTGTTTACACCGGTGGTGTATAGTGTGGGGAACACCAGAGGGGTAGGTGTTTGCATAGTTTATAGTAGTGTTCTGGGATGGGCTGGTCTGCTGCCTGTGTAATTGGCTGGTTCTGATACGTTTCACCTGGCAGCTTAGCTAGTACTCCTTGATTACCTTCCTACTGCTGTTTTCCCTTCCCATTGCCCTTCTGTTTAAACCTGTGGGCGTGCCATGTAAACAGAATACTCAAATGTGCACACTGCTGCTATTTCCTGATTTAACTTCTTTTTTCTTCCTGTAAGACCGGGTGTGCACATTTACACTTTGTAAAGAGTGTTAGGCAGGTTTAGACACAACCCCTAGCTTAGCTGTGCTAAGATAGGAGCAAACCCGAGCCACAGGGCTCCAATCCGCTTACAGTATGCCTGACACACCCACCCATGATGTCACCTACCTCCTAGTCTTGCACTCAGCTATTCCTACTCTTACACTGTTGGGACCTGCCTCACATGCTGGGGAAAACTGAGATTCACTATCCTTCCCCTCATTTGCATAGAATTGCCTGCTAATGCATAGTTACATGTGTCACACTGAGCCTCCCCCCTTACTAACCACTATTCACTGGCCAGATTGTCTTTTGCCTGTCATTGACTTGCATGGCAGAATACTGATTTTAGTTAAAATGCTTGCTTTAGGTTTATTTTCTTATTTTCCCATCGATCCCATTTGCACACTGTTGCCCTATGCTTAAAACAGAAAAATAAAATAAAAGTTGCATTTTTTACTTTTTGTATTGTTTGCAATGCCAGTGGCCTTATACTTGACCATTGGCATGCTTCCACAATGATATGCAGCCTTTATTTGGAGCTGTCATGTCTCCGTTTTGGATTTTGCAGAAATGTACTCAGTTACTAACTGAGTACATTTCTGCAGATTACGCTAGTCCTGCATGGCCTGATTCCAGCTTCCTGGATAGCAGATTTACCTCATTTGCATGTTTTTTACCTACAAATGGGGTAACTTGCATACAGGGGCTGGAAACGTGCAGAACTAGTGCAAGAGCGCTCGTGCACGTCAGATGAGCACGTACGTGAATCGCTCAACCACCATATTGCCAACATTACCTCTTACACTAATCATGCACACCGTGCAGGGCTTGCTGAATCTGGGGAATGTGCTTTTTGTTCTTCATGTGTTTTTCTTTTCAATTTTGCATGCACCGTTTGTTTTTGGTACATGTATACTGGCATTCTGGTATGTCAATGACTGTGTTTTCCAAGTTTTTGACATCAACTTTTTACCAATTGATGTTAGGTGGCTTTGATTTTACATACTAGACTCATATATTGGTCTACTTCAGTTGGTCAACATAATAAATTGTCAGAACTGATATACAAAAACAAAACCACATTTCCAAAGATGCACTGCTGACTGCAAATACTTATGTATAAAATAAATGAATAGTCCACTCCAGAAAGTAGCTCCAAAAAGATAGTTTATTAGTTAGCGCTTTTGTCCTTTCACTCCCAATGGACTTAATCAGACTAATAAACTTTTAAAACATGAATAAGTTTAAATAAAGTTTATTGCAGATCACATGTTCAGTTTACACCAGTCAACACACATTCCATATCATAAGCATTCCACTGCCTACACCTTAATACAGTCAAAATATATCTGTGAAAAATTTGCATAAAATAAAAGAGCAGCAAAGCTTTATTTATTTATTTATTTATTTATTTATTTATTTATTTATTTATGTATTTATTTAACATTTGTTAACTGGGAAAGTCTGACTTGAAACAAAGCCAATTTTCAGCGGAGGTCAGGGGAGAAATGCTCCAGTTCAAGTTATTGTCGGGAGTTGAACATCAGACCTTCTCTTTGTAAGGCTACTGGCTTAATCACTACACTAGAGACCATTCAGAATGTGAAAAAGAAATATTGCTACTTCAGTCTTTTTAAGTTCTAGCTTGCTACTAATAAATTCATTCAAGCCAGGGGGAATATTAGTTGTCAGCTCAAGTTGCCAGGAAAGTCTCCTTCTGTCAAGCAGAGACTCAACATTCCCTCCTCTTTTAGAAGTGCTTACACTCTCTGTCATATAAAACACACATTTCCTAAAGGGTTTACATAAGGTGGAATGTTTGCATAATGTATTGTTATTATCTTTACTTTTTATAGCATATACATGGTTTTGTATCTTTTTGCTCAAGTTTCCTGCCCATTTTACCAACATAAAAAGCATTACAGGAGATGCATGGAACAACATAAACAGCATTTTACTAAAACAACTGAAATGCTCTTAAACACCATATGTTTTCTCATCAGAATAACATTGGCTATTAGCAATTAACCCTGCAAGTGCCACAAAACACGCAAAAGCATTAACTAATAAACCAGCTTTTTTGGAGTCATCTACTGGAGTGGACTGTTTGGTACCACATTCTCATCACTAATCTGTTTGATGGTTTTAGGTTGAGAAGGCAAACAACTTCCTCCTTCCTAAAACTTCTTATTTGCTTTGGTTATTTATCTGTGATAATGGCCTCTGCACCTGAAACATGTACCCATTTTGCTTGCTTTTCTATTAAATTGCATGATACAGGGTTTGCTCCTTTATACCATCATTTCTCAAGGTCTGCATTGTTTGATAGAATATATTGCCATTCTCATTATGTGCTCACTCTCATGCATGTTTTTGTCTACCACAAACGTTTTCCATTCATTTTTGGGATCTTGTGACAAAAATGGTTGCTGGGGAAATGGGAGGTGAGCATAGTATCCTTATATCTGACCATAAACATTTTAAATAAGCCCATTTAAAAGCATTTCAAATCATTTGCTTCAACTAATATTTTCTTTTTTACTTATTGTATTATTTATACCATACTATTTTGTTTTTCAAGAAAACCATAACCTATCTATTGCAAACCTCAAACCAAATTTACAAAAGAAGTACATAACACAATGAGACCAATGCAGAAAAAAGTAAATGTCCTGTTGCTCTCTAGTCTGAGCAATTTCCTGGCATTAATTTCCTTGGGATACAGAAGATTTGCAAACAGTATTGCAGTAATTTGATTATATATCATGAAATAAGTGCCTGCTTTATTTTAAGTGTAGGTGCTATAGTTGTCTCCTCAAATTTGTTTGATCAGTTACGAAATTAAAAAGACAATCATTCTTTGATTAAGTAGAAGCAGATTACATTTTTGTTGAAATTATAAGGTAGCATTTTCCAAGTGATAATGAAATGAAATATGCAAAAACAGTATACACCATTAGTATCTTATTTCTCTTTCTTTAATATAGCTTTGATCTTCATATGAGTAGTAGAAATAGGCTAAATAGTCAATGTTTTGTTTAAAAATAACAAAGAAAAAACAGAACTTTGTGCCACAGCTTGCATTTCTTAATTACAAATGGCAGTTTTCTAACTGACAATGTGACTTTATAATTACAAGGTATAGAAAAGAAGACTGACCAAAAAAGACAAGGTATTTATGAAATGTGACTGCCAGCCACATAAACAAGGACACAGGATTTGACTTGCCCTAGAGCACTCAGCATTTTTCTCTTTATCACGGAAGAATGATTTTAATAACTGTAATGTAGAAATCATATACCTTGTCTTCTTTACAAAGTTGCAGTTCTGCTGTTAATGTAAATCTAATAAGACACTGGAATAGGATGACACTGAACACCTTTTCTTTTACTAATACCTTTGACAGATACACAATAGTGGGAAGAATCAGCTCAGGGGGTTTAACATTTGACACGGGATTTGTTACAGATGTCAGCAGAGTTGTGATGTATTTACTTTTTTTAGCAGTGCAGTGTTGTAGCTTGGTTGCATCCTTAGCAATATTTTCCTAATGTGAAACTAATAAACTAAAACATTTCTACAACTCTTCCAACGTATGTAACAAAGCACATCATTTTGTTAATCATCCAATGGCTCTGCATATTTTCTGTTATGTTTCAGGTATTACAGCAACAGGTAAGTGAAGAAACTAACTTCCAAATAACTTCAAATACACTCACTACATGCATTAGTAAAAACACACTGATTTAAAGTGTGTATGTGTTAGGGGTAAACACCCATAAGTGCTATTGGATGTGGCAGTGATGTTTACACGAGGCTAACTGCCTTGTGGCCCATTTTAAGACTAGTCAGTTACCCCATGTGAGACTCAAACCTTGCACCTTGTGTCTATAATGTAAACATCTTAACCATTATACCACCCTCCAACCTGTACCAAATGCCTGGCACCATGTGATTCTGCCTTTCAATAACAAGGAACAGAAAGTGGGCTGACTAATAACAAATCCATTGTAGATTCAAATATGCAGAAGGGCTGCAAATTCAGACCAGCACCAGCTACATGGTCAGAGAAGAATGGGACTGTACAAGGATAGCTGGGAGGATTTATGCAGCTGTTGCTGATATGATTAGAACTACAATTAAAACAAAGCAATGCCAGAAATCATCTGCAGAATTTTATTTGAGTGAAAACTGCTTACAGAGAGAAAGCAGGGAAATGAAACATGGCAGACTTCATGCCAATTAAATTGTACAGCTTAAATGGAGAACACGTGACTTGGTATTTACAATGAATAAGCTTAAATGTCTAAATTAAGGTCACAAATTAAACTCAATAATAAAATCTGTTTTTTTCAACTGAGGTTTATTCTTCATAGGGTTTCACTTTAGATAGAATGTGATGGCGAATAGTATGACTGCCAACACTCTGTCAACCCACTGACTAAGCTCACTTGGTTAACAGATTCACATTTTCTTGTCTGCTGTTTGAGCTTACAGTTGCAATATATGAACTATGCCAAATGCAGTTCTTAAATTTAAAAAATCCATAGTTAGGTAAATTATATTCTGTCTCTCAGGCTTAATTATGCACTATAAGTTTAAAGTGTTACTCAAAAAACTAGACAAGTGGGATAGGAAAATCTATAAAATGCTTAGGACAACTTAAAGGATTAAGTTAATGGCAGTCAAGTAAGCCGCAACTAAAACCTCTACAAACTTGCCAGAAAGCAATTGGTTTCTAAAAGATTAGCATAAAATGAAGAATCAAATTCTTTGGAAGAACTCTTAAATGCTGTGTCACTGAATTTGTCTTAAGTATGCCTAACAGGCATGTAAATCAAAATGTTTCACTACTTCTAACACAAATCACCATCAAGCTAATGATCCCTTAGTCTGTGATGCTAAATTTGATTTTCAGACTTTTGTTTTCCTTTATTTAGAAAAATGTTATGTTTTAGTACATTGTACTAAAAGAAAAAGAGAGAGAGGGAAGAAGAGACAAAGTCGAAGGAGTGTTTTTCAAACAAAACTCCATTGCTTTATTCCAGGACTTTTAAAATTGATGGCAAGCCTGTTTTATTTGTTCATATTATATATATATATACATATATATATATATATATATATATATATATATATATATTTTTTTTTTTTTTTTTTGCTTATTACATTTAATATTTATATACTCATACTGAGCTAGAGTCTCCTTATTTGGCAGATACCAAGTGAAACACCATTAGCCTTTTACAGATCCAGTGGTGACTGCGGGTGTATTAAGAAGCAGTGATTATTGTCAGTTCCAGTAATTTGCAACAATTCACAAAAGTAAAGGGAATAAGAAAAGTGGAGTTTTAATACTGAACAACAAAGAAAATGGAGTAGGAGTTCTTTGTGTGGCTTACAAATTAAGCAATACTTTTAGAAAGCACTGGAACAGAGAAGACAGGAGAGTGGGAATCTGCAAGTGAGAAATAACACGTTTTTAAAAATGAACAGTTAAGAAAGTAGTAGTAAGCCCAGGCTTAAGGGAATATGGATAGCTGACTATGCTACAAGCATATTTATTGTTATTTAGTAAGTAACAATGAAATGCAGATAAATATCCTTTGGTGTGTGCGACCATGCATCAACAACTGAGGTGTAATAATAAACTATACTTCTTCCGTAAAAACAATTTAATAATGTGCACAGGTAAGCGCTTTCACAACAGCTTCATCAGACCAAATGGCACACATTTACTAACACGCCCCTTATATATTCAAGGCAATAATTACATCATCAAATTATTAACACTATGTTAACCAACATCACTTCCTGCTGCTTTAAAATAGAAATCTTTAGCTTCTCTTCTTCTGGTTTGAAGAAGTCAATGAGTAAGTTAATATAGTTAAAGCTCACCTCTAAATTCAGTTTTTGCCAACTGGCCAAAAGTTCCAGATATAAATCCCCATAAGTGGGCATCTTCAAAATTCTTAGGCCCCTCGGCACTATCCTTCTATTGGCTCTTTGGGAGGAGAATTGTCTCTTCAATTATGATATTTACAAACGACATGTGTTATTTTATAGTTTTGTAGATGATGTCTTTCTCCTTTGGAATGGGAAGGTGGAAGAATTGGAGAGGTTTGTTTCAGACATCAATGGGATGACAAGTTTTTTGAAATTTACACATAATTACTCCAACATATACATTGAATATTTAGATGTGTATATAGAAAGAGTTATGGATGTGTATATTAACACAGGTGTCTACAGAAAGCAATGCCATAGAAATAATTTATTACATAGACAAAGCATGCACCACCAATGTATTTTTAAAAACATCATAAGGGGACAAGGCATGAGAATATCTCATCTAAATGCCACGGATATAGGCTACCGTGAGGCCTTGATTGATTTTAAGAATAGACTGTCAAATCGAGGCTACAAAGAAGCGGAAATTGATAGTGGCCTTGTAGATATGGATATATTAAGGGAGCGTAGAGCTGCACCTTATTTTTCCTTTAGAGTTGAGCATGATAAGGTTGTAAGACAAGATGTCAAGAGTATCAAGATACCAATGTATTATACAAATGACAATAAAGTTATCTTTGATATAATTAATATTCATTGGAAGATACTCACTAACAATGATGAATTTAGGGAGATAGTGGGTGATAAACAATCCTTTAGATATAAAAAACAAATCTAATCTTAAAAAAATACTCTGGCACAATATAAGTAGACATACTTCAAACAATGTCTCGAAAACCAGCCCATGTGGACATTGCAATTATTGCAGTTATATTAACACAAGAGGTTATTTTCTTCATCCAGACACTGGACAATCTTATAAATTTAAAATAGATGCTGACTGTAATACAGCTAATATAGTCTATTTAGCAGAATGTGATTTATGTGCATCATTTTATATAGGGAAAATTAATAGGTCCTTTCGTACGAGGATTAGAGAACATTTATATGCTATCAAAGTACAATTTCACAATAATGCTCTAGCTAAACATGTCATGATGTTTGGCGAACAACATACATTCAGATTTATGGCTATAGATGCTATATTACCCATTATCAGGCAAGGTGATATCAGGAACAGCACGGAAAAAAGGGAAATGACTTGGATCCTAAAATTTAGAACAGATAGAGGTCATGAGCTTAATGAGAAGGCTTTTCTCAAACCAATTTTGAAAGCCCGCTAATAAGGTAGATCTATATATACTGATTTCTTATACATATATAGAAATCATTTATATAGTCTAAGAAAAGCTTTTATTTACATGCATATAAATTCTAAGGTGAGATGCATTCATACATTTTTAATGTGTATCTTATAAGTTTTAATAGGATCTCATGCAATGTGATAAATCGACAGATTTATTTACAGCATAAATGTTTTTTATATATTTACATTGTATCTAGATTCATGAAATTAAGAAAATATATGCTTTAAATGCATTTATATTTTTAAAATTATGGTGATGTTGGCTAACATAGGGTTAATAATTTGCTGACGTCATTATTGCCTTGAATATATACGGGGCGTGTTAGTAAATGTGTGCCGTTTGGTCTGATGAAGCTGTTGTGAAAGCACTTACTTGTGCACATTATTAAATTGTTTTTACGGAAGAAGTATTGTTTATTATTACACCTCAGTTGGTGGTGCATGGTCGCACACACCAAAGAATATTTATCTACATTTCATTTGTACTTGTTTATTGGTGTGTGGCGTTTACTCCGTTACATCCTCAAATGCTTCTACTATATCTGCAGCAGATGTTTCAATGTGCCTACATTACTATTTAGTAAGTAATGTTTAGGCTGAATCCTTCAAGTGTAAGGGCATCTCTCTTATTCTCCAGGTGGGCATTATATAATTTGGCTGATATATTTCAGATCCTATTACATGAATCCTTGTGAGACCTAAGCATGAGATTTTTTTTTTTCATCAGACAATCAAATCTTCCTGGATGAAAGAAGTCATAATAGCAGAATAAAGACATCAAATCCAAAAACTTATACAACAACCTTTAGTGGTTGAGAACATGCTTTTGCCTTTTTAAGCCAGAATACAGCATGCAATATTGCTTTAAGTATTAGCCTCATTCAAAAATATGTTAATTCTGTTATTTGGGTCAAAGTACCAAAGCTCTAGAAAGCATATTTCCATCAGAATTCCTCACACTGGAGAGTTAGAAGAAATATATGGTTAATACAGAGTTTAGGTAGTTCTTTACTCTGTATTACTGTTTCACTTTTTTTTAACATGGTTAAAATATTTAGTGAAATTAAACTGATTAAAGCATTAAATTACTTGGAAGTGGAAGTCATAAAGATTGTATATACTGATTAGTGAGATTTTTTGATAGCTATGTTTTCTTGTTAACATGCAGGATCACTTTGATTTTAACGTAGATAAGCAGTATATTTCATCCTTTAGACATTTTCCATGATTACTTTAACTGCTTGTAGTTCCCACTGAATGGATGAGAAGTATGAGAAGGTGATACAGATTATGGTGTAATTTCCATAGCAAAGGTCTTAGATGGAGAAAATCGATGTTTGTGCAGTGATGAAACCTGGTTCAAGGCTCAAGAGAGCACCCCAGCACTGCCAGGTTAAAATTCATATCATACCTTCCGGCCTCAGTTACCGGATCGCAGTACAAAGGGCGGAGGTGTATCCATATTCATCAAGGATACCCATATCTCCAGGTTAGTAGCGCAGCATGATGCCCCAGAGATCATCCATGCGCAACTATCAGCAGGCAAAACCACATTTCAAGTCATAGCCGGTTATAGATCGCCCACCATGTCCCAAGATGCTCACTCTGCATTCCCTGAGACATTGGAAAATATAAAGTTCCTACCCAACACCATAATCTTGGGTGATTTCAACTACCTTGGTATAGACTGGGCGAACTACCAATGTTCCATCTCCTATGCTCAGCGATTCATAGAATTTATAAATTGAAATGCCCTTGAACAACTAGTATGTTCCCCCACTAGAAGGGATAACATATTGGATTTAATCATCACAAATATGGGTGCCCATTGTACCACACCCATTATCACCCCCTCCTTGGTCAGATCCGACCACAAACTGATAACCCTGGACATCCTCACTCCTCCACCTCCCCCAGTCAAAGAAACCATAGTCAAAAACCTTTCCAAAGCAAACTTCAAACTACTTGCATCCGAAGTGGAAAGCTTCACTATTCCCTTGCAGAAGGATAATGATATCCAGGATGCGGAATCCTACACCAAGGCACTCTATATGCATCTTCAGGATTGCATGGACTGTGCTATCCCAAATAAAACCAAGACTCCTTCCTCAAGCAAGAAGAAACCAGTCTGGTGGACCCCAGCCATAAGCAAATTTTACAATAAAAGGAGGAGACTTATACAAAAAAAGGCCAAATCTCAAGTAGAAAAATCATCCCTGATCAGCATTAGTAAGAAATTGAGGGCTCTCATCAAGTCAACTAAAGCTAATTTTGCATGCAACAGAATGTTTACTCTTCAAGAAATTTTCTTTCTTTGTATTAGAAAGGGTTAATTCTGATCCTTTTACAGGTGACTATAGGACTTTCTTAGAATGTAAAGAAAGTTTGTGGCAAATAGTTTTGGTTGCTGATGAAACTCCAGGCCTCAATGGCACTATTAACATTAAATATTTCTTAACAATACCTAGAAACAGGTAGTTCATTACTTTGACTACCTATTATTTTAGTGTACAATAATAAGTACCTTATTTTATTACTTAATACTGTATGTATTATAATACATTACATTAGATTATTGTATTTCAATTGGTTATTTTATTTATTTATTTTTTATTTTTATAAGTGGTTAGATTTCTTTAAGAATGTCATGTGATTTAATTGACAACAGTTTATAAATGCATTTTGAACTGGAAAACTGTTTGTTCTGAAGAAGCTCATGTTGATTAAAGTGAGTGAAAGCGCTTAACTATTAACTCAGTTACGGTCCTGTGTTTGGATTTATTGCTTCCACTGGTGTTCATTCATTTTCAAACAGAAAGTTTACCCCAGGAATCACTTCAATGGCTCTGCTGGACAGAGGTCCAGGGAACTAATCTAAGGGGGCAGCGAAAGCCAACACATTCCAGCTAGGCTTATAAATGCCTTTGGGCAGATAGCCTAGTACCTACCTATGAGCCTATATATATATATATATATATATATATATATATATATATATATATATATATATATATATATATATATATATATATATATATATATATATATATATATATATATATATATATATATATATATATATATATATAGATATAGATATTGTAAATATACACATATATATAGCTAGGATAATATGCAGCAGTTAAGAATTACATATGTTCACAGGCCGTGCAAATGGAGGTGAGGGGTCCAATCAACAAACTTGTAACACGTAGCATCAATATGCCCCCCAAGCTAGACCAGTGGAACATACAAACACACAATAAAAGTAAAAACACTACTGCTTCCCGGACAACAGACAGGATGCTGCCAATGGGAGAGACCCACCAAGTTTAATCTTGAAACAAAGACATGAATGTCCCTTGTGAGACACCCAAAAATTCAATGATTTTCGGGTTTCCAGCCATTACACCAATGTCCAACGGCAGCCCATGCATGTACCTGTTCTTCAAGGTTGGGGAAGCCTGATTATCCATGGGGCAAGACAACTTACGTAATGGGTCCCGAGAAGTGGGGAGTGGGTAGTGTGTACTGTTGTGGCCAGACCCGACCTACACCTGGAGTAAGGAAGAGTGCCGAAGAGGATGTGCAGTATGGGAACTTTGGGTATGAAATTATGGGCCTAGCTGTGCAGGTGTTGGCTGGAGTGGTTCTATGTGAACCGCCCCAGATATGTAAGCAATAGTGCACATTTGGCAGAGCTGACACCCAATGAGCAGCCATGCCCGGTATGAGTCCCACTGCAGTAAAGTCAAGTTTACATGGCAGAGGATGGTATAACCAGATGTGTTGTTGCAAACCCACTAAATTACACCAAAGAACACTTGGTGGCAATACCCCACTGTAGGCATGTAAGCCAGACTAATTGGCATCACAAGGTAGTATTGCTATCCAGACCTCACAACTGTCCCTGCCATAGACTCCGATATTAGGTCTGTCCCTCTTAATCCCCCTGAAAACTGGTGAATGCTGAAGGAAAGGTGGTGAATTGCCCTTAATAAATAATGATAGTAATACAGAGTTATAGACGTTTCACATTAGAAATCCTATATAAATCCGCATTCTCTAATTCTGCAAATGTATCAGGTTAATAGTACAAATATTTAGAAACTGTCCCTGATTGTCCCTGATTATTTGAGGAGTTGTACCTGATTCTGTTGAGATTTCATCCGATCGGTTGAGAGCTATGTTGCTGTACTCATCCCCACCCAGAGGTGTGATTGTCCAGACCTACCACCAAATGCAGGGTATATACACAGCTGTTGCTATAGGAGGAATGACCAGCTGTGGACCTTTCCATCAGCTGTCCTGCACATCCCGGGAAATGTCCCTTACTATCAGTCCCTCTGTGTGGCCCAGTAACACCATTTACCTATCGACCCCTGTTGCATTCGTAGTAATGTCCACAGTCACAAGTAGGTGACACCCTCCACACAACTATATTGGCAGAATCTGGTACCCCCAACCCAGGTGTATTAACGCAGCTGTCCCAGACTACACATGTAAAAACACATGAAAAGAAAACCCAAGCATCACCTGGCAAAGTCCGCCACCCCCCCAACACTCCAGACCCCTACACCCACTACTGACACTGACACCTCCTGTCCTGCCTCGCATACATATCCTAACACCCTGCAAACTTGCACTACCGCATCCTCACCAATCAGTTGAATGGCCTACTATACAGTTAAAATGACATCCCCCTCCACCTACCTGCCTACACCTCCACTATTCACATCTACTCTACAATACAGGTATGGCATTTGTAACCCGAATACCTGAGTTTAACCTAACCTAACCTAACCAGAAATGCTAAACTGGAATTCCACTTAACCTTACACTGACCTTCGTGAACAGTCATACCTGACATGTACACCTGACTTAAGCTTGAATAAAACCTACATGCACATGAAGTAGCACAGGGGTATGCGGCAGCAAGTGGAAGTACGCCTGTGTGGGAGACCGTACTCAGATTAAGCAAAGTAGAAGCTAACAGGTTTAAGAAACTGTAACTGGAAGTTAGCAGTGCTTACTGTCGCACAAACCCATGCAAACCCACATGTCCTTCCCAGCAACAAAATAAACTGCCTCTGCAAGACTCAAAACCAGGACCCTGTACACTATAGTTACAGTAGTCACCCACTAAACCATCAAAGCAATACAGATGAATGAGGTATCAGCAAACTAATCCTCATCACAGGTAAATCAAAACAAAGATGTGAACTGAATGTATATACAGTGTGAAGTGGTCTACCTTGCTGCATAACATAAATATGTGTACCGGAGTACTGCAGTAAGCATAGCTATGAGGTGTTATTGTAATAAAATGTAGAAGTCCCCAGTTCCCTATACACTGTATGTACACATGAATCATGGATACCAGACACATAAAACCTGTAATGAAGAATAAATTACTGCCAGACGGCAAATATAGTGCAAATTAACTATTAAGCAATGCTAACCGCAGCACAGTTCAACTTAGTAAGAGTAAGCAATGTGTAGGGGAGCCAATCCAATTTGCCTACTGGTATACCCCTATAAGCACTGCCAACCTTAGGTAAGCAGGAGTGCCCATAGCTTAGCCTCTTCAAACCCGGCCAATCATGGAAAAGTGAGGGTAAATGGCTGTATATAAACCACACAGGTGAGAATACATTCCATAAGTGGTTGTAGCTTCCTACTGCAGGCTGGCTGGTGTGGGTGAAGGCACTCATTTTAGAGCACAGCACTAGTGCATCCAGGAGTCAAAACTCATGGTATGGCTCCTGGCACAACACTATGAGGAGAGACCACTGCAGGGCTAGTACCAGGGTTCGCAGTATAAAACAGAGGCCCAGGACAGTCTCGCCCGTGACCTCACCAGTGCCACAGGTATCCCCCGGGCTGGTGAGCATTTCAAGCAGTACCATGCTGACCTGAAGTGGCGGAGGGGGGATGTACTGGAACAGTGGGTCCAGCAATCTCGGCAGATAGCTAATGCCCCAATACTGAGTAACTACTCATGCCACTAAGTAGTTAAGAATTGCTTAGCTTGTGTAAACTATGGATAGGTATGGCTACACATCACTGTATACCTCCAACATCTGCAGATGAGCGGGCTGTGAACCAGCAACCCCATGATGCTAGGTTGCAAAAGCTGCATTGCAAGGCAGGTTAGTATTCCTCTGCATGTGCTGTCATAACAAATAAATATAAGAGCCTTAGAAAGTGTTGTACCAGTAGGAATAAATATGCTTCTGCGTACTCTTCTGTCATATGTAGTTGAACTGTTGCATACTATAAATAGCACTATTGTATTAAGCAGTGTTAACCATGCTGTGGTATGCAGATAAAATATGTATGAAGGCCTGTATAACAATGTTGGAAGTGCCAAGAGGTCAGTCATATTGTACAAGTGAGGGAGACTTAGATAGAAGACAGTAGAAAGCTTCATATCCATTTCCTGATGGCACAGTGTACTGTGATGTTAACTGCACTTTTGTTGTCACACACAGCAGGGGTTTAAATTCCGGGAGTGCTAGTAAGCTGTATGCATAATCATACCCCATAACTGTATGGATTTTTTTACAATGTTCAGATAGAAAGCTGTATGTATAATTACATCCAACAACTGTACAGAATTTGCTACAGTGTTCAGATAGACAGTTGTATGCATATTCATACCCCACAACTGTTCCAGTCTGTCCAGCATGTACAGATAAATGGCCCATATCACCAGCCTGGTACCCTGTCCCCCTGAAAAAGCAGTGTTAGGAACCCAGAAATGTTGGCAGCTATAAATGACATATAACTGAAAGTCAAACGTACATAGTCATAGAATGTATATGAAAACAAACCTGTCATTGTAGCACCTCACCCAAAGTGTATGACAGCAACACACAACAAATGCTGCATTAACACCTGCATCTTGTCATGGCTGTATGTAAGACACAGGCCATGTATATAATAATCTATAAACATACCAGTGTGCAATATAAGGCCATTGGGTAGTATAATAATACTTGTGAGGGAAAGATCACTGCAGTGACTAGGAATGTTGTGAAAACTACAAGGATATGTCAGTTGTTAAGTGAACACTCTCTCACCCCTACCATATGTGTGAAATAACCCAATGACACTCCTCAGATGGTACGTGTACACTCCAAACATTTGTTGGGACATATTCCCTAATGGGTTATACATATTCACATTTGTGTCTATGCATGTGCCATGTTAAATACACCCATATTGGTGGCCTGTTGCCATCAATGACATCTGCATGCTCTTGTAATGGCCACTGTTGTTCCATATATACACATGTTCTGCTTGCTCTGCAACTGTGTTAAATCTGATGTGTCAGGTTAATGGGAATACCTATGCATGCCGTTATAACTAATCCTGAATGCTGTTGACTGTTACTAATCCATTTCTGCCATAAACTGGTGACAACACAGCTCGTATGGGAAGGCCGGTCCCAGCGGACTCAACCGTCCCACCCCAGCTGGCCATGGCACCAGGCACCAGCACATCTGGGGCCCAGCCTGGGACCTCCTCCTCCTCCATGGCCCTGCACTACCTTTGGGAATAACTGCTGCAGAGGATAGGGCTCGCCCCCCCCCCCGGAGCAGGAGCGGAGGGGAACCTGTCACCCGTCAATAGGTCCAGGTTGTGGTGCATAGGGAGCTTGATCTGGAGTATCGAGAGCAGCTATGCCAGATTGAGGGCTGAGTGGTGCTATTAGAAGGTGAGCCTGCCCCTCCTCCACAGCCCCCAGCACAGCCACCTTTGGGGCCGTAAAGCTGCAGTGGTGACTGGCCATGGGTGGGAATGTCAGTCCTACTGTTTCCAGTTGGGGCCACATGGGCTTGCGACTTCCAAACACCTCTCCCCGTCAAAGGTGTTTACTCCCCACATGTGTCATACACCAGCCCTGTATGCATCTTGTGTGTCTTGTCTGTTAACCTACCAACCTCCCTCCCCAAATATACCTACGAACCCTCCCCAACATCCCACTCTCACCTGAAAAATAAAAAAGGGCAATCTGTTCTCACAACAAAATCTCGCCCCATACATAGCTGTCCATTTTGTACATGTGTCCATTGGACACATGTAATCTAGTCTATTTGGCATCACAATGAATATATGTTGTCCTCACCCCTGCCCCAGGGGTTTGAGAATCCAAATGTACCTACGAATATAGTGCATATGCAAAGCTGTTGCTGTAGAAGAAATGGGCAGCTATGGACCTTTCCTATACCCTTCCTGCACATGCCTAGCTATTTTCCCTACTGTCTTCCCCTCTTTGTGACCCATTTTTTCACCACTTTCCTATCAAGCCCTTTTTCTTTTGTTTCAAATAAATTTGCCCTGGGGTAAGCGGCAGACAGCATTTTTAAGCAGCAGTAAGTGGGTTTGCGCGGGATTGCACTGGGGTAATCTATGCCTACACAGGTTGAAAAATCAGAAGCTAATTGATTGTATGAAACCATAAGCAGAGGTTAGCAGTGCTTACCATCACGCAAACCCATGCAAAAACGCTGACAACTGCATAAAAGTGCCTTAATCCCTCTGTAGCCAACATCCCTTGTTCTGCCCAGCAACAAAATGTAACGCCTCTCCAACTCTTGAACCCAGGACCCTGCACTCCATACAGAAAAGTGATCTATCACTAAAACATGGCAGATATACATAACATGTAATCTAGTCTATTTGGCATCACAATGAATATACGCTGTCCTCACCCCTGCCCCAGGGGTTTGAGAATCCAAATGTACTTACGAATATAGTGTATATGCAAAGCTGTTGCTGTAAAAGAAATGGGCAGCTATGGACCTTGCCTGAATATTTGAACTGTATCTTACTGAAATTGGTACACCTTGTTTGCTGTAGCATAGACTAGATCCAGGCCTGCTGAATCTAGCTTTGTTTATATGCTTGTTGTTTGTTTGCTTGTTATTTCCCTGTAACGCTAATTCCACTTAATACGTGGCTTCTCAGCTCTTCTGTGGATCACTAGTGATATCTGCATTGCTTACTGTACTTATTTCCTTGTTTCACTTGAAAGAAAGTTACTGTTTGTCATTTTTGCATTTAAGTTACCTGTAACACATTGCACTTAAGTTACCTGGCACTTGCTCGCTAAAGTCAGCACTAAAAATTAAAAGCACTACACCCTCACTCCCCACTGGCCCTTGTTTTCAATTAAGGAATTCCCAATATTATTCTAGCATGTCCAAAGGTCAGTAGTCAATCTCCTCTCCGGTCCAGCTGGTGAATCTGGGAATCTTGAGGCAATGTTACAACTGCCTCATGTACACAGACAACCCTCTCCTCCTCCCAACAAATTCCAACACATGTGAGAGATGCAACCATATAGCTAAACTGGAGGCTAAGCTCTCTCAACTCAGTACTGGCATAACCAGTCAGGAGGAGAAGGAAACCACACTCATTACAATTCCAGTCTCACATAGACCTATCACGACAGCAAACCAAACACATAATCACACAAATACATACTCGGAGGCTCTAAATAAAGATCTGCCTAAGCAGCAGAGACCTCCAAAGCAGACACCCAAGCAACCGCTACCCCAAAACAAAGCACGTGCAACACATATCTCACAAAGCCAGTGTGCCGAACAGTCACAGCCCTTAAGACTAAACAACACACCTGATACACTTGTAATAGGTGACTATCGTCAGGCACACTGACGTCCGCTCACCAGGCTGAACAAGGAGAGGGTCACGGTGAGCAGCCTGTCGGGCGCTAGGATCCACCACATAACACAAGCACTCAGGTCACTCCAAGGCAAGTACAAATATGACTCAGTCATTGTCCATGCTGGTGTGAATGACCTGAGACGCACCTCCCTGGACTACATGAAAAGAGACATAAAGGAGCTCTCTGAGCATGTAGCCCAGGCTGGTATGACCCTGACCTTGAGTAGCATCTTACCCTCACCAAGAATGATGCCACAATATGAAGACAAGATGATCAATTTCAACAATTGGCTTAAGTACTGGTGTCATTCAAAGGGGATCCAATGCCTGTCAGCTTGGGATGATATGCTCGACAAGCCACAATGCTTCGCTAGGGACGGCTTGCACCTGTCACCCCTGGGCTTTCGGATATTGGCAAAGGCTCTGGCTACCCCCATAGTGCCTTTTTTAGGCAAGGCTCAAAAGACAAACCCACCTCCATAGGTATCACAAGGGATAAGAAACTAAGAGTAATGCTACTCAACACCAGAAGTCTAAACCTCAAGATGCACGCACTGGAAACTCTCCTTAGCATGGAGAACATCGATATCTGTGCAGTAACAGAAACCTGATTCAGGGCTCCCGAGAGCAACCCAGCACTACCAGGTTATACCTCATACCATGCTTTTCGGCCCCAAAACTTGGACCGAACCACAAAAGGAGGGGGAGTATCGATATTCATCAAAGATACCCACACCTCCAGGTTGGTGGCAAAGCACGAAGCATCAGAGACTATCCATGTGCAACTAACAGTGGGTAAAACTGCCTTCCAGTTTATAGCCTGCTACAGACCACCCTCCCAAACCCAGGAACCCCACTCGGCCTTTCTGAGAACACTGGAAAATATGAAGGTCTCTCCAAATACCATTATATTGGGCGACTTCAGCTACCCAAACATAGACTGGGAGCATTACTCTAGCTCCAGCACCCTAGCCCAAAGGTTCCTAGAATTTATAAACTCAAATGCTATGGAACAACTTGTTACCACTCCCACAAAAGGAGAAAACATACTGGACCTGATCATCACCAACATGGGGACTCTATGCTCCAGACCAGAAGTGTATCCCTCACTGGTAAGATCAGACCATAAACTAATCTCACTGGATATTCACATCCCGACCCCAAACCCTGCCCAGAAAACCACAGTGAAAAACTTCTCTAAAGCAAATTTCACACTCCTCAAAACCGAGGTGGAATCCTTCAAAGCCCCTGGGCCTGTGGAAAATACGGCCCAGACCGCAGAATCCTTTATAAACGCATTCTATGAACACCTTCAGGAATGCATGGATCATGCGATCCCAAATAAAACCAAGACCCAATCCTCCAAAGGCAGACGTCCTGTCTGGTGGACCCCAGCCATAAACAAACTATACAATAGAAGGAGGAAGCTACTAAATTATAGAGCAAAATCCCAAAAAAGGAAGGCATCACTGATCAGTATTAGCAAAAAACTACGGGCACTCATAAAATTGTCTAAGGCCAGCTTCAAGAGAAAAATTGCACAGGACACTAAGGATAATCACAAGGCTTTCTTTAGTTATGTTAGGAACCTGGGTGGGATTTCCCAGATATGCTCAGAATTAGTCCAAAATGACAAAAAATACACTGAACCCACAGACATTGCCAACATCCTAGCTGACAGGTTCAGTGCAAACTTCTCCCCCCCCCTCCACACCAAAAGGGCAAATATCTATCCCAGTGGAGTGCTGCCCCCCTGACATCTCAGATGCTCAGGTAAGAGCCACCCTCTCCAAAGCAAAAAACACAGCATTAATGGGACCAGATGGTGTCCCAGGCTGCGTCCTACATGAACTCCAAAAAGAGCTAAACCCAAACATAAAACTACTGTTCAATATCTCAGCCTTACTACAGGATATGTGCCCAAAGAGTGTCGTACAGCAACAGTGGTCCATCTCCATAAAGGTGGTGCCTCAACGGATCCTGGAAACTATTGCCCCATAAGCCTGACTAGCTTGGTCTGCAAAGCTATGGAAAGGATCATCATGGACCTCATAAATAAAGATATTGGGGACCTACAGACGCTGGATCCTACTCAGTTCGGCTTTGTTAAGGGCAGATCCTGCCTCTTAAACCTGGTTGATTTTTTTGAAACAGTCACCAAGGCCATTGACGAGGGGAAGGTGGTCCACACAGCCTACCTGGACCTCGCAAAAGCCTTCGATACAATACCCCACTCGGGCATTATAGATAAGCTCACCAGCTTAAATATAAACCCCTATGTCACAAGATGGATTGCAAACTGGCTCAAGGACAGAACCCACATGGTTAGAATTGCTGGAGCCATGTCAGACTCCAAACCAGTTACAAGTGGTGTCCCACAAGGCTCAGTCCTGGGACCTCTCTTGTTCAGTATATATTTCTCGGAGGTACAGGCCAACACGGAAGGACTGTGGCTGACCATGTTCGCAGATGACTGCAAACTGGGCGCCATAATCAACTCTCCAGCCGATACAAGCATCCTCCAAAAGGGCCTCATAGAATCAGACAACTGGTGCCAGAGCCATGGCCTCAAGCTAAATGCCAAAAGGTGTATAGTCATCGCGTTTGGCAAAACAAAGTGCCACAAATTACCACATAGGTGGTAATCCATTAAGTACAGAAGAAGTAATTAGGGACCTGGGGACCCAAGTTGATAGCAATCTCTCATTTGACAACCACGTGGCCAAAGTGGTTAGAAAAACATTTTATATAGCCCACCTAATCATGAAGGGATTCACATCTAGATCAGGGGAGGTCATCGTGCCTCTTTACTCATCCCTCATCAGGCCCATAATTGTGTACAATGCCCCTTTTGGGATGTACCTTACCAGACACCTGCAGCAACTGGAAAGACCCCAAAAGTACCTCACCAAGAGGATCAAAGGGCTCAAACAGATGCCATATGCTGCCCGGTTAAAGAAACTCCAGCTCAACTCAATGGCATACCGCCTGTTCAGAGGCGATCTGTGCCTGACGTATAAAGCCATGTCCAACCCGGAATTAATGGACATACTGCACCTCAGAAAATCCAAATCCCATCGAGCTACGCGCTCGAGAAACTTGAACCTCAGCACTGAAATAAATAGGACATGCTGGAGGAACAGATTCATAACCCAGAGGCTCCCTTCACTCTGGAAAAAAATCCCAGTCCAGGTTAGGCAGAGTCCCTCATTGACTGTCTTCAAGAGGAATCTTGATGAGTGGATGGGAGATCGTAGGTTTACCCCGGGTATCACTTCTGTGTCACTGTTAGACAGAGGCACAGTATACTAACCTCGAAAAAGGGCATAGCAAAATAAATTTAAAATGGGTGGCGAAAGCCAAACACATTCTGGCTAGGCTTATAAATGCCCTAGGGCAGATAGCCTAGTATGAACCTATGAACCTATGATGTTTTCACAAACATATCATCCAGCACAAGTAGTCATCAGTTCAGGAAATGTAGTAATATCATACCACACAACCACTTATTGCAAGAATCCTGAACAAAGTGTGCCAAAATGTGTGTAAAAGTAGGGATATATGTCAAATACTGCTCTAAGACACCTAAAATGATGCTAGTCACAAAGTGATATGTATTAGAATACATATCTTGAAGGCGATGAAGTCTGAAACGCAAAAGTGTTGGCACTAGTTACTGACTACAGTCCTCTTATCATCCATATCAATTGCCAACAGAATGAGGTACAGGCCAAAAACATGATCCTAACATGCATGGACATATGTACAGATATATATCTGGAAATGTAGACAGATAGACAGCAATATGTATATGTATATATATATATATATATATATATATATATATATATATATATATATATAGATATAGATATATTTCTATAGATGTATATAAATATATATACATATAGAACTGAGTATAGCATTACTACATGGAAACAATCACCTGAACCACTCATTACAACATAACAGACCATATGCACTGTTAATGGGGGTGGGGGCTCAAATGAAGGATACCTGGTACTTAGTGCTATATCTCCCCCCCCACACACACACACACAGCCCTAACAGATATGCTGTGCAATCCAATACCCAGCACATGCATTTGTTGGCTGCAGGACCCTCCACAACACTGCCACAATGCTTTCATAGTAAGCCAATTCACCTGTAAATGTCAGGGCGATATCTGTAACATAAAATGCAGAAAGTCATTATAACATAGGGAATGTACAATGTGGAAGGGGTACACATCACAATGGTTCAGATATGCACACATATCTATACATTGACAAATATGTTCAGGTATATATATATATATATATATATATATATATATATATATATATATATGTATAGATATAGATATATGATATATATATATATATATATATATATATATATATATATATATATATATGTATATACATATATATATATATATATATATATATATATATATATATGTATGTATATATATTTATGTATATATATATATATATATATATATATATATATATATATATATATATATATATATATGTGTGTGTGTGTGTACATACACATATACACAGACAAAAGGTATTCGTAGCCATACATATGTAGGAGTAGTGGAAGTACTGGGTGCAAAGTATATCCCTCTGCCACAAGCCCTGTAACTGGTACCTGTGAAATGTGTAGTGTGGCAACCATTCCCACAAATGAGAATACTTACATTAAACATATACCCACTCACAATTCAAAGGACATGACACAACACACAGGTATGCATACACAGAAAACCTTTATTTGTGTACTATACAAAAATGTATGCCATTACTTACAGCACATGAAGTCTGACATATATAATCAGTGATGAATGCAAGGCCCACACAAAACAGCAGATGCAAGCAATGTAGATATATAACATACTATGCTGTCCAGGCCAAGACATTCAGTTAGTACAACAGTAGACAAAGGATTTGCCTTAAAGATAGGTAACAATCAACAATTATTGATGTATTTCAGCAGTCTACAATTACATCCTCTAGTCAAGTCCTAGGGGGGAATGTAATAGTTGTGGTAATGTCAATATATTGGTCACATGTATGGACCCTGACCAACATATTTTGCTGGAGTCCACAATACGACTGGGATGGTAGCAGGAATGCTAGCAGTAAATAATGATAGGCCATTACCCAACAACCACTAACTGTATCACAGCAGGACAAAGCCTGCCATATATGTGGAGGCCAGAGAGAGGCACACAGAGCCATACTTGCAATATTGCTGTTACACATCCTGGATATTGCTGGTGTTACAGGATTTGTTGCAACATACCCTTATGCAGGAATATGACATCAGAAACACAAACGGATGTAGCCATGTACTGATAGCACGCAACAGACAGACTGCCAGGTATATATGTAGGGCAAGACTTGTGTAGTGCACAGACCAATCCAACCACACAATCCACTGCATAGGCTCACAGCTGAGAGCTATGCAGACAGACAATCCATCCTAAACAACTATGTACCCATAAACACTGCAAGACTAGCAATATACAATGCACATATGAACATTACTCACTCTGTCTGTAGGTCTGGAACCTCATACGAATGTGTACTTGGCCTCTGTCTGTAATTCCTGCTGTAAGAGGTATAGCAAACTGCTGTCTGTAATACTGCTGCCCACATGCAGGAAGGTTGTCCTCCATACTGGAAAGGTTAAGGGACAACGCCCACATGAGTCAGTATTTTATAGTACTGGGTTGCCATGACAGTGGTTATCTGAAGTACTACAAAGCAGGCTACATGCAATTAGCAACTTTTGCACACTGATTGGTGAAGAGCCCATCACCTGATCATGTGCAACACTTACAAAAGCCATGCTGCAATCTATTCAAACCAGCTCAAGGTATGTAAAACATATATGTATGTAACTGAAAGTAGTATGTGGTATAGAATAATAGGAAATATGATGTGGAATGTTTATATGTGCCATCTGTAGTTGTCCCTGTAATGAAGTTCTGCTGAACAACTGCTCTAAACAATACTGTCTGTCCCTGTAGGCAGTGGGACATACTCACCAACTGTTACAGATCAGCAAGGAATGACAAAGATTTAAGCCATAATATGTGTGTTTGGTATGTTAGTGTGGGCAATAGCTGGTGGTGGAAGTATTGCCGTCATGATAGACACATGGGTGTCAGAGTACACCACATGCAGAATAGTCATGTTAATGTCTAATGCAGCATGCACAAATGCCATAGGTGTATAATAGGCTTACTAGCAATCTCCCACCATATATACCACCCTAATGTTAGTCTGTGTTCATGTGTGACACCTGGCTGTGTTGCAGTAAGGTGGAACAGTGCAGCTGTGAATGAAAGACAGTTACAGAATGTGGACTAGATGTCTGTATGCACCCCACATAATGATAATTATCTGTGTGATATATAATTAGACAGGTATGTCTACAGATATACAGACAGTCATATAGATGTAAGCATATAAACACCCACAAGATATATCTACATATATATATATATATATATATATATACATACACACACACACACACATATATATATATATATATATATGTATATATATATATATATATCTATCTATATATATATATATACATATATATATATATATATATATATATATATATATATATATATATATATATATATATATATATATATATATATATATATATATATATATATATATATAGTGGCACTGACAATGGCTTGCAAGTGAAATAGTCTGTAACAGACCAGCAGAGATAGTTTCCCCACAGGGAGCATGGTTACAAACACATAGCACAAAACATGGCACAAAACTTGGTACAATACAACATATGTCCCAATGGTAGGTAAGCAGCTGATATATCAATTGCATTTTGTGAACGGTTTGCTGTAGCTGATATTGTGGGGGGAGACAAAGATGTGTATTAAGGACTATGGTAACCCTGCTGTATGAGTTGCACTGACCTGTTTCCATCTTTATGTCTTCCAGGGAGGATGCCCCACATCCGTCTGCCAGCCTACAGTGCTGCCGAGACAGAGGTCATAGTATCACATTTGGTTCAGCACTATGAACAGCTGTTCGTATGGACAGCCCAAGATCAGCAGGAGAGGGCCGCCCTGTGGAACGAACTAGTCCACAGGGTCAATGATGTCAGACTGCATAACTGCAGCTACGAGCAGGTCCAGCATCATTGCATCAACCTGCTTCACCATGTATGTCAGCTGCTGCTGCTGTACGGGGAGACCACCTCACAACAGGGGGGGGGACAAGCCGTCCATCCATCCCTCACCTGTGTGGAGGAGCTACTCAGGAGCCTTGTCGCACCTGCCCACCTGCAGCACCAACAACTGGCAGGGCGCATTGTGGAGGTGGGTGCCACCAACACACTGGCTGAGGAGCATGCAGGTAAGGCCCCAGGGCACATCAGTACACCACCTGTGTGTATGCATCTGCATCTGTACAGGTACATCATGCAAATATGAGATGTCATATACATAGTCTGTTGCTGTGTAGTAGTAATAAACAGATATGCATAAGGTGTAGTATTGTGGACCCCTACTGTAGATGTAACGTAATGCTGCACTCACCCTTTATGAATGCCACAGCTGTGGCCACTGACAACAACATTCTCACACTCTTATGTAGGTCACTCCAGGATTCCACCACAGAACCAGCCTGTAGCCGGTGAGTATGGCTCATGTTCATGCATGACAAGACACTGCGCATGTAATGGCTATAGGATATTCCATGCACACATCTAACACACCTACCCATACTGAATGCTGTACACATTCACATTTTGTTGTTGTGAAATGCACTGCATCACAGTAGTGACCAAGCTGGGGTACTGAAAGGGTACAAGAGACAGATGCAAGATACTTAACATCCTGTCAGTGTGCAATGTGTCCACAGGGATGGGGAGTATGGCAGGACACACAGCCTACAGTAGGGACATGTGTGAAACACCACCCTCATGGCTGTAACTGCACACAATCAGGTTATGGAACTGTGGCAGATGTAACCCTGACCCTACAGCAATAGTGACAGCAGTGTGTGCACTCCAAGTGATGTGCACATGAGTAGACCTTGCAACCATGCAAAGTTCTGGGACATGTGTGGGGTACCCCCACAGCCATGGTAAGGTCCAGTGGGTGTCAGTGTAATAGTCCTGTACTAGTCATACAAGCACTGCTGATGTTGTGATATGTAAAGCAGACATCAGGCATTCACAAATTATATCCATTCACACATCATCCCAGGTATGAGGTGCTGTAACACATAAGTGCTGTGAGCATTGGAGCTGACATAACAGACACAGTACTACATAAGCAGCAATGGTTTGTACACCTGTGTGATATGGTGCACAGTACAAGGCAGGGTGCAGAACAGGTCGACAGTAACACTTTGTACATGGGTGCAGTGTTAACAAGGGTAAGGACCACTACCTACCAACACAGCCCATGCATCACACACATATATACTGACACTGTGATGAGGTCACTATGGTTGCACTGCATGCTGTTGAGCACCAGATGTAATTCATGCTGACAGAAGGGTAATGGGGAGACTGTGTGTACAAAAGGTGTGCAACCCCACATGTAGGTGTGTGTATGTGTGTGTGTGGGGGGGGGTTGAATGTGTGTGCAAGTGCAATCTGGTGGAGTGTGGCCGATGCATGTCTGATGTGTATGTACATGTGTGTCTGTTTGTGTGGGTGTCCATGTATGCACAGGTGATAGTGGGATTGATCACATGGCAGTACTTCTCCTTGGGATTGTGCTGTAGATGTAGTGACACATGTGACACCAGGACAGCCTGTCCAATATGTGGAAACAGGACAGCTGATAGCATAACAAGGTCTGAAGCACAGAACATGCATTGGGAGGGAAAGTACATACAAGGTATACACATCATAATGCCAGCAGCAGATAGATAACCGGCTACCCACGTATGCAGCACTACTAATGTAATGGGGAATTACCAGACCACATCAGTGAGTGCATTCAGGTATTACTGCTGTCCGCATGACAGGTTGATTGTGCAGCAGATGTGGCATGGACTGATCAAGACTGTAGTATGAGGCTCTGGTGTGTGACATATGTAGGGAATGTAGCAGCCCCAAACATATAGGGACCATGTACACCATGACTGGACATACACAGGGTATTACTGGATGACAGCAGTGAGGCCATGTGCTACCTACTCCACCAAAGTCAGGGAGGTGATGGTGTAACAGGTCATGTGTTGTAATCACACATGTAGGCATGGAGAGATATGATATGTTAATGGGTAGTATTAATGAGTGTATGTTAGCAAGTGCCATGCAGGATGGGGAAAATCTGTAACTGAATGTGGGCCTGTCTGTAAACCCAGGGTAAGGGAGGTTGTAAGGTGGACTGTTAGTGTTTGTGAGTGTACATGTGTGTGTGTCTGTGTGTCTGTTTGTGTGCCTTTGTGTGTGTGACTGTGTGTGTGTGACTGTGAGAGTGCGTACTGTTATGCAATGCTGTACAGGTCTTAATGTGTGTGTTTGTTTCCCCCAAAGGTGGTGAGGTGGGTCAGGTTCCCTCCTGCATGCATATTGAGGTAGGTCTCCGTACAGACACCAATGATGATGATGGTACTGGTGAGGCACAGGTGGGGTTGTCAGAGGCCAACACTGCACCTACATGTGTCATCACCCTCCTAGCCACCCCAAGCTCGCACACAGTTACAGTGCCCCTACAAACCCCATGACATGTGGTCATAGCAGAGGGACAGTTAGCGGTTGGTGCCAGTAACCAGGAAGGTATGGTGTCCATCCCAACTTTGTCGGGTCACAATCAGCATAGCCAGATGTCTGGTAGGCCACCACATTGGCAGATGTACAGTGGTGCTCATGGGAGGACCGCTGGTAATCATGCCCCTGGCAAAGGCACCACAACTGGTACCACCAGGAGCATGTTTCAGGCTATAATGGAGGCACAGGCATGTATGGACATGTACATCAGACAGGGTCTGAGGCTGCAGAGGGCTGCTTTCTCATCTGTAAGTGGCACCCTCCATGACATTGCTGCTGCCCTCCGTGAACATACCAAGGTCATGGATAGACGGTGAGGTGAGATGGTAGGCCTCCTTTACCGTGGAATGTCCGTGCTTGAACTTGTGTTAGGAGTGGTGTGACATCTGTGTGGACGTAGGCCAGAAACACCAGCCACTGGTGGTCAACGTGGATGTGCCAGGAAACTAAGCCACTCCCATAATGGCAGTACCAGCCCCAAAACACCACTGGGGGTGCTGTCCACACCACACCACAGCAGGCCTTGTGCACATGGCCCTGGCCAGTCCCAGGCAGGACATGGTTCCAGTGGACACATGTCATCATCGGGGAAAGTAGCACCTTAAGGTCTGTACCTGTACGTGCCCATGGAACCCCTGGCAGGCACAGTCAATGTGTCCATGGCCGGAGGCACTGAACTGCACACCCTGCCAGGTATGGTCTGCAGCTGTCCAACAACACCTGCATAGGGCAACCACATGGCCGGACTGTGTGCATGCATACCCACACACTATACAACTACATCTAGTGCGACCCCATACTGACACACACCACATCACCATGCCCCAATCATTGAACCAAACCCCTCACCCACACTCATGGTGACACATGTATAGACCATCCTCAGTTTCTGGCAAACCAGCAACACACCCTGTGCATATGATGATACCTGTGCCACATCCCTGTCATCCATAACATTGATGCAGGGACAGGGTAATATGGTTCTGATGCACACAATGACTGTTACAGAGTGCTGTAATGTACTGCAGTGTAAAATGTTGTCATGGGTAATGTGTAATGCATACATGTCAGGTAGTGTAGCCATGCAGCTATGATGCATTTCAGCTGTCAGTAACAGTGATTGGTATCTCCCTAATGTTATCCATTTGTATTGCAGGTGTACATGTATCAGCAGGAGGATGGTCTGCAGTCATATTTCACAAGAGTATGGCACTGTGGTGACACCATGGTGACTGCCCATGGGTGGTAACCTCAGTCCCACTGTTACCACTAGGGGGCTTGTGGGCTTCCAATATCCCAACACCCCTCCCCATCAAGGTGTTCACCCCCCACATGTGTCATATACCACCCCTGTATGCATCCTGTGTTTCATGTCTGTTAACCTACCCATCCTCCCTCCCCAAATATACCTACAGCCTCTCCCCAACATCCCACTCCCACCTGAAAAGATAATGGAAGGGCAATATGTTCCCATGAAACAATCTTGCCTCATACATGGCTGTCCATTCTGCACACGTGTCCACTGGACACATGTAATCCGGTCTAATTGGCATCACAATGCATTTATGTTGTCCTCACCCCTCTCCCAGGGATTTGAGGGTCCACATCTACCTCCAACGTTTGTGTATGCACAGCTGTTGTAGCAGAAATGGGCAGCTATGGACCTTTTCTACACCCTTCCTGCACATGCCTAGCTATTTCTCCTACTGTCTTGCCCTCTTTGTGCCCCTTTTTCATCACTTTCCTATCAACCCTTTTTTCCATTCCTTTTAAAGAGGTTAGCATGGGGGTACGTGAGAGTGTTCTGGCCAGCAACAAAATAAACTGCCTCTGCAAGGCTCGTACCCAGGATCCTGCACACCATACACAAAGTGATTTTCCAGTAAACCATGGCAGATGTACATAACCAAGCTGTTTCCACAAACATATCATCCAGCCCAGTCATTCAACAGTACAGAGAATGTATTGCAACATATAGATGTATGTGTGTGAGTAAATATATTAATGTCTAAACATGTACAACATACTGATATATGTAGATATATGTAGGTATATGTATATATATATATATATATATATATGTATATACATGGATAGATGTGTATATATATATATATATATATATATATATATATATATATATATATATAGGGATATATATACATATATAAATATATATGAACATATATACATGCAAATGCCTACATCTATGGATATATATGTCTACATCTACATGTGTAAATATATGTCAGCAGATATATACATGTACATATATAGCTGTATACAGACAGACATCTGGTGATAACAATCGGGATACAAGAAAAACATATATGTCCTCATGCAACATTAATGGCGTTGAGAGGCCCCACACAATATACGTCTGGTACGAATAGGTATACTCTCCCCCAGCCAAGCACATCCCCCCTGTAATACAGTAACAAGTGTTGCAGATCTCATAACCATGACCACACATGACATGGCCATCCCTAGGATACGTATACACAGACAGATATATGCAGATACAGGCATATATATATATATATATATATATATATATATATATATATATATATAAATATATATATATATATATATATATATATATATATATATATATATATATATATATATATATATACATAGATATATATGTAAGTACACATACACACACACAGAGATATGTACAGTACGATACATATGTATTATGTGCACACAAATTGAGCAGCCAGTGTTCTTACAGTCACCACCTTACCAACTGGAGCAACTGGAAACTGTATGAGCCACCCATACAAATGACATTCATAGCCTGCCTCACATACCCACAGAGGTATCAAAGGGTGTAACACAACACACAGGTGCCCATAAATGAATGTGAAAGCTATATTTGTGTACTATGACAGTTGTATATGCCATGTCATATAGCCGTTTAGACACTGACATCCATATGAACAGTGTAATGCAACTGTGAAACAGTTATACTGAGACAGTAGTCTGGTAAGGTTGACACATGTTGCTGTCCAGGGCGAGGCCTTCTGGTAGTACAATAGTAATGACACACTGGCCGACAGTATACCAGACAATCAACAGTACATAATGCAGATGTATAGGCCAGCAGCCTCTATCTATACTCTGTACACAATCCCTAGGCGGTACAGACCCCAGTTGACATAATGGGATGTATCTGTTACATAACAAGGCATAACTGACACCATCACAATCACAGTGACAAACAGAACAGTCCATATGACAGGAGGCAGTAGGCCTGCATTTACCCATGGTGAACTGTATGGCAATGTACATCCAGATACCTTAAGGCAGCTTACCCCAGATACCCACACATATTGTTACAGCCTAGGTTAGCCATGGTGCACCCCCACTACACTCACTACTACTGGGCCATATACCACGGTTACGTACACTGCTCTCTGCAGTGCATTAGGGCACACATGTATTGTGTAGGTGGAGCCCACACATATATGGCCCCAACCCTCCAGTATGTGTGGGGGACACAACAGCAGTGGAGGGATGGCAGGAATGACAGCATGACATACACACAGCCCACTATATAAGAAACCCTGACTGCATGTCACATGTGCTGAGTCAGGTATGTAGGTGGAGGACAGAGTCTGGAACACAGGCACATATGTGTACAACTGTTGTCAGACAGTAAGCAAGATATGTAAATGTGTACATATCTATATGGATATATGAATAATGATATGTACATATATGTTTGTCATATGTCCTGCACATAGAGTGGAGCCCTACCTCAGCTCCAATAGTCCCAACCTCTCAGTGCAAGGGGATGTCATGTATGTATTGCAGGTACATTTGTTGACTATTGCTACTGTAATAGGGATTGTCTTCACAGACATGGTGTGTGTGGGAAACCACATCTGCTATGGACATATGTGCCACTGGCTACTGACAGACATCCTAAAGTCATCATAGTACAGTACCACTGCTAGCACACTAATGCCCCTGTGGACTACAGCTGCGATACACCCAATATATGTGGATAGTCTGACACACGCCAGTCAGTCTAGGGGTATACACAGAACCCCTTCATGCAAGACATGTGGACCAGGCCTGTCAATAAGGATGTTAACAGCCATGTAGATGGGTATAACATGTAAATACTGGTATACATTTGCCCTAATAGGTTATGCATTCATACACCCCTGTCTGTCCTGACACATAATAACCGCTGGTACAGAGGTGCCATGGCCACATATTACCCACTAGTTAGTGACATACATCTGAACAGCATCCCACTTCTTTGTCTGACATACATGACTGTCATGGTGGCCCGACAGAAGTACATCTGGCAAGTATCTGGACATGTCATCACACTGGATAAGTACAGTAATGTGCTAGGCATGTAACAAAGCACAGGCAGACTGACTCAACATTGGGATACATCTCCCATGTGGGGATACACATATGCCTGCATAGACAGCAGGCTCTACAGGCATGTTACATCACAGATTAACAGACACCTGTGTGAAAGTGTATAATGACAACCAATGTGAGCACAGCCACAGCCACATATGGTAAGCTAGCATACTATGACAGTATATGGACTATCTGACCCACACCCTCTTCATATGAGCCACTCACACAACAGCCCTACATATACTGGGCCACTAGTCAGTGTGATCCGATGCCTGTCTGGGGTATGGGACATGTGTGTGTGTTCACTCCTACAAACATGTAAGCTGTTAGGGTGACATACAGTGGAGCAGCATGTAACATCAGATAGAACAGGACCAGGAACAATGACATCTACAACAGTTTCTACATAGGCCAAGGTACATATTCACTATACACACACTGTAGACAATTACCAGACTTACACATACCTCAGTACTGTACACACAACCACATAATGCCCAGGCTATGTCCTCAATTATAACCCCTACTATACATAACATGTGTAGCAGTCTGATATCTCACTGGCTTGTTATCAGATATGCTATCAATGACTATGGAGTACAGAACATACTGCATGACATATGTACAAAGGTTGACAGAGTTGTGGCTGGAGGCACAAACACAGGGCCAATACTGACATGTCATTGTAATACCCTCATACATATACTGTCGTAACAGGGTTTGTTGCATCATATGTCCTATGAGGGATGTGACGTCGGTAACTCTCCTGGCTGTCACCATCTACTGCCTGCTATCTTCACACTACCTTCTGCATTCCACAGATAGGTGCACCATAGCTGACACATGAAACCAAAGGCACAACACTGCCCAGTCTGTGGATGACCCTGCAGATGGGGACCCCTCATATACATGGGACTGACATGGCAGGTATTGCAACATGTACGACAGGCATATACAGACAAGCACTGTTAAACCAACAGTACTCCACATGCAGTATAGCAGCACTTACAGTCTGTAGTCAGATCAGGCACATCCTCCTCCTGTTTGTTGCCCTCCTTCCACAATGTATGCTGTTAGAGGTAAATCCCCAATCCATCTGAGATGCTGTTTGCCAAACAACAGATCACGTTCTTTCTCACAGTGACTATAAAGGGCCAACACCACCATATTGTTCCTAGCAATTGGCTATGGGACTGTTACCACAGCCATTCCACATGCAATCAGCTAGCGGAGGGCTGCAATTCATCCAGAGGCCATCAGCTGATCATGAGCATCACTTAAATTACACATGTTGCTGCCTAAGCATAGCAGGTGTGGGTCTCCAAATCCACCAGATAGGGAGTGGGGGAAAAGACATAAGCAAATACATGTCAGGGAGGGGTGGTAGAGTAAAACAGAAGCGTGTTTGTGTCACACACCTACCAGCACAGGGTATCAAACCTCTGACAACTATGTAGGACTATCACAGTTTGATGCAGTTATTAAATGTGCCACAAGGGTTACCTGCTGTGGAGCACTCAGAGCATATTTGTGATGATGAGTGACATCTGCAACAGGGGTATGGTAGATATATGGTAGGTGACGTATACGTGCCTGTCTGCATGAACAGCTGCCAGCGTCAACACAGGCACACTCACACAGGGACGCACACACATTGACACACTTGGCAGGGCCAGGAGTGCAACTCATCACTAATGGGATTGCCACAACACATCGATGTGCAGGTATCACATGCATCACACGGGGTCATACGCAGGTCGTATGGGCATAGAGTATGATAAAGTATCAGACATCAAAAAGTATGCTTCAGTATGCTCTGGGGGGTTGTACTGAATGTGGATGTGGTCAGATGCACCATACAAAACACACACGGGCACACAGGGTGCCAGTACTGACATGCATGGGTGCATGTCTACACAGGTGTGTTGTGGTCAACTGTGCCATCAGGCTGTACAAGGGTAGAGGATGGGTATATCTTGGCATCAGCCCACATGATGATGGTCTGCATTGTGCCTCAGACCTGTAGTTTCTGCATCTGCCCACACAGGTGGGTATTGCATCCCCCATCCAGTCACCTGCATGACTATTGTGTGTGGTCAATGCTGTGCATCACTTGCTATGTATGTGTTCCGTAGTCCATGACATGGATGGTGTCTGGGATGTGAACACCTCCCACATGGATGTACAGTGACATGTGGAACTGTACCTGGGGTGTCTGGCCCATGTTGTGAACACAGATTATCACTGGAAGTGCCAGTCTTGCCCACCTATGGCAGGACCTAGTAATGGGCAGCAGGTTTACCCTGCACCTACATTGATAGCATGCTAACAGCATTCCCTGATGTCAGTGTCATCTGTCCATACAGGGGATTTTATCAGGCATAGTATGTCCATTGGAAGTCGTATGTGAAGGCACCACGGGTGGTGCAGGTGTCCATTTGGGAATATGGTGGAGGTGCACTGTCTGCATGTACGTGCATATTGGACAGATGGGCAGAGTGACATGCCCTCTGTAGCCCACTGTTATTACTGCAGAGTTACTATCAGTGGCCAATATGCAGTATACTACCTACATATTGGCTGTTGCCTAGGCATGTGTATGTGCTCTGGGTAATAGTGGGAATTCTAACTGTGATTGGCTGGCCTTGATATCACATGTCAGGGTATGGCTTTGCACCCCAGCCTCTCAGCTAATTTACATCTGGTATCCCTGTATGGTTGACATGGTGATATATAGTAGGGCCACCATAAAAGAACTGAGCAAAACCCCCTCCACATTGGCCACAGGTGTCACAAACTCACAGCCACCTCTACAGAGGATACATGTTACACACACACACCTGTCATGTCTGGGAGTAGAGCCTCTACCTAACTAGTTTATTACACTACAGCAGTATGCAGTTGTAGTATGCACCACAGACATTACTGGAGTACCTTTTCCCCAAAGGTGTATTTCACAATGTATGACATCAGCAGGGTTACCAAAGTAGGGCATTTCAACTGTACAGCGAGTGACTAGCCTATAATGCATTGGCCCCTACACAGACAGTGAGACACACAAAACATCCACAACTGACATGTGTGAGTATAGGACCCCTGACCACGGTCTATATCATACTACAGCATGGGGCTGTTACAGGATGCACCACAGGGACCACAGATGAACTGTCTCCCCAAAGTTGTATTTCACAAATGATGACATCAGCAGGATTGCCACAGAAGGGCATTTAAAATATGCTGTGAGTGAGTAGCCTATAATGCATTGCTCCATACACACACATTGAAACACACACAAAAAATCCCGAACTGCCATGGGTGGTGATGGAACTCTACCACAGTTCTAAACCACACTACAGCCCAAGCTATGGAGATTATTGGCTACACTCTTCCCAGAGGTGTATGTCTAGGTGAGTGACATCAGCAACCTTGCCAAGGTTGAGTATACGAATTGCATGGAGTGTGAGTAGCCCGAAAAGCATTGTTCTTTACTCAGTCAGACACACACACACACACACACACACACACACATACACAGTTACCAGGTTTGGGATTAGAAACCTTACCTAACTACTTTATCACACTACAGCAGTACGCAGTTACAGGACACACTACAGAGATTACTTGGCTGTGACTTTCGCAAAGGTGTATTTCTAGGTGAGTGACATAAACAGACTTGCCAAAGGTGAGTATATGAATTGTACAGAGTGTGAGTAGCCTAAAAAGTATTGGGCTCTATTCAGTCAAACACACAGTTGCCAGGTCTGGGGTTAGAACACCTACCTAACTACGTCATCACACTTCAATGGTATGCAGTTACAGGACATGCCATGGAGAGTACTGAGTCATAATTTTCCCAGAGGTGTATTTCTAGGTGAGTTGACATCAGCAGCCCTGCCAAAGTTGAGTATATGTATTGTACAGAGTGTGAGTAGCCTAAAAAGCATTGCTCTCTACTCAGTCAGACACACACACACCAATGCCAGGTCTGGGGTTAGAACACCTACATATTTATGGTTATCACACTACAGCAGTATGCAGTTACAGGGCACACTACAAAGATTACTGGGTGTGATATTCCCAGAGGTGTATTTCTAGGTGAGTTATATCAGCAGCCCTGCCAAAGTTAAGTATATGTATTGTACAGAGTGTGAGTAGCCTAAAAAGGCATTACTTTCTATTCAGTCAGAAACACACAGAGATCCACACACAAACACACAATTACCAGGTCAGGGGTTAGAACACTTATCTATTGACATTATCACATGACAACAGTATACAGTTATAGGATGCACTACAGAGATTACAGGGTGTGATATTCCCAGAGGTGTATTTCTAGGTGAGTGACATCAGCAGGCTTGTCAAAGGTGAGTATATGAATTGTAAAGAGTGTGAGTAGCCTTACTCTTTTTTCTCAGTCAGACACGCACACACACATCTGTCAGGTCGGGGGTTAGAACACCTATGTAACAACATTATCACACTACAGTGGTATGCAGTTACAGGGCACACCACAGAGATTACTGGGTTATAATTTTCCCAGAGGTGTATATCTAGGTAAGTGACATCAGCAGCCCTGCCAAAGTTGAGTGTATGAATTGTACAGAGTGTGAGCAGCCTAAAAAGGGATTGCTCTCTATTCAGTCACACACACACCTTCACACATAGGCACAGTTGTCAAGTATGGTGTTAGAACACTTACTTAACTACTTTATCCCACTACAACAGTACGCAGTTACAGGACACGCTACAGAAATTACTGGGCTATGATTATCCCAGCGGTGTATTTCTAGGTGAGTGACATCAGCAGCCCTGCCAAAGTTGACTATATGAATTTCACAGAGTGTGAGTAACCTAAAAAACATTGTTCTCAACTCAGTCAGACACACACACAGTTGGCAGGTTTGGGGTTAGAACACCTACCTAACTGCTTTATTACACTACAGCAGGATGCAGTTACAGGATGTACTACAGAGATTATTGTGCGATGTTTTTCCCAGAGGTGTATTTCTAGGTGAGTGACATCAGCAGCCCTGCCAAAGTTGAGTATATGACCTCTATGGAGTGTGATTAGCCTAAAAAGGCATTACTCTCCATTCAGTCAGAAACACACACAAACACACAATTACCAGGTCAGGGGTTAGAACACTTACCTATTGACATTATCACATGACAACAGTATGCAGTTATAGGATGCACTACAGAGATTACAGGGTGTGATATTCCCAAAGGTGTATTTCTAGGTGAGTGACATCAGCAGGCTTGCCAAAGGTGAGTATATGAATTGTAAAGAGTGTGAGTAGCCTTACTCTCTCCTCAGTCAGACATGCACACACATCTGTCAGGTCAGGGGTTAGAACACCTATGTAACAACATTATCACACTACAGTGGTATGCAGTTACAGGACACACCACAGAGATTACTGGGTTATAATTTTCCCAGAGGTGTATATCTAGGTAAGTGACATGAGCAGCACTGCCAAAGTTGAGTGTATGAATTGCACAGAGTGTGAGTAGCCTAAAAAGGCATTGCTCTCTATTCAGTCAGGCACACACCTTCACACATAGACACAGTTGTCAAGTCTGGTGTTAGAACACTTACTTAATTACTTTATCCCACTACAACAGTACGCAGTTACAGGGCAGGCTACAGAAATTACTGGGCTATGATTATCCCAGCGGTGTATTTCTAGGTGAGTGACATCAGCAGCCCTGCCAAAGTTGAGTATATGAATTGCACAGAGTGTGAGTAACCTAAAAAACATTGTTCTCAACTCAGTCAGACACACACACAGTTGGCAGGTTTGGGGTTAGAACACCTACCTAACTACTTTATTACACTACAGCAGGATGCAGTTACAGGATGTACTACAGAGATTATTGTGCTATGTTTTTCCCAGAGGTGTATTTCTAGGTGAGTGACATCAGCAGCCTGCCAAAGTTGAGTATATGAACTGTATGGAGTGTGATTAGCCTAAAAAGCATTGATCACTACTCAGTTAGACACACACACAGATTCATGCACAAACACACAGTTGCCAGGTCTGGGCTTAGAAGACCTACCTAACTACTTTACTACACTATAGCAATATGCAGTTATAGGATGCGCTATGGAGATTAGTGGGCTCGGACTTTC
The DNA here is from genome assembly GCF_019279795.1 of Protopterus annectens. Lineage (NCBI taxonomy): Eukaryota > Metazoa > Chordata > Ceratodontiformes > Protopteridae > Protopterus > Protopterus annectens. The sequence continues at coordinate 974,784,224 of NC_056745.1, read as the reverse complement.
CCAGAGATGTATTTCTAGGTGAGTGACATCAGCAGCCCTGCCAAAGTTGAGTATATGAACTGTATGGAGTGTGAGTAGCCTAAAAAGTCATTACTCTTTACTCAGTCAGACATACACATACAGTTGTCAAGTCTGGGGTTAGAACACCTACCTAATTACTTTATTACACTACAGCCATACGCAGTTACAGGACACGCTATGGAGATTACTGGACTATGACTTTCTCAGAGGTGTATTTCTAGGTGAGTGACATCAGCAGCCCTGCCAAAGTTGAGTATATGAACTGTACGGAGTGTGAGTAGCCTAAAAAGCATTGCTGTCTACACAGTCAGAGACAGACACACACATGAGCACACACTCACACATTTGCCAAGTCTGAGGTTTGGACTACTACCTAACTGGTTTATCACTACAGTAGTACGCAGTTATGGGATGCATCATGGTGATTTCTGAGCTACGGCTCTCACAAAGGTGTATTTCACATTGGATGACCTCAGCAGGCTTGTCATAATACTACTATAGGGTGGGCCGTGTGTGCATGGGCCATAACCCATTCATGTAGGGGTTGACATGCCACATGTGGGCACAAACGGGGTCATATGTCATAGGTACGTGTATACAGCTACTAGATGACAACTTCCTTGTACAGTCATGTTGCACAGCTAGCACGAGCACCACATAGTCTGCCATGCTGACAGATGCTGATGGCTAGTATCTGCAGTGAGTGCATCTGCACCTCATGTGGTTGTGGGTCTTTGGCTGTGTGCTGGGTGGGACAGTCCCGGATGTGTCCTTGTCATGGTGGCCCTCTTCCACACATCTATGTCCATCTACCTTTGGCTTATTATAGTGTGTTGTCCTTACATATATGTCTGTATTCCTATCCACTGTGTGTGCAAGGCAGGAGTGGTGCATACTGACATATGTCTGCACTAAGAACTGCGACTGCCAGATATGTCTGGTCCACTGGTGTTTTCAGACATGGCCTTCATGTGTTTAAGTGTGTGAGCATGCCCAGTATGACCTTTCAATATGTTGTTGACTGACATTGCCTTCATTCCTCTAAGTGTATGAGCATGCCCAGTATGACCTTTCAATATGTTGTTGACTGACATTGCCTTCATTCCTCTAAGTGTGTGAGCATGCCCAGTATGGCCATCTGTATTGCATGTGTAGAGCATGCCCAGGTTGTTTGTACTGCGGTGCTGACCTTTGTGTTGCACACCAACAGGTGGCATGCTGTGTCTGCAGGGTATCCATCGCTCATTTGGCATGTACTGTTGCTGCATTTCTGCATAGCGGGGGAGGCACCTGACTGTTTCTACATTTCTGCACAGGAGTGGGGGAGCACACCTGACTGTTACTATTAGTGTACATACGATGGGGGGGCACACCTGGCACTTCTACACATTTGCTAGGGCTGTACTGGTATGTCAGGTACTCCATTTCAGTCTGTAGTCTTGCCTATCATGCTGGCTAGAGGCATACCAGTGTACTACAGATCCTAGCTTTCACTGCCTACATATTAGTTTCAGTATTCCTAGCTTTCACATCTTACATCCAACTGCCTGGCCTGCTGTAGTCTGTCTGTGCAGGCCTGGAGGGGGGGGGTTACACATAGGGCTCATTCAGATGCCATAGGGCAGCATTTGTTTGTGTTTGTCTACACCTATCCTGCTGACTGTAACAGTTGTTAGGTATGTGAACCCCCCCCAACTGGCATGTGTGAGTCACTTACCTTGTGGGTGTCTCAGTATTGAGGGTGGTGCTGCAGGGCTGCCTATGTCGGATGCACAGAGTACACTCCCTATACATGGTTGAGCACAGGTAGTGTCATGTTTGACATCCCTTTTACTGTATGTGCGAGTCAGAGAGAGGTGACATTCCCTGGGTCCCTACTGTGTCAGTGCATGTGCTATGTGTTGCCTCTTTGTCAGGGCCAGAGCATACTGGGCATGCCTCCTTTAGCCTACTGGGGCAGGCTCAGGTTGTTCCTCCTCTGAGTCACTCTGTGCCTGTGCAGGCCCTGGCAATGGTGGAGGGCTGTGTGGCCCTGCCCCATGCTGTTCCTGATGCAGCTGTTTCCGCAGGATAATATTGTGTAGCATGGCACATATAAGGACAATTTGGGTAAATGTAGTTGGTGAGTACTGCAAGGCTCCACCAGATGTGTCCAGACACTGGAACCATGACTTGAGCATCCCAGACACATGCTCTATTATGATTCGTGTTTGTGCGTGTGCCTCATTATGGAGTTCTTGTTTGGGTGTGTGCATTTCTGATGGGTGTCATCAACCATGGCTCCAGTGCGTATCCAGCATCCCCCACTATGTGACCATGTGGGATGTCCCCACTGGCAAATCTATGGAACAGCTGTGTCAGATGCCAGATGTGGCAATCGTGGTAGGTTCCAGGGCAGCCAGTACACACATTCATTATTATGCCCTGGGCATCGCACATGACCTGGCAGTTATGGAGGGGAAGCCCTTGCAGTTGATGTAGACCCTACCCTGATCACCGGGTGGTGCTTTGATGCATATGTGCATGCAGTCTATTGCACCCACTACCTCGAGGTATTCTGCTATATGATGGAAAAGATGCATATTGCTGGCCAATGTCTCACGAGTAATGGGGAGATATACGTGCTCACCGACATCTGCTGACAAGGCATCCAGGAAGTGGTGGAGTACCCTGGATGCTGATGCCTGTGATATCCCCATCATATCCCCAGTTGGCCTTGGAAGGTACCTGCAGCTAGTATTCGTAGGCCTACACATACCTTGGTATCCACTGGGATGGGTTCCCCTCTATTAGTTCTGTGTGTGAGGTGTGGCCGGCACAGCTCAACAATCTGCTGTAAGAGGTCCCTGTCCACCCTATAGCACACTACTATCTCCAGCTCATGTAGCCCTTGGTAGGTTACCATGGGTCTGTATGCTCTTCTCCATCTCCTCACTGTGGGTTGCTCAGCAGCATTCACATCCTCACCACCTTCAGCCTCTTGCACATGCTGGTTTATGATAGCAAAAGCAGCCCCTAGCATTATTTCCCTTGTGTTCATTTTCTAAAATGTCCTTGTTTGTATACACCGGTGGTGCAGAGTTATTGGGAATAACAAGGGGAAAGGTGTTTGCATAGTTTATAGTGGTGCGCTGGGCTAGGCTGGGCTGTTGCCTGTGTGATTGGCTGCTTCTGATACATTTCACCTGTCAGCTAAGCTAGTTCTCCTTGATTACCTTCCTACTGCTGTTTTCCCTTCCCATTGCCTCCCTGTTTAAGTCTGTGTGAGTGCTGCACAAACAGAGTGCTAAAATGTGCACAGAGCTGCTATTTCCTGGTTTAACTTCCTTTTCCTTCCTGTGAAACCCAGTGCGTGGTGCGTACACCTGCTTACACTTTGTAAGCAGTTGTAGGCAGCTTGGACACACCTCTAGCTTAGCTGTGCTAAGACAGGAGCTGTCCCAAGCCACAGGGCTTCAATCCACTTACAGTATTCCTAACACCCCCCCCATGATGTCACCTATATGCTAGTCTTGCACCCAGCTATTCATACTCTTACACTCTTGGGACCTGCCTCACACTCTGGGAAATCTGGGATTCACTATCCTTCTCCTCATTTGCATAGGATTGCCTGCTAATGCATAGTTACATGTCCCACACTGAGCCTCCCCCTTAGCAACCATTACTCACTGGCTAGGTTCTCTTATGCCTGTCAGTGACTTGCATGGCTGAATACTGCTTTTAGTTAGAATGCTTATTTTAGGTTTGTTTTATTATTTTCCCCCCAATCCCATTTCCGCGCCGCTGCCCTATGCTTAAACAGGCAAGATCGGCGTAAATAAATTAAAAGGTTTTTTTTATTATTTTCACATTTTGCAATGCCAATGACCTTTTACTTGGCCATTGGCATGCTTCATCAATGATATGCAGCCTTTATTTGGACCTGTCATAGCTCCGTTTTTTAGTTTGCAGAAATGTACTCGGTTACTAACCTAGTACATTTCTGCAGACTGCACTCATCCTGCTGACAGCTGCCTGCTTCCTGGATCACATATTACCCTCATTTGCATAGTTTTCACCTGCAAATGAGGGTAATTTGCATACAGGAGCTCAGTCCATGCAGAATTAGCCTAAGAGCTCACGTGCACGTCCCGGGAGCTCATTCCTGGATCGCACGCCGGCCATATTGCCGAAAATAGCTCTTAAACTAATCCTGCACACTATAAAGGGCTTTGTAAATCCTGGGGAAAGTACAGAAAATCTTTTGGATTGAAAGGATTGAGATAATACATACTGTGTATATTTCTTATGTGTACGTCCAACCATAGAGAATAGAGTGATGAACCATTTGATGAAAGTGTTAGCCATTTTAGTGCATATCAAAAAAAAATAGTATCCACTGAGCATATGTTATGTCAGGGCATGTTACAGCTGATTTCTCTAATTCTAGAAGAGTCTAGAATTATTAGGTAGACTTCGCTGGAAATCCTGGTAGCAGCATCCATTCCATTTTAGGACAGAGGTCATATTTTTCTTATTCATCTTGTGGAGGCCAGACAGCCTATGACATATGTCTAATATTGACATTCCTTGGCGCACTGTTTATAACCATCAACCTTTTGATTACCTGGGATTCTCAGTGATGATCAATTCTCTTTTCTCTATGTTTGCTAAGAGCAGTTCTGGGACAAGTATGTCCAGAAATGTGTTAATGAGAGAACATACGTTCTACCATTGGGTTTGTTTGCCTAACAATGGGCAGCCAGTAAACTATAGAAAGAAACTGATTAAGAAAATATCTGGAATATGGAAGATAAGCTTAGACAAGAATGAATAGATAAACAGCATATTTTCTTGTCATGACAGTGAAGGTAGGAGAGTTTTCATTGATGGCATCCTGAATAGTTTCTATAGCTGCAGCTGTGACATATGTTGGATGGGAGCACTCATCATAGATAGTGATAGTAGTGCCACATCTTTATGAATTAAAGATGAAAGACACTAGATCAGATGCTGATTTGCCTTAACGTTTTTGAAAATGTGCAATAAAATGTTCTTCCCTACAATGGAACCTTTCAAAATCACTGTATTGCAGAATTTTTAATGGTACATCCTTATTCCAACTTTGTATTTTTAATCCTCTATTTTCTTCTAAAATATGTACCTCTGGTGTGATATGTTTAAGTTGTATCAGATATGAACATTGCACTGTACATATTAGGTATGTTATACACATATTGTTCTGTTACAACATTGTATCACTGTGGAGCTTTTCTCCCCAGGCCTCTACTGAAAACAGGCTATTTTAGGCCCAGTCAGACTTTCCCGGTAAACAAATAGATAAATAAATAAATAAATTAGCTCATGCCTTTATACTAATTGGGTACATCTGTGTCACATTTTCCTTTAAGTCTTTTGCTGTCTTGTATGGTTTCACTTTACATGTTTACATCATCATTTAACCACCTCTCACATATTATCTTATTATAAATAAAGTACCAAATGGCATCAAATGTAAGGACACTTGTATATTGTGTCAGAACAAATCTTATTTTGTGACAGCTTTCCCTGCACAACTTTTCAGTATTCAGTTGGACTTCATTTAATTATGTAGAAAAGATATCTTTTTTGTTATAGTGTCACATTTATCAGCCTTTCTTCATTTGATTTTATATTTTTTTAATCAAAACTGCCGTATTCTCTTCACTTTTACCCCATATAATTTTAATTGGGAGTGTTTTTATTGTTTTAAAATAATATGCCAACTCAGACTGATTGTACCTTTTCTATCATCTACCTCACAACTATCTGCACCCTTAAGAAGACATCATTGTTGTCTTCATAACTTTTGCTCAGAGTATTTATATTTCAGCTACCAACATCCTTATGACTGCATGGTAACATACTTAAGAGCATGAAACATTTAAGCAGTGCTTTACTGTGATTAGAATTGTAGACAAGCTGAGAAGCCCCAAACTGCAACATTCTTAAATATTACAGGTAAAAAGCTATAAAGGAGTTCAACACTTTTAACTACAAAGAAGAAGAAAATGACATGTTAACAACAATGAAAGTAAGCTTCAGCTATGCCAAGAAACCGAGAAAAATTGTATTTAAATTAGGTACTTCTTATTCACTAGAAATATAGAAATAGTTGACATTAATGTAGTAGGACTCAAGAGCGAAACAAAGAGACATTGTGTTTGGTGACTTATAAGTCAAACTCTTAGAATTATCTAATGCACTTTAAAGTTGCATTAAAGACTAGAAAAATGTTGTATGTGAGCAGGTTAAGTGATCTAATTGCAAATGAAAAGGCAGCATGAATTATTTGAAATGCATAAACTAAAAGCAGAGACTCATTAATTTGTTAAAGATAAGTTTCAAGTTTCCAAACAAAAAATAAATTTATAAAATGAAATAGAATTATAAAGTAATCACAAGTAAATTTAAATAGCTTCCAGAAAAAAATTACTCCTAGAAGGAAAACCTTATGATCTATGCCTGGATGCAAATATGACAAAAGGCACTGTAAAGATTATCATCACAAAATGACAATTGTGTAAAAGTTTTAATCATTTTCTAAAATGTTTAAACACAGAAATAAAAAATGAAATATTTGAAAAATTGCTAAAAGAGTAAAAGCTGGTATTTACATATGTGAAATGGCAATACGTGAGTATTACTGTATAATACTCTTGTATGCTAGGTACAAGAAATGAACGTAAAACCATTTCTGAGACTTCCTTTAAAAATAATTTTCCTGTCTCTTTCTCTCTCTCTCTCTCTACATTTGTGTCATATATTCTGATCATAAACTCTAATCTTATATTATGCTTCTGTTAGTACAAGCAAAGAAAATAGATGTTTTTATTTCAAATTGTTACATTCAAAGTGGACTTAATCAGCCTAACCCTGCTTGATTGTTTTGTTTGTGAAGAGATGGGAATGTTTAAAATGATTTACAGTCCTAAAACATCTAACAGTTTCTGACAGTCACAGAGATAAACATAAGAATCTACATTATACCATATGAAAATCTGTATTGCCTTATTTTACTGTGATGTCATTCTTATGGTTTCCTTATGCTGTATGCAAAGCTGTATTGTTTGATTTCGCAGTGATTTTGTTCACACAGGCTGTGCCTGGAGTAGGTCCATTATGATCATTGCGCAACCCTACTAAAAAATCTAATAAACTAATTCATTAATCAATAAACAAATCAGAATGCTAATTTGTCTCAAATCAGTCTTGAAGTTTCTGATAAAATGCAAATGGGCAAGTTTTTGAAGTTAAACAGCATCATAATAAATTTTATGTCTAAGTGAAGCAAGTATCAAAACAGAGAATGTGCTAAAAGAATGTGCTAGAAATGTGACAAGAAAGAATGATGTAAATTATATGATGCACATATACAAATAAATGATATGCACATATAGAAGTAAAGGATATGCACGTATAGAATCCTTGTTGATATACAACTGATTGGATGAGAACAATGTGTACGATTAGTGTAAGAGTAAACATTCTTGCTTTGAGAAAGTACATAGTGTCAGGAAAGCTGCAGAATCAGTTTCATGGCAAGAAGCAAGCTTGTGCACTGAAAATGAACACACATTTTATGCAGAACAGTATAAAACAGATCAGAGATTATTTTCAAAGCCTGTGATGATTCATTTTATGATTAGGTTGTCATCTCAGGAAACATATTATAATTTCTTCTGAAACTGGTCCTGGTCCTGGGACTAAAGTAGCTGTTGAACAGTGACACTAGTCAAGTGTAGTCAAGTGATCCTTGTAGTTAACATTAATATTTTAATTTTCCTAGATAGTAGTACAGTACAGTCATTACCAAGGACTACATGACACATCAACCTTTCCTTATTTATTTATTTGGAGGGAAAATAAACAAGCAAATCATGTAGCCAATAATATGAAATATATTTCAGAAATCATTGCATTATTCATTCCACATTGTATGTGTAATTTCAATATATTTAAAATAAAAGAAATATAATGACTGCTTTTTCTACCTGTAGAAATAAGGAGGGGGTTTTCAGATGATTTTAATAAGAAGTTCCAAATAAATCAGTTTTCTTAACTGAGAGTTGTGGTATTATCAAATTCTGGATAAGTGCTTCTTCCCTAACATTACAATAATGATTTAATTTAATGAAACCACATAAAAAGTTTATATGTGTGTGTCATTGGATGAATGTAGTTTCAATAATAAATAACATGTTTACCACTATAATTGGTTATACCATGAAAAAACTGGTATAAAATTATTCACTTTGATTCATGAAAACAGCAAACCCAGGATAATGTTATTTTTCCTTTAAGTCGCCCCTATATTTTATTTTATTTCATTTTATTTATATTTGTTTACCTGGATAGTGCACTGATCAATAATGACCATGTTCAGGCTTGCTATGGCGAAATACAAAACATTTCACAAGCATAAATTACAGAAATGTAAGCATTTATTGATTTATTTCTGGAATTTGTTCTTATTCTGTTAAATGTATGCATTTTTCAATTTAGAGGATTAATGAAAATGGATTATACTTCTTAGATAGAGATATGTTGTCCAAATTTATTTTTATTTTGTAATATGAGAAATGTGTGATAACACTGGAAAATGTTTATTCTTGGCTGGAGAGCTTAGATGAGAAGAAGGTATCCTTATTGTACAGTGCTTTGGATTGTTGACAGATATGGGTCTGGAATGATTGATGGTGGCTGGAGAGCTTAGATGAGAAGAAGGTATCCTTATTGTACAGTGCTTTGGATTGTTGACAGATATGGGTCTGGAATGACTGATGGTGGCTGGAGAGCTTAGATGAGAAGAAGGTATCCTTATTGTACAGTGCTTTGGATTGTTGACAGATATGGGTCTGGAATGATTGATGGTGGCTGGAGAGCTTAGATGAGAAGAAGGTATCCTTATTGTACAGTGCTTTGGATTGTTGACAGATATGGGTCTGGAATGATTGATGGTGGCTATGTTTTTCTTAAACATTCTTCGTGGTGTTTATGGAATGAAATAATATCACATGCACATGATCTGATCATCTATATAATTATGTATAAACATTTGCTTGTTGTGGATGGGGGCATGCACAGGATGGCTGCATTTTTTCTTCTTGTATGGGTGCCTTGGACCTGTCCGTAAGACTTCACAACAGTGCTGCAATGTCTGCTAAGGCTGTGTTCTAGCAGGTACACTCACATTTCACTGCAGGATCTAGTCTCAAACACACACACACACACACACACACACACACACACACACACACACACACACACACACACACACACACACACACACACACACACACAGTGACTGTGGTCCCTTTCAAAACCACAACCCATATAAACACAAACATACTACATAAAGTCTGTTATAGCTTGAACATCATGTACGCATTTTCCTGTGGAAGACACTGCACATTTGTGTTTCCACCTGTGGAAATGATAACTATACCTTGACGTTTGTACTTTGTTGCTAAGGCTGCCTGTGTCTGATGCACAATGTGGCCAGGCAATGCACAGGTAAACACAGCTTGGTTATAGGTTTGCATGCATCATTTTTACTGCAGTGCATATGTTTTAATCTGTGCCTGAACTACGAGACATTCACTACCTGTTGCCAGTGCAATGCCATACTGCACCTACCTTCAGCTAGCATGTTCATCTTCTGTTGCTGTGTTCTTCACTGACTCCTCATCTAGCCAGTCTCCACTTCCTGGTGTCTTAGAAGATGTTCCACCCTTTTTGATGCAACTGCTTCCTCAGCAGTATGTTAAAAAAAATTTACATAGTAAGAATATCTTTGTAAATGTGCTAGAGTCATAGTGCATGGCACCACTAAATACATTCAGGCAGCAAATGTGTATCTTCAGCACCCCAAACACATGTTCAGCAATGACCTGATGTGTAACAGGGCATAGTTGTAGCCATTGTCTGCCATGGTCTGAGAATTTCTGACAAGTGTCATCAACCAGGGCTCTGGGCCATTTCCAGCATCACCAATAAGATGCCTTGAAGAAGGTCATCCATCACAAACAAATGATAGAAGACACATTTTTGTCATATGTGAAAGTCACAGGTACTACCTGGGTGGCCTGACACAATATAGATTATATACCCTGTCCATTACAGACCACTCAATAGTTGATAGAGTGTTAACAATTAGTGTGCATTCTTCCTAGTTTACAGGGTGGGAACTTTATTTCAATGTGGGAAATGGGCTACATCATAGGAGTCCTACATGTTGTTGTCTCTCTCCTCTGTTGGTATGAGGAAACCATATATTCCTCCCACATGCTGAAGCATAACATTTCAGAACTGGTGGAGTAGCCTTGAGGCAGATGCATGAAAAACCCCTACTGTGACCCCCTTTTCTCACTGATTAGTCCCAGTAGTTAGTATTCTGAAAGCCAGACATAACTTAGTATTCACTGGCATAGGCAGTCCATGAATCCCACAGATATGCAGATGAGGGCAACACATATCAACCAGCTTCTGTATGGTGATTAACCACAAAGTAGCAGTCTATAATGTCAATGTCATGAAGGCGTTGAAATGTTAATTGCAGTCGGATGACACAGTGCCTCTGAGGGTGATGAAGAGAAACACTGGAGCTACTAGTGGCAGTAAACAGACCACTGCAGAGACACACTTGCTAAAGCTGTGGCTGCCCCTAACATCATTCCACTAGTCCTCTCATGTAACTTCAGGATTTTATGACAGTTACGGAAATAAAGTGAAAAATTCTATTTAGGCTGCCTTCTGTAGCACAAAAAAGCCTGGTGTCAGTGCACAGCTATCAGCACTCTGGAAACTACTTAGTGAATAAATTCTACCGCTCAGCTAACTATACCTAGGGCACAAGTTAGAAATGAAATGACTTGACAGAAATAAGGCAGGTGATGCAAGTCCTGAATCCAGTTAACTGATAATTTTACAGAGGGGGTGTGAATACATATTTTAACAGATTTTGTTAGATCACTGTGTTGTTGTGTAAAACTCACATATTCCCAAAATTGCTAATAGCATGTGAGGCGTTGCCTGTCCACTTTCACATTCTTTGATATTAAATATGGTTTACTATCAAAATCACAAACACCAGAATAAAATATGGTCATTTGAGTGAATCATATCTCCAAAAATCAGCAGAGGAGCACAGGCACTATGTTGAAAATAATGCCGAATTCGATGAATTGACATTACTCGACATATGCCTTCCCCTGCAGCTTACTCAACACCACTGGAAGTTGAACTTGTAAACAGTACATACGTACTGTACAACACAAAAATGCCTGTTTTTTCAGGGGTGGCAAGTCCCCCCTACACCCCCCCCCACCTCCTGCAAATAATATATTCCAACTCTGAGATTGCACTACAGTAGGGCAAAGGGTAATTTCCCAATCCCCACTCTACCACGATTTGTATTCATAATGCTGATGACAGGTGTGTGAATGCACTGTGGCATTCGTGAAACTGCACCTCGCACTGGTGTAGGTTAAACAAAATGGGAATCATCCAACTGTTGTTTGACATTCCCGTTTTCATCTGACCTGTATTCATCATTTTGATAGTAAACCATTAAATACACTTGTGATATAATGTGTGCCACAAATTACATTTCCAACGTTGCAAGGAGCTGTGAAAAATATGAATGGCTCACTTGAATGCAATTTTTTCTTCTCTTCATTGCTAGCTAAACCCATGGATTGAACACATTTCCCTGTCAAGTTTTTTTCTCTGTAATTTTTTGTTATGCCTTTTGCGTTTGTGCTCCACTTGGCAGTGCACAAATATAGTTTACTGCTTCAGGGAAAAAGTGAAAAATTATGTAGGCTACCTTCTGTGCAAAAACAACCCCAGTGTCAGTGTGCAGCCGTCAGCACTCAGGATAGTACTTGGTGAATACATTTAACCTGTCAAGTAGCTTCCCCTGTTGGACAAGGTGCAAGTATAGTAATACATAGTTCAAATCCAATTAACAGATACTTTCAGAGTGTCAGAATAATTTGTCATAAGATTTTGATTAAGAATGTCAAAGTAAGTGCAGTTGAGTATCATAACTATGTTTATTGCAAGAAATGTGCCATTACTGCTTGGTATAGAACCCAGTATAATGTGCTCAAATTATATTGAACATGGGAACACTGATATTTAATGTAGAATGCAGATACATAGGTCTGATGTGTGCATTAATTTTGTTTTAATTATTGAGTTCTCACATATCATAAGCATGTGTTTATAACAGTATGTGTTATGAAATATGTTTGTAGCCTTACCCATCATGTCTTACTCAGGGCATGCAAATGCATGTATATGAGATGTGTTTACAAACACAGACACTGCCTTTTACATAACAATGCAGTCCCATGACTAAGTAAAGTCACAGGCATACAGGCATCTCATCAGTATTTCTACAGTCAGTCTTAAAGTAGTACACCTCTAATTACCATGTCAACATGTACGTTTTCCTGTGCATAGAGAGTTAATGAGCAAAGTTTAAAATTGTATCCTTTTTTTCTTCTTAGGTTTGATTCACAGGTGGTAGTGTTCAGTCTTACCAGTATCTAAATGCCAACATGCCAATATGTCACAAGCCATACTATTTTTCTTCCAATCAAGCATGATTATACCCGACGTAGAGCATATTAGTGTTTAACAATGGAACACATCTCAATAGTTTCAGCATCACATTGATAAATCTCATTTACATTCTTAACACCTTCAGTGCTTCTTGATGTAATCAGCGCCAATGTGTCTGCAAAGCCATTGCTGTGCTTTCAGTTGTGCAAATGCAGTTGGTAAAGCTGTGCGCCTGTGCTCATGTTGTTACACAAAAGATCTGATGTGGGCTCCAATGCACATTTATATTTATGGCTTGACTGATGCAGACGTGGCTGATGACGGTAGGGATAGTGTTCTGTTTAGAACACAAAGCTAGGCATTTGAGGAGTCCACAATGTTTGTGGCACTCCTTGTGAACTGCTACAACCAGAGGCTTCTGCAGGGTGAATATGCATGGTCTCAGTCTAGGGCTGAGTCTAGGGGCTCAATGTCATCCCCACTACAGTAATATGAGAAAGTGCAAGATGGACATCCTTAGCCAATGGAAGAGACTGCAAACACCCCTCAGTTGTATAAGTACACCGACCCATTACATGATCTAGCCTGCCAACATGAGTACTCGTTATGCTTTCATATCTTTTTTTTCTTTTTCTACTGTACAACTGCAGCAAAGATAGCAGAAAACTGGGAGGTACAACAGATGAAACTATGCAGCAGGTCTTAAGGAAAGGCACAGAGGTATTCTCAGTCCATCACTGTATATCACGTTGAGCAGGAGTACCTTAATATTTATCAAGCCTACATGCATGCTCTAATAGCTCTTGGTTATTGCATTAGGCAATGAGTGCATCAGATTAATTATGTGTTGGTTCAATACCTAGAAACAGAAATTAGATTTTTCACAGACTTCTGTTTATAAGATAGTTTAATTGCAGTACTGCATGTCACTAACAATTCAATGTTTGCAAATACAGTTACTACCTTTGAAAACATAACTGACATGGCTTAGTGAAATACATCATTCTTTTGGTCATATCATGCCTTTGTGATTGAGTAAATTTATGGCACATTCATGTCTTCCAATCATATCTGGATGTGGCTAAGGTGTATGTATGTATGTATGTATGTATTTGTCATATTGTCTTATGGACTGAAATAATTAAGTAATGTCACATGCCATTGATATAATTGTCTCTATTTTGTCTCACCTACCCTTTATCTCTCTTTTATTTATTTTGTTCTCTTTTTTATACATTGCTGCTGAAAAGAAAATGACTATTAGCAGAAGGAGGTAGACTGACCACACTGAGTTTTGGCCCACCATACCTCCATAAGTGGCTGTGTCTGCACCACCACAGGCAGTACACACACCCAACACAGACAACCAGCACATCTGGGTCACAACCTGAAAGCTCTGCCTTCACAACTACTGCCCTTCCTTTGCCACATGTATCAGGTAGCTCTGCTCTGGCTGCTGGTGCAGTAGTGCCCTCTGAGAACAATAGTAGTAGAGGTGGTGATTTTTTCACTCAATAGGAGCTGACAGGGCTGGAGGAGGGAATTATGGAGAGGGACCTCGGATCCTGAATTGGTAGGGTTGTAAAGGTCCTGCATTACATGGGAAAATAATGCCACATCCTGCATTGACCAAGGCAGCTGACACAGAAGACAATGATGACAGTTCTGAGGGTGAGGACTAAATTCACGCTGTTCTTGAGCTGTATGTAGATGCACCTCCAGGGTCCCCTATCTCTCACTAATTACAGTGCTTAACCTTTTGTGTCCATCACCATCCCTCTCTGTCCTGCATGTCCGCTATCTAACCTACCCTTCATACATGACCATCTCATTTTTAAGCACCTTCCCCAACATTCCTCTCTCTCTCAAAACAGAAAAAAATGATGCTCCATACACAGCTCTCTATGTTTATGTGTCATTTTGACACACCTGATTTAATCCAATTGGCTATACAACATTATTCTGTTATTGTCACCCATCCCTGGTGTGGGGACTCTCCAAAGGCATGCTTATTTAACCAGAATAACAAATTCAAACATACATTTATAGAAATGAAAAAGCATATTGACATAGTTTCAGTTGCAAACATTATACATCATATATAATCTTCTATACAATCATTGCCAATCAAACATTACATAGCTCATTCAATTCCTGCATTCCCTTATACCTCATTCCTCCTTTTAAGCCTTATTCAGCATGTATTTTTGCCATGATGCCCATTTCTTCTATGTAATTTGCCCCTAACCTTCTCTAAAGATCCCACTTCCAGTTCTTTTAGATCTGTTACTATACTCACAACTTCTGCTATGGTTGGTTTAGACTTTGATTTCTGTTTTCTACTAACTGCTTTATAGGGCAGCCACCAGAATTAAACTCAGCAAGGCCTTACTGTGTCTAGGCAATTCCAATTCTGTATCACAGCTTAAAAAATGATGTCCTAAGTTACACCAATTTGATCATCCAGGATTTTTGAAAGAGTAGTCCGTAGGGAATTTTTAAAATCAGCCAACTCTTTATATTCCCAAAAAAAACTATGTTCCCAATTACCTCTTTCTTCCTCATCACACATTCAACATTTGCATTCTACCTGAGGAAAAGTTTGTTTGAGTTCACTTGGCATATACAAATACCACTGTGCAAAAACTACTAAGCAAAAATCCTACATTTTCTATACTTTTTGCATATTTGGAAGACATGCATATATCCTCACGTTGATTCTTTGGGAATTCCTTATAGAATCTCTCTTCTCAAGTCTTTCTGACTTGCTCTGATTGGTTCCTATAGCTAACATCCACCATTTTATATGCCCTACTAATCTCAAAGCTTCTGTTCTAGATCCTGGTCTTTCACTTAGAATTTCCATTTTCCTTTCCTTTTGCGTACACTTTGCTATCCATCCTTGATAGGGAAGGCAATCTGAAACCTACAGTCCAAAAGAATTATTGGCCTCTTCCCATTCTATCACCTTTCCCTCTCTAATTGTTTGCTTGCAATACACTGGTTACTTTCATAGTTTTCTCCAGTAAATTCAGGCCCCCTCTTGCCCATTCTCTGTACCCCTAATTGCAGTTATCCTTATCAGCAAAATCTCCTTTCTCCATTGCTGTATTGGCTTAGTTCATAGAATACTTTCTGCTATCTTATGAATATAATATTCTGTATGGTTAATGTTATTCTCCTTAAGGATCTGCAGCCAGAATCCTAGTCTCTCCTTGTTCCTTGAGCTTCTCCCCTGTTTCAACATCATCATCCCTTTCCTCTTTAAATTATAGCTTATTATATTTCTGTTTGTGCTATGTATAGGGTCTTAACTGTGTAGCTCTGAAATATCCCATCAAATCAGGTAATCCCAAACCACCTTGTTTTACTGGAAGGATCTAGAGGAGATGCATTCTGTGATCAGCTGTGCCTAATAGAAGGATTTCCTAACCACTGTTGCAACATGATGATCAAAGGAGAAGGAAGATCTTTCACAACATCTTCATTTGGACTGTGGTCGTTTCTATACTATACTATAAACTGGGTGGGGATTGTTGTTTACCATATTAAACAATATTACCTTTTCTGGAACTTAGTTTTAGCCCATTTTGTGAATCCCAGTTATTAACATATGTAAGTTCAATTTCTACCATCTGCATTTCATAGGTTCATACTAGGCTATCTGCCCTAGGGCATTTATAAGCCTAGCCAGAGTGTGTTTGGCTTTCACCACCCATTTTTGCTATGCCTTTTTTTGAGGTTAGTATACTGTGCCTCTGTCTAACAGTGACACAGAAGTGATACCCGGGGTAAACTTACGATCTCCCATCCACTCATCAAGATTCCTCTTGAAGAGAGTCAATGTGGGACTCTGCCTAACCTGGACTGGGATTTTATTCCAGAGTGAAGGGAGCCTCTGGGTTATGAATCTGTCCCTCCAGCATGTCCTATTTATTTCAGTGCTGAGGTTGAAGTCTCTCGAGCGCGTAGCTCGATGGGATTTGGATATGGATTTGGATTTTCTGAGGTGCAGCATGTCCATTAATTCCGGGTTGGACATGGCTTTATACGTCAGGCACAGATCGCCTCTGAGCAGGCGGTATGCCACTGAGTAGAGCTGGAGTTTCTTTAACCGAGCAGCATATGGCATCTGTTTGAGCCCTTTGATCCTCTTGGTGAGGTACTTTTGGGGTCTTTCCAGTTGCTGCAGGTGTCTGGTAAGGTACATCCCAAAAGGGGCATTGTACTCAATTATGTGCCTGATGAGGGATGAGTAAAGAGGCATGATGACCTCCCCTGATCTAGATGTGAATCCCTTCATGATTAGGTGGGCTATATAAAATGGTTTTCTAACCACTTTGGCCACGTGATTGTCAAATGAGAGATTGCTATCAACTTGGGTCCCCAGGTCCCTAATGACTTCTTCTGTACTTAATGGATTACCATCTATGAGGTAATTTGTGGGCACTTTGTTTTTGCCAAAGGGGATGACTATACACTTTTTGGTGTTTAGCTTGAGGCCATGGCTCTGGCACCAGTTGTCTGTTTCTATGAGGCCCTTTTGGAGGATGCTTGTGTCGGCTGGAGAGTTGATTATGGTGCCCAGTTTGCAGTCATCTGCGAACTTGGTCAGCCACAGTCCTTCCGTGTTGGCCTGTACCACCGAGAAATATATACCGAACAAGAGAGGTCCCAGGACTGAGCCTTGTGGGATGCCACTTGTAACTGGTTTGGAGTCTGACATGGTTCCAGCAATTCTAACCATGTGGGTTCTGTCCTTGAGCCAGTTTGCAACCCATCTAGTGACATAGGGGTTTATATTTAAGCTGGTGAGCTTATCTATAATGCCCGAGTGGGGTATTGTATCGAAGGCTTTTGCGAGGTCCAGGTGGGCTGTGTGGACCACCTTCCCCTCGTCAATGGCCTTGGTGAATGTTTCAAAGAAATCGACCAGGTTTAAGAGGCAGGATCTGCCATTAACAAAGCCAAACTGGGTAGGATCCAGTGTCTGTAGGTCCCCAATATCTTTATTTATGAGGTCCATGATGATCCTTTCCATAGCTTTGCAGACCAAGCTAGTCAGGCTTATGGGGCGATAGTTTCCAGGATCCGTTGAGGCACCACCTTTGTGGAGAGGGACCACTGTTGCTGTATGCCACTCTTTGGGTACATATCCTGTAGTAAGGCTAAGACTGAACAGTAGTTTTATGTTTGGGTTTAGCTCTTCTTGGAGTTCATGTAGGACGCAGCCCGGGACACCATCTGGTCCCATTGATGCTGTGTTTTTGCTTTGGAGAGGGCGGCTCTTACCTGAGCATCTGAGATGTCAGGGGGGCAGCACTCTGTTGGGATAGATATTTGCCCTTTTGGTGGGGAGGGGGAGAGAAGTTTGCACGGAACCTGTCAGCTAGGATGTTGGCAATGTTTGTGGGCTCGGTGTATTTTTTGTCATTTTGGACTAATTCTGAGCATATCTGGGAATTCCCACCCAGGTTCCTAACATAACTAAAGAAAGCCTTGTGATTATCCTTAGTGTCCTGTGCAATTTTTCTCTCGAAGCTGGCCTTAGACGATTTTATGAGTGCCCGTAGTTTTTTACTAATACTGATCAGAGATGCCTTCCCTTTTTGGGATTTTGCTCTATCATGTAGTAGCTTCCTCCTTCTATTGTATAGTTTGTTTATGGCTGGGGTCCACCAGACAGGACGCCTGCCTTTGGAGGATTGGGTCTTGGTTTTATTTGGGATTGCATGATCCATGCATTCCTGAAGGTGTTCATAGAATGCGTTTATAAAGGATTCTGCGGTCTGGGCCATATTTTCCACAGGCCCCGGGGCTTTGAAGGATTTCACCTCAGTTTTGAGGCGTGTGAAATTTGCTTTAGAGAAGTTTTTCACTGTTGTTTTCTGGGCAGGGGTGGGGTCGGATGTGAATATTCAGTGAGATTAGTTTATGGTCTGATCTTACCAGTGAGGGATACACTTCTGGTCTGGAGCATAGTGTCCCCATGTTGGTGATGATCAGGTCCAGTATGTTTTCCCCTCTTGTGGGAGTGGTAACAAGTTGTTCCATAGCATTTGAGTTTATAAATTCTAGGAACCTTTGGGCTAGGGTGTTGGAGCTAGAGTAATGCTCCCAGTATATGTTTGGGTAGTTGAAGTCACCCAATATAATGGTGTTTGGAGAGACCTTCATATTTTCCAGTATTCTCAGGAAGGCCGAGTGGGGTTCCTGTGTTTGGGAGGGTGGTCTGTAGCAGGCTATAAACTGGAAGGCAGTTTTACCCACAGTTAGTTGCACATGGATAGTCTCTGATGCTTTGTGCTGTGCCACCAACCTGGAGGTGTGGGTATCTTTGACGAATATTGATACTCACCCTCCTTTTGTGGTTCGGTCCAAGTTTTGGGGCCAAATTGCATGGTATGAGGTATAACCTGGTAGTGCTGGGGTGCTCTTGGGAGCCTTGAACCAGGTTTCTGTTACTGCATAGATATCGATGTTCTCCATGCTAAGGAGAGTTTCGAAAAGTGCATCTTGAGGTTTAGACTTCTGGCGTTGAGTAGCATTACTCTTAGTTTCTTATCCCTTGTGATACCTATGGAGGTGGGTTTGTCTTTTGAGCCTTGCCTAAAAAAGGCACTATGGGGGTAGCAAGAGCCTTTGCCAATATCCGAAAGCCCAGGGGTGACAGGTGCAAGCCGTCCCTAGTGAAGCATCGTGGCTTGCCGAGCATGTCATCCCAGGCTGACAGGCATTGGATCCCCTTTGAATGACACCAACACTTAAGCCAGTTGTTGAAATTGATCATCTTGTCTTCATATTGTGGCATCATTCTTGGTGAGGGTAAGATGCTACTCAAGGTCAGGGTCATACCAGCCTAGGCTACATGCTCAGAGAGCTCCTCTATGTCTCTTTTCATGTAATCCATGGAGGTACGTCTCAGGTCATTCACACCAGCATGGACAATGACTGAGTCATATTTGTACTTGCCTTGGAGTGACCTGAGTGCTTGTGTTATGTGGTGAATCCTAGCACCCGAGAGGCAGCTCACCGTGACCTTCTCCTTGTTCAGCCTGGTGAGCGGGACGTCAGTGTGCCTGACGATAGAGTCACCTATTACAAGTGTATCAGGTGTGTTGACACTGGCTTTGTGAGCTATGTGTTGCACGTGTTTTGTTTTGGGGTAGCGGTTGCTTGGGTGTCTGCTTTGGAGGTCTCTGCTGCTTAGGCAGATTTTTATTTAGAGCCTCCGAGTATGTTTTTGTGTGTTTATGTGTTTGGTTTGTTGTCATGGTAGGTCTATGTGAGACTGGAATTGTAGTGAGTGTGGTTTCCTTCTCCTCCTGACTGGTTACGCCAGTACTGAGTTGAGAGAGCTTAGCCTCCAGTTTGGCTATATGGTTGCATCTCTCACATGTGTTGGAATTTGTTGGGAGGAGGAGTGGGTTGTCTGTGTACAGGAGGCAGTTGTAACATTGCCTCAAGATTCCCAGATTCACCAGCTGGACCAGAGAGGAGACTGACAACTGACCTTTGGACATGCTAGAATAGTATTGGGAATTCCTTTATAATTGAAAAAAAGGGCTAATGGGGAACAAGGTACTCAAGGGGAGTTTGTGAGGGTGTAGTGCTTTTAATTTTTTAGAGCTGACTTATATAATTGCTTTAGTGAGCAAGTGCCAGGTAACTTAAATGCAATGTGTTACAGGTAACTTAAATGCAAAAATGACAAACAGTAACTTTCTTTCAAGTGAAACAAGGCAATAAGTACAGTAAGCAATGCAGATATCACTAGGGATCCACAGAAGTGCTAAAAGGCCGCATTTTAGGTGGAATTAGCATTTCAGGGAAATAAACAAACAACAAGCATACAAACAAAGCTAGAATCAGCAGGCCTGGATCTAGTCTATGCTACAGCAAACAACGTGTACCAATTTCAGTAAGAAACAGTTAGAATATGCAGGCACTATAAGCCTTTAACCAGAAATTCCCTGCTCAGAAGGGCAGAGTCCAGCCTTTCCTCCCACAAGAGTGCAGACCGCAATCCTTCTTAACGTAAAATAACTGGCCTGAAGCCCAATTGCTTAAACCAGAACTAATACACTTTTAGAATAACAGACACTGAGCTCTTAATCAGCAGTTCCCAACTTAGAAGGATGTAAGCTACCTGTCCTGCCACCACAGTGCAGGCCACAAACCTTCCTAATGTAAAACAACTGGACTGAAGCCCAAGTGCTTAATCCAAAAGACTTAGAAATGATAGCTACACTTTAATCAAGTTACTACCAGCAGTAATAAATACAACTGAATACTTTAAAGAATGCCTGGATTAGTGCTCAAGTTATACAAACAAAGCTAGATTCAGCAGGCCTGGATCTAGTCTATGCTACAGCAAACAAGGTGTACCAATTTCAGTAAAAAGCAGTTCAAATATGCAGGCACTATAAGCCTTTAACCAGAAATTCCCAGCTCAGAAGGACAGAGTCCAGCCTCTCCTCCCACAAGAGTGCAGAACACGAACCCTCTTAATGTAAAATAACTGGCCTCAAGCCCAAGTGCTTAAACCAGAATTAATACACTTTTAGAATAACAGACACTGAGCCCTCAATCAGCAGTTCCCAACTTAGAAGGATGTAAGCTACCTGTTCTGCCACTACAGTGCAGACCACAAACCTTATTAATGTAAAACTGGTCTGAAGCCCAGGTGCTTAAACTAAAAGTCTTAGAATGAGTTACACCAAGCAGTAATAAATACAATTGAGTTTTGTTACAGTGAGTGTTATGTTCTATTGTGTTAAACAGCACCTCCATTTTGCTAAACAAGTGTTCTCCCTGTGCCTTTCCACTTCTGTTCTCCTTGGATGCATTTAATTTTATATGTAATTGTAGTTTCAGATGGATTTCTGGTCTGTGTGTGAAACCGCTGGTAGCATTAGTGGTTGTTCTTTGACAGAGAATAATGTTCTGCTGTTTCTGAGGGAGGGGTGGACATTACTATTACATGTTCTAGCTGGTTATTACTGGTTCTTTTGCTTTATCTCCTCATTATAACAGTTCTGGGTGGCACTCCAAACAATGATCCACAACTCTGTATTTTATAGATACAGGCATTTTCAGTTACATATTTTCTCTTAGGAACCAAAGCTAAATCCATCTTCTCATTAGAGCAGTACAAATCACTGATTAAAGAAGCGGCATATTGTTGTACTTCTATGCTGATCTTGTAGTGAATCTAGACCATATTGTTTACTGCATACTTTGTTTTTGTGCTTGAATCTATTTTTCTTTGTTTATTGTTTTATCTCAAATCAGTACCTTAAACTAGCAGAAAGCTGTTATATTCTCTTATTCACCCTTTAACATCTGATAAATTGACCTTATAATGATCTAAATGAGAACACATACTGTATACTATTAACATAGTACTCAAACCTAAATTAATTAACATTTATTTTTTTGACCTAATACCATAATTCAGAAGATAAAACACTGTTTATTCTCTTATTCTTTCTTAACAAACCTTTCACCCCTCTTCTGAAATGGAAGGTCAACCAGCTAGTCTAACATCTGTTCAGGCAATGTAAAAACTGCTTGATGTTCACAGATAGTTAGCTACACTTCACTGTTCCTTTGTGAGAGAGATGTAAGAACCTCAGCATATTAAAGATATTTTCCAAGAAACTGAATGTTATATTTTATTTCAATTCAGATTTATTAAAATTATATAACCTGTGTAAGATTTCTTACTTGAATATACTTCTTGCTCTGGTCATTGTAACATGTACCCATGCATTACATTTAATTTACTGTCTGTATTTTTTTTATCATATATTAATTTTCTAATGTCTTGTTAATGTGTACTCTGTTCAGCAGTATGCAAACAGGGTTCACTACCTAAGGAAAACATGAAAAATTTACTTTAGGCTACCTTAGGTAGAGCAAATATGCCTGGCATCATTGCATGGCCTCCTGCAACAGGGATAGTACTTACTTCATAAAATGCACCTGACATACATCAGATTCGGCACAGGGTATAACTGAAGTGAATAGAGAGAAATTATACCCATGAAACATTGTTCAAATCCTGTCTACAGATCACATTGCAATTCTTCACAATGTGCCTTTTTTTCTCTTTTTTATGGTTCATTTGCTTTTCACTTGACAAAACAAATAGGGTTCACTATCTAAGGAAAAAAATGAAAAATTTAGTTTAGGCTGCCTTAGATCAAATAATCCTAGCATTGCTGTGCCATCCTCCACAACAGGAATAGTACTTACATCAGTAAATAAACCTGACAGATATAAAATTCTGTGGTACAATGTGTAACTAAAGTGAACTGAGAGAAATGAGGCCCATGAAGCCCTGTTTGAATCCTGTAAATTGTAAAGAGATCACATTCTAATTATTCACAATATGTCATTATTTCATATTTCTTCTTTTTATGGTTTATTTGTTCTTTATTTGGAAGTGTTCAAACACAGTTCACTGCCTAAGGAAAAAAAGTGAAAAATTTAGCTTAGGATGTCTTAGGTATTGCAAATATGCTTGGCAATGGCGCACTCTCCTCAGGACCGTGGACAGTACTGGGTGGAGAAAATCCAACTACCATGAGGTGAGTTCAGTGAATTTAAAGAACATAGCTGATCAAGGTTTTGATTCCAGCAACAAGATACTTTTTACAAATGGTATAAAAATCCCGTTTCTCACAACATTTTGATTAGGACTGTAACACTAAATAAAATTGATAATGTTAAACAGGTTTCTTGCATGTAATTATTCAGTAATCTTTGTATAATTATTTTTTTATTCACAATTTATCACTAATGTTTCACATATAATCTCAAGCTAATGTGTGTACAATTTCCTGGATATAACAATCATTATATCTAAAATAAAATTCACTTGTATATGTATGATAGGCACAAAACTTTTTGTTATAATCATCAAAACTCATCACATAACCCAACTATGTGTTTAGCACAGTTATATTTTGAAAAGTATGTATGTAATATAAACCAACTTATATTAATCAGCACATTCAATCCATCCATCTGAAATATATTTACTAACTGAAATAATGACTAAACAATAGGAATGCATCCTAAGAAATAATGGAAACTACAGCCACACAGGCCTCTCTGAAGTGTATCTCCATTCATTCAGAAATTACTGTAGGTCTGATTTCCATGCTGGAATAGTAGTTCTCCTGTGGTAATGTCATTTAATAAAATAAGTTTCAATTTTTGCATCTTTTTACAAATAATATTTTAACTCTGTCCAAGCCCCAACATGACAATATGTCAGAATTCATGATCCATCTCATTACAAACTGCATCTCTTAAAAGCCATGCCATTAAGCATTCCACTGTTGAACATTGGAATCTGTGTTAATGGTTTGAGTGTCACACATGGCAAAGCTCAATGCTATGTTTCACACCTTTACTGTTATACATGCAAGTACTGCCAATGTGTTTGTGCAGGATCTGCAGTTGTACAAGAAGCTGGCAAGGCTGTACATTTTTTTGAACAAGCAGTTACCTGAGAGATCTGAATTTGCACCAGTTCAGACATATTTTGTTAGCTTGACTTTTGTAGACATGCCTGGTGGGTGAGAGAACTGTGATAAATTTAGAGCACAAATGTGGGATGTTGAACAGTCCAGGATTTTTGTGGCACACTTCATGAAGTGCAACAGCTGTAGGCTGCTGCAGGGGGATTTTACTGAGTCTCAGTATAAGGCCGAGGCTTGGAATAGCTTAGTCAAGGCCATCTCCAATGCAACAGGCATTCCACAGATCACAGAACAATGTAGTCACCACTGTTGTGACCTTAAGAAGTGCAAGGAGGACCTCCTAAGCCATTGGAAGGCTTAATTTAGAACTGAACTGGTGTGGTGACTCTGCAAAGTCATGAAATTATGTACAGAATTGTACATTTATGTTGTGAAAAAGTGGATAGCTATGATGCATCCCCATGACCCTCCTGCAAATTCTTGTTTTCTTTTCCATGTGAGATACCCTCTGTTTGCCAACTATACTTTCACCACTGTCCTATACAGTCCTTTTTCACATATTTATTCTGGTCAAAAAATAGATTCATATACAAGACATGTGGCCCAAAATGGCCCATGGAAAAGTCTTCCTTTATGTCCTTGACATTTGCGCAAAATTTGTCATAGCACAACTATGCTAAGTAACAATGGATGCAGTTTCACTTCTTATTGCAAAAGCTGATGATTTTAATTTAATCTGCAATGGTCAGGTTACTTCTGTATAAATGTACTTAAATTCACTGTAATATTGGAAAACAGAATAGTGGCATACTAAAGGCAGTACTATGATACAGTTAATAGAACAGGTCAATACAAGTGTGCAGTCATCCTGATATGAAGTCACAGGAATGTTTGACTGACAATCCAGTGATGTACAACAGTCAATACTTATGTAATCACATTATGTGTAATTGTCAATGTCCCTCACAGTAACACAATGTACAGTAAGGACAGTATCTACATTTCAGTAGAGCAGTATATCATTACATGTAACAATCATAATGATGCTACATTGTCCTCTGCGCACATATGCATTTATCACACAACCAGTGATGCACAGTACCATCTCCTCCAAACATTAAATTATAGAAATATTCCAATGTCCAATTTTGCATTGACATTTGCCATCTTCTCCTGCGGCACTTGTGACTAGTAGAGTGCTTGCTAGATTATGTAACTAAATAGCTAGGAGGTTTAATGCCCAACATGGAAGACTTGTATGTGCATGAGACTGTGTATAACACTTGATGCTGTACCTACTTCTCCTGGGAAGAATAGATTTAACTGTTCTCACAGCTCCCTTATCCCAATTTTTTTTGCAGAAACATATAAACATGCTGATGAGATCATCCTGAGAAAAGTGCACTCTTTCCCTTTAAAAGTCAAAGTTCTCCCATGGTGTTTGTTGTTGCTTGTGTTACTAGTACAGTGCTCTCCAGGTTGTGTAACTAGATAGGTAAGAGGTTTAATGCCTAATATAGAACACGTGTGTATATCTGTGTGTGTGTGTGTGTGTGTGTGTGTGTGTGTGTGTGTGTGTGTGTGTGTGTGTGTGTCTAGCACTTGGTGCTGTATACACATCCTCTGGAAATTACACATTTAATTGTTCTTACAGCTCCCTTATCTCAATTTTTACATAAAATTCCTCTGTGAGACACACTGGTGAGGTCATCCTGACAAAAGTGCACTCTATCCTCTTAAGAGTAACATTTCTACTGCGGTGCTTGTGACTAGTACAATAGTCTCTAGATTGTATAGATAGGTAGGAGGTTCCTTGCCCAATAAAGAACACTTATATGCATTTGTGTGTGCGCAAGGGTTGTTGATACATCCACATACACTGAAGAGAATGCATTTAAATGTGCACACAGTTTCCTTATCCCGATTTTTACATAAACACTCTCTATGAGACACATTGATGAGGTCATCCTAATAAAAGTACATTCTCTCCCTTTAACAGTCACACTTCTCCTGTGGCACTTGTAACTATTACAGTGCTCTCTCAGTTGTGTAACTAGATAGGTAGGAGATTCAATGCCCAACATAGAAGACTTATAGGGATGTATGTGTAATGCTTGTTTCTCTATACACTTCTCTGGGTGATAATGCACCCTTATCTCAATTTATATGGAAGCATCCTGTATGAAATACATTGATGAGGTTATCCTGACAAATGTGTACTCTCTACCCTTACAAACGTCAAGCTTCTTCTCTGGCACTTGTGACTAATGCAGTGTTCTCTAGATCATGTAACTAGATAGACAGGAGGATCATTGCCCAATGTAGAAGACTTGTATGTGTGTGTATGTGTGTATATAATGCTTGTTATTGTTATATCCATTTCTCTTGAAGAGAATACATTTAAATGTACACATATCTCCCTTATCCAAATTTTTAAGGATGCATCCTGTATGAAACTCACCGATGAGGTCATCCTGACAAAAGTGTACTCTCTACCCTTAAAAGTCAGACTTCTTCTGTGGCACATGTGAATAAAACAGTTCTCTTTAGATTGTTTAACTAGATATGTAGGAGGTCCAATGGTCAAAACCCAGAAATGTTGATGTAAAATGCACTGTTTAATCCAAACAGGAAAAAAAATCACAAAGCTTTCGGGATCAACCCTTCATCAGTGTGTAAAAAAAGAGATCAAATGCCTTTATTTAAATAGTAAATTCAAACTATAAGACTAATCACATGACACAGTTGTATTAAGCACTTTGACACACACACATACACATACACACACACACACACACACACACACACACACACACACACACACACATATATATATATATATATATATATATATATATATATATATATATATATATATATATATATATATATATATATAGGTTCACTACATATGACTGAAGCCCATTTGACTGAGACCAAATGACCGAAAGTTCATTTGACTGAAAACCCATATGACTGAAAACTCATTTCACCGAAAAAACACATTGGCAGGTATATGCCCTGTTCCCCACTGTAGTGCAACCCTGGAGTGAGAATATATTGTCAGGGGGTGTGTGGGGGGCACAGCCCCCCACATAATTGCAGTTTATGCACTATTATATACATGTGTATCCATTAAAAATGCATTAAAACATACATCAGTAAAAACAGTTTTTTAAATGTGGAGGGCTATGCCCCCACACACCCCAATGAGGGGGGCTGTGCCCCCCACCCCCCTTACTTTATATTTTCACTCCAGGGTCGCACTACAGTGGGTAACAGGGCATATACCTGCCAGTGCTGTTTTTCGGTCAAATGAGTTTTCGGTTATATTAGTTTTCGGTCAAATGAACTTTCGGTCGTTTGGCCTCAGTCAAATGGGCTTTGGTCATATGAACTTTCGGTCATATGTAGTGAACCCATAGATATATATATGTATGTATATATATATATATATATATATATATATATATATATATATATACAGGTAAAATGTTACTGAAAGCCAGTAAAGCCATAAAGTAAGTAAAACATTTAACTAAGACCATCCACACAAGATGTTATTTCAAAGTTAACTGTAAAAGTTTTTTACTGCTGTTTTGCAATTTGTATCCTGCCTGGTTTACCTACATGCTGTTCTTGTTTCTTTGGAGGTTCAATGTCCACAATGAAAGACTCGTGTGTGAGGGTGTTTACAGTTAGCAGAACATCTGCTCATTTAACCTCTACTCTGGATAAATGTTTAAACTGATAGAGGACTCCACCATGCCCTAAGCCCAGCTTTCACATCCATAACTTCATTGCAACACAAGAGTGTGGCTATGCATACTGTTTGTACTCTAATGAGTACACTTTTCTATACATTATTAAAAAAAGCAATTTTTTAGGCAATAATCTCTCCACAAATGTGTAAATTAATGTTTCAGCTAAGAGTGTGATCAGTTGAAAAAATATCCATTTATTGTTTTTAGATGGAAAGTGATGCAAACATTTGTTAAGTGTGGAGGGGAGAGTGTTTTGATTGTTCAAATGGCAGTTGCTTTGTGTGGCATCAACAAGAGCACAAGCTAAAATCATTATATTGTCTTCCTACACCCCAAGTTCAATACACTGATGAGGTCATTCTTTAGCAAAGTGAACTGTAGCTAATTAAATTTCCAACTTCTGAGGTATTTGTGTGTCTTACACTATTCTCTATAATGTGCAACTAGATAGATAGGATGTTTAAATACAGCAGTGCTTAACTTCTGCAAGTGTGACCGCCAATGAATCAATGACTGTTTTACAGACATTTGCAGTGGCAAATTTTACAAACCCCCATAGCTGTAAAACTAACATGACCATGTACATCTCCATGGCAATACACTACTGATGTCATCCTTTCCTAGATGTTATATGCCTCAGTTTTGCTTATTATCCCCATGTGGCACTGGCTGTTGATAATGTGCTGGATAGATGTTGTAAGTGGATAGGTAGATGGTTCAATTCTGTTACTGCTTCAATAGTGTGAGAGTGATTACCATCATATACCACTGACCATATCACAACCACCTTTATGTATACTTCTAATTATAAGACTGAATTATAGTGGCACTCTGTGACAGTAGCAAGTCCTAGAATCCACAGGGAAAATAACTTTTTGGCCACACAATGATTACATAATGCTACCATACCTACAATATGTCACATTTGGAATGCGAGTTTTGTTGTGCTGTGTGACTTTGATAATGTGCTTTGTACATTGTCTAACTACACATGTAGGTTGTTGAGGCTAGATTTGAGTGTGCCTTTTACCCTCATACTATGCATACTATTCTTCAAAGACATATATGATGAGTAGCTGTACAGTGGTATTGTGTACTCAAAACATTTTTTAGTTTAAACATCCAGCTAATAAGCAGAGGTGATGTCATCCATTTTACTGTGCACTATTTCAGTTGTACCTCAAAATGATCATGTGGCAATTGAGATTCAGGCACTGATCTGATATTTAGTTTGTGATCTTGGGTATTTATTACATATCCATCCCATACTGCTCAAACTATGTTGTGTCAATGTTATTGTGACTGTACATGTCACTAACACTGTTGTCAAGCACATTTGCTTTGTACATGTATAGATGTTGATCCCACTTTCTAAAAGCCAGGACAATTTGTCACATACCAATGCAATTCAGTGTAGTGATGACATATGATTACATTTTCCTTAAACACCACATATAGAAAAGTGTTATCCCCTGGCATATGGAAATGAGACAACATACTGTCTGTCATTAACTTACTACATCGATTATAAGCACACATATTCCTTGCTGCAGTAATATGATGTAATGTCTTCATATAATGCCGTAGCTCAAAACTGTAATGGCATTTCTACTGAGGTGCATTTCATCCTGTAAATTATCATGTATTGTCTGCTGTCAAATGCCGTGTTCAATATCCACATTCAGTGCCTGTTAGCATTATTGGGCCTTATACTGTAATGCCACAGTTATTATGTGTCCATTAGCAGTGTGAGAGTCCTCCACCATCCCTTTCATCTCAAGGGATATTTAACCACACACTTAAGTAAAAAGTTAACACAGGTGGATTGTCATAATACTGCTAGGACTTCCATCGTGGTGCTTGTAGCTCATCCAGATGTCATTAATCAGTAGTGTAACATGGCTTGATGTTCAATCCCTGACAGGGGCAACATTATATAAATGTACTGACATTATTTAAATACTGTTGCATCCAGCTATTCATATCGAGTTTTATGTTGGAAAATGATATATCACACAGGTTGTGATTGCATGACAGTAAAATGTTTATTCAAGGCACATTGTGTTGTGAGTGCTCCTATGGCATGTGTATTGAGTACTGACTGGCTTGTATAGCATATCTACACAGATATACTGTCATTCAGTTCTGGGACAAGGTGTGTCCTATATAACAGAAACAGCATCCTTGTCAATGAGGCATTCATATTGTAATGTTCACTGTTGTGTGGACAATAACATAAGCATTTCCGTTACAGTATTGCAAATAAATCCAGTTATTCATAATATATTCGTCCCTCCTGTCTAAATGTACACATTCAATTCAGTTATTTGTGACAACTTCCATTGCTATCTGATATGACACATGCAGTCACTAGAGATGTCTGGAGACATCCTTGCATAATAGGGAGGGGTTAGACAAACGTGTTAGGCAACAGTGGCTTACTGACAGCCAATAACTGCATTCTATGCACTCATCCCTTAAAGCATCTTCTACCCTTGCTAACTCTTATCTCAAGTTAGTAGTTAATTAACTCGTATATATCACATTTTCACTCCCCTTTGTTACATTGCAGCGCCTCGATCACAGCTTTTATTTGCATGTCCGTTTTTATTTATGTACCTAATTGTAGGATTGTCATTGTCATTAAATATGATTACATCAGTGTTGCAGGATTTATGTCAGTAATGCTTCTTATACACTTTTGTCACATTTGCCTGCAGGTATACCTCTCAACTGTTCAGATATTTGCAGAATGTCCAGATTTTTGCCTCATATTGTTGGTCTGTTCCTCATAAAATTTATGGTTATCTGGCAAAGTACAGGAATGATCTGAGAACTGATGTCACTAAATAATGATATACATTTGTGTTTCAGATTTCATACCCATCAGAAAAATGCATGCTAAGACAAATCTTGTTATTCTAGCAACATTCTAAGCTTATAAGAGCAGTATTTAAAACCTGTCACTATTTTAGGGCCTTTGTCCTCCATTCTGTGTTCAGATTTTTTGCACTAAGAGGTTGACAGGTATGGCTACAGGATATGATTACACTTTAAACACTCCCTTTCCAACATAAATTAGCCATTATAACACATTTTGGTGCACCAGTTCCCTTATTGCATTTCCCCTCATTCTGTTTTCTTTCCATGAGCTTGCCGTTAAATATGTCTGGGCTAAAGAGTGTGCTTGTATCTGAGCATTGGTAATATGTGAGCAATTTGTTTACATTCTGAGCTTATGCTTGCAAACACCTTTCTATGTCCAAGAACACATTTCTAGCCATGAAAAGGTGTTTACAAATATGTAGGCAAAATGAGCAGCATGCATATTTGATACTTGCTGCTAATCATCACTTTAAAATGCTTACGTTGTACAGGTATACTGTGGCACCTATACAGTTGTCAACAATACCAGTGTCTGCTTTTTAAATTGTAAAACTGTGGTTTGTTGTTTCTTTCTCAAATATCTTAACTTTGACTCAGTCAATTTTTGTCTTCTTTTCACTGTGCATCTTTTAGACTGCTGTTTTACACTAATGTTTGTTTACCATTGACATGATGTTTAGACAACTGCCTGAAGATGTGTTATGATGCATTCATCATATCTATCTGCCCATCACATTGAGTAGGAGGTTGGCATAATGGTTAAGGTATTTAACTTATAGACACAAAGTGCAGGGTTTGATTCTCATGTGGGATAATTGCCTAGGCTTAAAGTAGTCCACAAGGGCAGTTAGCCTAATGCTAATCTATGAGTCACAGAAGCACTGCCATTTTATAGTGTTTCATGTTCTCCAGAAGCACACTATACAGTCCTATGTTCAAACAGCTCTCATTAGGTTCTGCCTCTGCTTCATATGGTTGGCAAATGGATAACCAGAGAGCAAGTTGCATAGAACCTCTTGCAGGATATATCCCACTTTTATCCATATGTCTACCAGAAGGGACATTATCATTACCAGCACTGGTACATGGCCTGTTGTCCTATGTTCACAAAGTTTTTCATTCTCCATCAATAACATCTCCTGGATGGGACCACTCCTCAAATAAGGTCCATGGCCAATGTTTCCCCTGCCTTTCACATTATTAATCTTCACATACAAGTAATTTCTCACCAGAGTATAGCCAGCCATAATAAACAAATGAACTGCAATCTCAGCCCACAGCCTCTGTCTCTCCTTGTGATTCCTGCTACAGCCCATGAGAAAGGTCCCATTTATCCTGATGGCTTATTTGAGCAAATCTGTTTCAAGTTGTGTGGAATTCACCTTATGCTTCTTACCATCTGCTAGAGAAAATTATAATCACGCTATAATGCCCACTACAGTGATTAAGGTACCCTAGGTATAACATGTTTTAATAACCTATGCTGCCTCTTGGATACCGCTGAAATCATCATTGCCATATGCCACAATACTAACAGCCCTAAATCTGTCAGTTAAGCAGTGACAGGGACACCCACAATAATTAAGCACGGTGGCACATACATTGCATGAAACTTTCATAACACATTGTATTTACTATGCTTTGATGCTTGTGCCTTCCAAACTACATGTTTCAGACATGCTTTCTACACAAGCCAACTGTATATGACCCAGCATGGATTCATATCATGATACAAATTAGCCTTACATGTACTATGCTGCACATGCATACCCAATAAGCAGCAGTCCCCACATGCTTTATGAACCATATCATCAACAACCCACAGATCATGCATATGTTGACTTCACTACATTGTGCAAGCAAAGACAGTGACAAATATATCAATACATTGTGTTAAAGTTGAGTGCCATCAAAGCACAGTTAATTGTCATATTAGTGGTACCAGGCAATGTACAGGTATGCAATTCATCGTAACATACCAGACTACATCGAGAACACGCATCATACTTATATCCAAACAAGAGTTGCAATCATAACATTTTGCCATTGAATTTCGCAGACAAATGATAAAATGTCATAAATGATACCTGCATGATGAGGTCTGCTCACTCATAGTAAGTGCAGTCTCTGATGTACATTGTGGAACTTGTAACCCTGTATGTCAGTTACAGCCGGATGTTTTTTATAGTGATACCATTACCTATACATCTGTAGTCCTACTGAGTAGAATGGAAATCATGTGATCCACTGCAGACACAGCAGCAGTTTGCTATGTGATCCATTAATGTTCATTGTGCCACAGATGCACAGTGATAAATGGGATATAAATCATGTGCAATATATATGGTACACTACAATTTACATAAATATCCATCTCATGCAACCTTTACGAATATGTTGGGTTGGTCATCATTGGCTGAGTCAAAATAAGTACTAGGTCATTATTTAGAAGCTTTTGCACATGAAGAGACAAACACAGAATTTACCTGGCACATTCAGTTTTTACCACATCACATGTTTTAACATAAAGGAGCAGTATAGAAGTTCATCATATGTACCTTATACTCATCATTAATTTATTATATTGTGTAGCTTTAATAAAATAATAAATAATGGTCTGCTGCAACTGTACACTAGCATCACATGCAGACCATGTTTTATTAGATAATTTAATGAACTTACTTGCCAACAGGAGAAATGAAGGGAGGAAAACAAATGGCCACTCAGTAGTTTGGCAGATGATAAAGTATTAAGGAAAAAAAAACACTTTTGTTTAATTTTCGTGACAGCACTGAGGCCACCAAAGAATTACAACTTACTAAGAGATGTTATGTATTCAAAGACTGGTATATATAGATGTGGAGTTATTGGGTTCTCCCTCCATATGGGTGTAAATATATTTGCATCCTGCACTGGAATGCCTTCATCTTTTTGTGTACAAATAGTTCTGCAAAATGTTTTCAATTAAATGTAATTTTACAGATCAGTGCTTGGCTACCTGCAGTGGTCCATAAACAAAGTGGATCTGTTTCAGCTACAGCTGAAGTCACAGTGGTAACTTTTAACAAGAAGAAGCACAGCTTACAGCAGCCAGTTAAACCAGCATGTTTTTGTGAGGACACATGAGACCAGAGTACCTTAAGGGCTCAGAAAGCTAAGATCATACAACCTTCAGACAAACAGTAGTTGGGGGTTAGAAATTAACCCCCAACCTTTGGAGTTGTGAGACAACAAACACAGACTTATCTTTCTTATCATCAGTACTATTCAGTGGTTATATAAATACTGATTTCCTGAAAGAAAAATGATGGTGATTTAGAGAGTACAAAAAATAAACTAAAATAAAATTGAAGTCACATTAAAATAACAATAGAGTGGGTTCAAAGAACCAGATGTGAGTTTGAATAATGAAGTACTATAAAGTGGATAGTGTGGATGATGGATATTAACTTGTAAAACTTATATGCAGTAAAACTTGATTTTACTTACAGTATTAGAGACAGCAGTTACTAGATCATGGTGGGCACACATGAGGAAACTAATTCAGCCTCATCAGCACTGAGTATTGATAAACCTAAGAAGCACAGCCTCTGAGAAAACTGAAGACTCTGATGGATAGGGAAAATAATTTGCCTAGAACAACTTATTGGAAGATGTAAGGATCTATTTAAATTTTTAAGGAGAAAACTGTCTTCAGCCTGCACTGTGATTTAAACTATATGTATCTTCTTTGAGTTCCTATTACATGAGCAAATGCTAGAAATAGCGAACGCTTATTTGTCAAACTCAAATTCACTAAACCACAGAATATCGAAGGAACGGATCAGTGAATTTTTTCCCAGGGAAAAAATTTGCTGCGCCGTTCTTCGGACTTTGCTGTTTTCTTCACTGTGGTGTGATCTCGGAGTTGGTATATTTAAGTTGTGGAGGGCACAGCTCCCCACATCAGGGGGTGTGAGGGGCAAAACCCCCCACTTTATGTTGGCTGTACAGTTTTTTTTTTTTTTGGATCAGCGAATTTTTTTCTTGGAAAAAAATTTTCTGATCCATTCCTTCAACATTTTTTGGTTTCATGCATTTGGGTTGAATAATAGATTGTTCGCTATTTCAAGCATTCGATCATATAATATGAACCCCCTTCTTTAATAGTATATGAGCACCTGTACCCCATTGTCCGTTTTTCATCCATTGCATATCAGATATATTACTTAACAAATAACCCACAACCTCGCATGGGTATGTCAAGATTTACTCACTGTTAGTGTGGTTTGATTATGAGGGCAAATCTCAAGTGATCAAACAAAGCAGCCAGTGGGGAATCCTGATATACTCACAAACAGGAGTGGATTGTTGCCATTATAAAATTACATTATTTAAGAAATAAATTGTTCTCCTTTCTTAAATGATGTACTTCTATAAGGGCACTTCAGTTTTCTTCTGCATTGTCTTCCCTATACTGATGCACATGCATAAAGGACATTACTTCTATAAGGGCACTTCAGTTTTCTTCTGCATTGTCTTCCCTATACTGACGCACATGCATAAAGGACATGCATTTCCATGCTTGCACAGTACATCAGTGTAGGAAAAGAGACGCAGACAGACATCTTGCTCATACTACAACATATGTGTATAATTTGGGCGGAAGTGTTTATGTCTGCATTCTCTGTAGAATAATTTTAAAATACTGTTTTAGTCTGTGTTCATTATGCTTCGCAGTCTTTTATCAGTGTTAAGATTAATGTGGATTGCTGCTCAAGACACTGCCTATCGTAAATCCATAAGAACTAAGTGAGTAATGTAAACTGCTACTAGATTCACTGCCTATCTTGAATACTGTAAGGGCTAAGTTAAGAATCCTGCACACCTAAACAATTCCCATATATGGCAGCATATTATGTTCAGTCTGTATCGAAATGTTCTGTATAGAGAAGACGTGACACTGTGAGATGTGTTTACCTATGTATATTTATAAAACAACAGGAATTCATGTTGACCTATATATGTGCATGTTTTTGGCACCTTTTTTATGTATGCAGCTGTAACAAAGCTCAATTTTAGAATATCTAGTAACAAGGTTTAATAGTGGTAGCATTGTCGCCTCATAGCAAGACGTTGTACCGTTCGATTCTCAGCTAGAGCGTCTTCTGTGTGGAGGCATACGTGAATGGGGCATGCCTTCGTTGAAGGTTGTGCATCAGGGCTGGTAACCCGGTATGTAAAAATCCACTACCAATCATTAGCGGACCGGAGTTCCGCTGTGGCGACCCCTAACCGGGAAAAGCCGAAAGACACAAGACAAGATAAATGTTATCTATATTCCTCCATTAAGTAATCAATTTAAGTGTTATGTAGTTTGCAATCTAAGGTGTTACCTGCATAATACACTACAAAATGTTTTTAGTTCAGAGATAGATAGATAGATAGATAGATAGATAGATAGATAGATAGATAGATACTAGATAGATAGATAGACAGATAGATAGATATAGTCTATACAACACACACCAACTCTAACCCTGATTTGTGAACATCTGCATAATCACATTAAATGCAATAACACAGTCTTACACATCTTCACAACCACCACTTTTTCATTCAAATATTAATTTTTAACACCACCACTTTTTCATTCAAATATTAACTTTCAACGCTCCTGTCTAGTATACCTTCACTATATAAAACAAAATTCAGCCATATCATGTAATTCATACAAATGAGTATTCACTCAATTGTACATTCTCTCTTTTTTGCACTCCCAAAACCTTTCTAGCAAATGTGTATTGTACCTTTTGAGTTACAACTATATATGAATGTGTATATATATATATATATATATATATATATATATATATATATATATATATATATATATATATATATATATCGATGTGTATACACACAGACACACACATATATATATATATATATATATATATATTTTTTTTTTTTTTTTTTTTTTTCTTTACTGCATGGTGTGTAGAGGATATAAGAGTACAAATAAATATAATGCTTTGTGGCCCATATTACATCTTTAGCCAAGACAAAGTGAGGGTCTATTTATTTTTGTTGGGGGGGGCTCTTAAAATTAGTTTCATAAAGTTAAATGTCTCCCCAGGGGGCCCAGGCTAAGAAGAAACACATTAAAAAGCTACTTACAATACAAGCCTTATGCAGAAGAAAGCAAACAATTACACTCTTTACTCACATTCAGCCAATGTTTAGTTGTGCTCCATAGAAACCAGAAGACAAACAGAACTGTAAAAATATATTGCAAGTTGTGCAAGACACAGTAAATTTTTTGCATGCTCCCTACAGTGCATATTTTGCATGCTCTCTGTATTTATGTCAGCATAATGCATTTTATTGAGGCAGTTATGCATATCAGGATAGATCAACAATGTAAGATGATTAGGAGTAAAATGCTTGAACAGAAGTAGGATATCACCATACAAAACAATCTGCATTGCTCATATGTGTGTCCCAGACGACTAAGTGGTCACAGATTAGTTACTGAAATCAAAACGATGTAAAATGTGGTGCTGGTGACACAGTGTCTACACATACATAGAATATGCAGAAGATTGTTATAAGAACAATAAAAGCTAGGCATCACACAGTGCATTCCCTAGACCTACAGTACAAAATATGTCTTTAATACCAACATCTTGCAAATGTTTTCCAGGTTAAAGCATTGATCCAACTGGACCATTTTCAGGCCAGGTGGTGAGTAAAAAATGTAAACATTTGACATGCACAGAGGAAATACAATTTGTATAACAAAAAATATATATATATATATTCTTGACAACAAAGATTATACATT
This sequence comes from Protopterus annectens, assembly GCF_019279795.1. NCBI lineage: Eukaryota > Metazoa > Chordata > Ceratodontiformes > Protopteridae > Protopterus > Protopterus annectens. The sequence goes on along the minus strand of NC_056745.1, from coordinate 974,746,641 downwards.
GCATACAAAGTTCAAATAAGTTATTTATCAAAAGGTGTAGCAAAGCAGTGTAGTGACAATGCAGTCAACAAGTCAAAAAAATTATTCCTAGCACTATGGTAATAGCTTGGGAATGTGCTTCTCCACATGTATGATAAATAACACAAAACAGTACGGCATACTTAAATGGTTAAAATACGTATTTGGAGAAACTACAGCATTTATAAAGTAATAATTTAGAAGAAAAACAACAAAAAGATGGAGAAGAGAAAGAAAAGGGGTTGGGGTCGGCAACATACATTAGGTTAGACAGAAGGGATAAGAACATTACAACAGAGACGTATGTCTGTATTATCTGTTTTAAGTATACTAAAGATTACGGGAGAGGGTTAGGAATGCAGAGGTTAGGTATTATTTTGGATACTGAAGCAGGTGCACTTTGCATCATTTCAAACTTATTTTAAAATGTTGATGTTCATTGTTGAACTGATTTATTTATTTTTTGGGGGGTAGATGAAAGAGATTCCAAAATTTACAGGAAAGTGAAAAACAAGCTAAGGCATATAGTACATTGTCTGATACATGCCAGCACTGTCTTTCCTTGGAAGGGGGTACGCAAACAGCTGTACTTTGGAATGATCAACCAAAAAAAAAAAATTGTATAAATAAATAAATAAATAAATACATTATAAGAGGTATCTGAGAAGAGCACAGTAGTCAGTATGGTAGCATCCGACATTCTTCACACATAGTATGCAAACAATGAAAACAAAAATGTGAAGTTTTATTTAGTTTCCATCTCTTAAATAAGACAAATACTTTCTGGACCTATAGAATGTGATTTCATGAAACTTCTTAATATCCATCCATTACCCCTGTCCACTAATCCTGAATGATAGTGAGGCAAACTGTATGGAAACAATAGTAAAGAAACAGGATGCTTTCTGGATAACGTACCTTTTTAAATAGGATTCCAGTGCACCACTCTTTCTGTCTGTCTGTCTCTGTCTCTCTCTTTCACTCACTCACACGCTTATGTACATAAACACATATAAACATATACAACTTGAAGTAGCTAGTCACTTTTAAGTATCATATCTTTGGGAGGGGGAGAAAACCAGCTCATTCAAAAGGAAGATACATGCCCACTATGTTAATAAAAAATAGAGATAATGACAATGATTAGAAGCAAATCTCACATCTTGAATTTGTGATATATCACTTTAAATGAGTAAAACACAGTGTGTCTGACCCAGATAATAATGCAAAATCCATTAATAAATCATTGCCCAATAGCATGATTGCAGAAGGAACGAAAATACATTCTGAGGAACGCAAACTTACAAATACGTTTTCATTTCTATTTTTGCTCTGTGACTTGACTTTAAGGGACACAGATTCAAACATGTTTTATATACATGTTTTTGATATATCTTCAAAGTCAAAGTGAAAGAACTATTTAAATGTTTAACAGTACAAAGTACCATAACTACCAGGTGCTACTGCGTCCCTGCAATTATCTGGAAAATCCTGCAATGTGTTGTTTATCATTTTCAGTAAACATATTTTGTTACAGTGCACTCCAAAATATAAATGCAATGTATTACTGCTTGACTCAACATATTTCAAAGATTGTTAAAAACAAGTAGGAGGAAGAGACTTTTATATTATAACCAGTAATAATAATAATAGCAGTACTGACAAATCAGCATTCCTATAATCCTGACATTAGCATTTCATCTTTTTGAATGGCAAAATAAAAAGTGAAATAAATTACTCTACATCTGAAGAGGTTTAAGTAATGGTTATCCACTAGAGGAGAAAGAACATTTACAGAGTGAAGGGTTATTTGGAGCCAGACAGTCTGGAGTTGTCTAGTAAACAGACACTTAAAATTGTCTGTTGATTTTCCCTTATGTAAAAAGCAAAGGTTACAGTATATTAAGGATTTCTCACTGCAGGAAGAACCTTTTTATATCAGAAAACAAATGACTTATAATACTTAGTAGTTTTTATGTACTTTTGATAAGGTACTAGTTCGTGCGTTAATTAAGAAGACCTATGACTTTCAATAATTTAACAGATAGTTGAACAGCATGAAATATGTTAGTATTCTTTGTTATGACATACTAAGGAAGAAATAATCATGCCTATTGAAAGTCCAAGTGTTCATTCTCTAATAATGGCCCGAAGCAAACATTTCTATGCTTAATACACTTTTCAGAAAGCCTTGTGTTTATATTACATCTTATAACAGACAGCTAAGCTTTTATATTCTTTGTATTGTTAAAGTTTGTTTTATTATTCCACAATGGCTATCATCAAATAAATGCTGCTAATTCAATGCACATAGATTTGGAATTTATTCATTTTTTAATTAATTTATATTTGTTGACAGGAGTGATTGATTGCAACATTAACCCTTTTCAGGAATATAGGCCAAAAGATTTGCAAAGAAAAGGTGTTTGGTTCATCCTACCTTGCAATAATATTATTTGAAGAGAATGCAACGGGTTGCTAGAATAGTGCATAGTTGCAAAAGGATGCAGCATAGTCAGTTTTACATTAAAGTAGTCAATAATTTAGGTCTTTCTAATGAATGATATTTGAATTCCTGACTGTTTAAATACTGAGGAAAAAAAAAATAAGAAAATGACAAACACTGCACGTGCAGAAGGGCAAGGTCCCCCTGCAGCCCTGATGTACGAGGCAGGACCACATAATTTTATTGTAACACTTGCACAGCTGCAACTATACTCTGAAATTGATTGAAAAATACGGGCTTGTTAAGTGCATTTCTGGCATGAGAAATGTACGCCACTGCCTGTTAAGTACCTCTAAGCATTGTTAAGTTCTAGTCTTATGTTTAAGCACAAAGCCAGCTAGTGCCCACCACCACAGAACAACAGCAAAATCTAAGACAGCATTACAATCTGCTAGTTACTTTGTCCTGCTACAGTTCTAAACAATGTGCAGCAGAGAAAAATGTCTTAACAGCTTTTAAAGCAGTCTGTAACTCCGATGTCTGTGGCGGTGCTGAGTGTCTTGTAGTAATCCAAGCTCTAAAACATTTTAAGACCCTATACTTGGGCATTTATTTATTACATAACTAGTAGTACAAGGAGCAGGTAACTTCCATGCACTTCAAAGAAAAACCTATAGTGAAGGACTCAGAAAACACACAAACGTGTTGAATTATGAAATATGTTCCATGTGCAGAACGATTATGTAATATATGGAACAGTAAATATGTATATGGAGAAATGTTCAATGGAAGAAAGCAATCAAGAGATCAAAACCCTCCATCTATGTACACATCACTGTGAATCTGTTACATGCATTTAATTTTATCTTATTTCATATTGTGATTAGTGAGCTATATCTATTGTTTTGCAGACTAATACAAGGTAGACTTCAATGGATTTGAAACCCTGAGTGCCTAATTGATATTCTCTAGACCAGTGGATTTTCAAGTGGAGCCACAGAAGAACATATAGTGAAGTGGTTCAGAAAATACAAATTTCAAAGGAATGCTCAAAAAATGTTAAAGACTGAACAAAGACCATTGTTAAACAACATACAACCATCAAGGAATCAAAAACCTTCACGTAGTGTATTGACAATGTAGACATCCCTTCACAAGTGCAATCAGCCATATAATCTGTCTCCACTTTACCTTCTATCAGTATTGCTAAGTAATGATCATCAACTGTCATCTCAGTTTCATGATGGATGTCAAGAACTCAGCATGTCCCTAACACAAAATGTGTTTAACACAGTCGAGAAATGGCTTCTACATCGATGCCTCATCCTGAATCCCCAAAAAAAAAAACTGTTATTATTTACTCCCACCCGTAGGGCCCCCCCCTACTTAATATTACTGTGACATTAAGTAATGGCACTATTATATCTCCTGATTCTACTACTAAGCTTCTTGGGGTACTAATTGACAACAACTTCACCTTTGATTCCCATATTAACAGTACTATAACAACAGTAAACAAAAAAATTAGGATCCCTATACAGGATTAAACCCTTTTTGACCCCACTAGCCAGGACCAGCATTGCTTGTACCCACTTAATCTCTACCCTTCTCTATGCCTCACCTATATATATGAAACTATGTAAAAAACAACCTGAACAAGCTAGCAATCTCCTACAACAATAATGCCAGATTTGCAACTTGGTCTCCCTTCAGAACCCATCATTGCAATAATCTTAAGCATCTAGGCTGGCTAGAACTCCCATATCTAATACTATTTAATCAGTTAACAGTTGCCCACAAGATCCTGTACCAACCTACTAACGCACCAATACTTACTAACCTAATCAACCCCTATAACAACCTCAAGACCCTACGCGTATCAACCAGACTACTTGTACAAATAGGTAAAGCTAGCAACTTGGCTGGTGACTCCTTGTTTGCCAACACTGTGGGCAGAACCTGGAACTCCCTCCCAAAAGACTTAAACACCCTTACCTCAACAACACAATTTAAAAGCAAACTGAAACCAAACCTTAAATCACAGTGGCTATGCCCTTGTTCTAACCCTGACTAACTTCCTCAATTTTCTCCTGGTACTAATCACCATACCTGTATAAACTAGTTACTTTTCTGCTAACTACTAAGAGAGTGTATAAGCTGGCTATGTTTTCTGTTAACTACAAAGAGAGTATTCACTTATGCTTAAAATGTTATTGCCTAAATATTTGAATGACTAACCATAGCTGATATGTACCATGATTCTGTTACATACCATGTTACTGTTTACTGAAATGTAACAAAATGTATTGAATGTCATGATTATCTGTAAATTTAGCTGTATTTGTAAATGTCACATAGGATAAATATGTGCATCTAGGCTTTTTACTGTGCTAGGCTCCTTTACACTGTGTACTTTTTCTCCATGCTTATTCTTATTATATTATTTTACTTTTTGTTTTGTGTGGAATGCTTTATGTATTTGATTTGACTATATACTGTAAATTATCCATGTATTAGTAGCTCTTCTTTTCTTCTGGACAATGAAAAAATGGACATGTATCCAGTTGGACTAGCCCGGTTAACAAATGTAAAATAAATAAAAATAAAAATAAAATAATAGTGTTTCTTGATTTTTTAAGCTTTTCTCCCTGGGCCTCTACTGAAAATGGACATATATCCAGTTGGACTAGCCCGGTTAACAAATGTAAAATAAAATAAAAAAATAAATAAAATAATTTTTTTCCCACTTTTTGCCATAGGATGATAACTCTAATTTCTCAATGGTTACATATGACAAAATATACATTGCTCTCTGCCACAGCACCCTGCTATGGATATATGGTATATGTTTTCCTAACCCTTTTTGGGCATGCGTGGTGTGGTAGTGTATTTTGGGCAAGGCAAAACATTAGAAAGTGCATAGGGCAGTGATGACAAAGGTCAGGAACTGGGGGAGCACAAGGTCAGGAGATAAAGACTGAGGAATGCATAGATGGATAAAGAAGAAAGAAAGATATGTATTGATGTACAGTATATAAAGTCATGCCTTTCATTTTGACATGAAACATATCAGGGCATTAGAAAGAGATGCTATTAAACAAGTTTGAGTACAAGTGGTTATAAAATGCACATATTGGGGTATGTATGTTGGCCAAATGATAGCAAGAACAAAAAAAACTATTTGTGGGATTGAAATCAAGGCTTTTATAGCTATATTCTCTATTGCAAGTGCATTAGCAAAGGTAGACACTGAAGCTGTTAGACTGCAATGGACTACAAAAAAAAAACATTTATGAGGATTATGTGTCAGATTTGCAGTGTGGTTATCCATTAGTGTAAGACAGCATACTACTCCAATAGAGTTAAGCACCCTACCCTTAATATTGGCACAGTAAAAATCTTGTCATAAGTACACTGGGGCATCCATACGGGTAGGATGTAAGCATTTACTTAACTGTATACTGTATTTACTTTCTGATGTGCAGCCATGCTTATCTCATTTGCATGACCAATAACAAGATCTTAAAGCATTCAAAGACTTTTTCTCAGTTTTTGCCATAGGACAAGAACTCTCATTCCTCTATGTTTACATATGACCATCAACAATACTCTCTGCCAACTGATGCACAACATATCAGATGAGGATTAGAAGATAACAGGATTATGATATGTTTTATGTATGCTTGGAACAGGTTCCAGATTGGAAATGGGAGTATGGAATAGAAATGAAAAAGGGAAACAGTCTTTAGTACACTAGTTGATCTAATATGGAATGAGCTTGATGCTGGAGACGTAAGAACGTATCTCACAACTTCTTAGCTTAATAATGCTAGACAACTCCATGCTTACATTTTGCTAGGCAGTGCACCACATCCACATCCACACACACACACACACACACACACACACACACACACACACACACACACACACACACACACACACACACACACACATGTGTACCAAAACATACATTATAAGCAGCAGTCAAAACACTAAGGATTTGCATCTACATTCCCCTGTGTCAGTTACACAGACCCAACTGTCTTTTAGGTTGGGGCCTACATTTCAAAAACTATCTTCAGAAAACATGGCTTGCTGCTAAATGATATTTAAACATACTTTGATTTCAATCACATTTGTAAACACAGGTATACTGTGATTATTGTTCTTACCGTACTGATGCATGCTGGGTATTGTGGCATTCTGTGCAATATACATGTTAATGTAAAAGATACGGCCCTGCAAAAAGGATCAGATATATTTTATTTAACAAAACAGAAAACTTAAGCAACATACCTCTCTCCCTCTGCTGCTCCTCAAGCTTCTACATGCTGATGTACAGGGCACAATGTCAGGTCCTGTCCTTGTCACCTGCAAAAAGAAAAGAGCAACTATGAATGATGTAGTCCTTAAATAACAGGGATATACATTTCTCAGATCAGATTCTAAAAACTTTACACACACAGGCCTTTACATCTTTGAACAGAGTTGAAGACTCAGACCCACAACTCTATGTCCACACTCTAACCATGACATCTACCTGCCTAGCTAAACCGTCTTGCCTGACAATGTGTATTGTGAATGCAGTGAAAAGATTTGGGGTCATGAATGTGCAGGGATGGGTTACTAATATGAATCCCAACTTAGGATTTCCAAAAAGGATGACATGCTAGGCTTTTAGGTAACTAATTTGCAAGAATGAGTTCATGTCAGCACAGTGGTCACAACCAGTAATAGCAAGTTAAAACCTTCATCTCTCAGACAGTGGGACAGTGTCATGTATCACATAGTTTCTATTAACAGAGACAGAAAAGTTGCTGTACATAAGGGACACAGTGAGGTATGTGGAAGACTGCATATAAAGATACTCCTTTGCAAAGTGCACGTCACAAATAAAATGCATGCGTCATTGTATTTCTCTGTTCTGAATTTCAACCACACTTGATAGCACTTTTGCAAATAATATCATATTCCACAAAATTTTTTATCAGAAATATGACAGTCTGTTCCAAGCTTGATACATAACCCTATACTTAAACAGTTGCTGTAAACAGAAAATTACAGATTAAAGCTATTCATAGATATTCAGTGAACAGCTGAGTTATTCATAAGCCTGCATAACATAACCATTGATATCAATAAGCAGTTATGTACAGGAAAAATATCTGACAATGTGTGAAATACAGAAAGATAATATAATGATATGTTTCATCTGTGGGGAGTTGAACCCACAGCGTACCAAAATATGAGCATGTTGGCCTGCTTTTTTATAGGTCAAGCTACCAAGCAGCACACATTACTTCTTAGCAAGGAGTCATTGTGTGTGTGCATGCATGTGCATGTGTGCGTGTGTGTGCATTTGTGTGTGTGTGTGCGCGCGCGTATGTGCGTGTGTCTGTGTGCACTCATGTGTGTGTGTGTGTGTGTGTGTGTGTGTGTGTGTGTGTGTTTGTGTAAAGAAATTAGAGCTATCAACAAATAAATAAAAATATATGTGTGCATGTTGTCAGACAAGGCATTCCTCTTGGTTTAAATAAATGTGACTATAATAAGAATGTTCACTTAATTAAGATCTAGGAAGTAGAGACATTTTTTATGAGTTCACACATACAAAGGGAGAGTAGACATACTTACATAATAGATATCTATGAAATGAGCAGTCAACAGCAGCCTAGGTGCTGTAGACGTCAGTAATACAAGACTATAGTGGATATGTGAAATCATGACGTTATATGTTAGAAAACAGATGTTCATCTACAATGAGCAGTATTATGTAAACTATAAACAGTCAATAAATTAATAGCATGGGAGTAGAACACATACTTATAGGAAGGGCAGTCACCCCATCTTCTTAATTATCCAGATGAGATAATTGTCAGAACAGCTACTTAATGGTTATAAAAGCCATATATCTGATATATTTGGGACAGAGATATATCTCAAAATTTTGTGGAATGCTTAGGTATATGTAGTATTATGACACTTACTATAGGCATCCACTGTCTGTTGATGCACCTTAGTGACCCTCTGACAAAGCTCCTCTGCATTCCTCCAGTATAGGTCATCACAGTGGTGGTGAACCTGCTCAACAGTCTGGTAGATCCCTGTACATCATCGATGCTACCTCACAATCCAGTTCCATTTCATCGCAAAGTTCTATGGGCTAGCTGTCATGCAATGCTCCACTCCAGCGCAGACAGTCAGCATCTGGATAGTTTCCTCCTTGGTCCAATTGGGTACCTGGATATGTCAAAGCCTCACTGATGTAGTCATGTTGACAAAGCTGATACCCCAATAGAAAAAGTAGTCAGATCTGAAAATTGCTCTTTCAGGTCCCACTCTGTTCACAGATAACAATGGTCGTAAATATATCAAAATCAATATTTAAAAGTGGTGCTTATGTCACTAAACCTCATTAATTATATATGGCACAAATGATAGTTAAAAAATGGATGCATATTAGCTGCTGCTACTTTCAATTGTACTTGAGTCATATGTAGCTGATAAGGTAAATTTGCACCAGATACCATTTCTGTTTTGGGGAATATTAGCTCATGACACATCTATGTTAACATTACTCATTCTCAAATGTATCTGTTAAGATTTATGTTTTTATGGAAATTTTGTGCACTATAAATAATATTTATAACTTACTGGAGTGGTGCGTGATTCATCTGTATGCATATGGGTGGTGACATCTAGAACAAGGACATGTAGTAATTTCTAATATGCAATTATACAGACAGATTTGAATAGCAAACGTGAACAGTACAAGATGGATATGCAGATTATATCTATAGCTTGTGGGTGACACCCTACACTCTGTGGTGTATGCATGGAAACCTATGGATTCCAAGAGTATCTGTAGGTACTATATATTCCTTTTGTTTTTATGGATATTTGTTCAGTGACAAATGATAAAATGACTGGGTCAATGCAAAAAGGATATGTTGTATCTGTGACCTACTTATGGATCCTGAAGTTTGCTGAAACTCTTTCCATAAGTTGTTAACTGATAATTTACAGATACTCTGTGCTGAAGTGGATGGTATTCACCACTCAGTAATGATTGAGTTGATCAGAAGTCATCATGTATAACATGTCATATGACAGATTGTTTTCTAATACCTGTCTGTTTAGGCTGTAATTGCATTGCAGCTACAGCAACACACATTTATGTGGTACACATACGTTTATCTAGTATTTAATATGAAATGTGGGCAGACTGTTGCTCCTGTGGCATGATGCTGTTGGGGTTAGACCTCTACTCAATGCATATGTACTGTAAGGGGTTTGAGTCTCACAAACAGCCTCTACAGATGTTACAATTTATGTTATTTTTAAAACTGTTATGCATTCAGGCATTGTTGTAAGTTTTTATACAGCATATTACTATATATCCCAGTGGTTGTTTCATAGACTTTTGCATTGCTCAGGAATGTGCAGTGTTTATAGTACCATATGCTGTCCACATAATCATCTCCATAAGTGTGACTCTACATGAATATGAACATGTGCATATCACTGTCTTTCAGTTGGCAAACAGACCTAGGGGTAACAATTTTTCCCCATAGGAAAATGAGACTGTAATAGATGCTCTGCATCAGCATGGACGGAGACTCCTTGAATGGGCAGGGAATACAGTATGGAGGAATGAAGTGTGGGCTGTCATCATCAATATCATTGATGCAGTCAGAGATCACAACAAATCCCATGAGACCTGTCACCAACAATGCTCTGATACGATCCTCAGTGTAGCCAACATGTTATGACAGTCTGAGAGATCGAGGGATGACACAGGTGGTGGTCCACCACTGACCCCCCAGATGAGATCACAATATTTCTTGCATCCCAGCATAGGGTGAGTAGGGAGTGATGCATACCCAGGATGGGATAGAAGCAGGAGTGCCAGGCCGAACATATATTTGTTGCTTTGTATCATACCTCTCAACTGTACAAATTTTCTCAAAATGCCAGGATTGTTGCTTCATATTTTTTTGGTCTGATCCTCATAAAATTTATGGTTTTCTGGCAAATCACCAAGGAGTGAAGTCACTAACTTATAACATATATTTCAGTTTCAGACTTTACATCTTTCAGAAAATACATGCTAGCACAAATCCTGTTATTATCTCAACTTTCTAAGTTTATATGAGCAATATTTAAAATATGTCACTATTTTTGGGCCTTTGACCCCAATTATTTTAGGATTTTCCTGATTTATTAGTCTAAGAGGTTGAAAGGTATGCTTTGTATGACATGGATGACTATAGAGTGAATCATTTCATATTGCTGTTACATGCATATTCATGTACTATATTTTTCAATTTTCAGCAAAGAAATTGAATTTTGCACAGAGATCCACACAGGGTGATGATGACTAATGGAAGTGTAATGACATGTAGCCATACAATCACAGTATAGACAGAACAGTGCACTGAACATGTGTAATGCTGTCTGCATTTATGTTCACAGGTGTCCATCTACTTCTACACAATACCAGGAAATGTCAAGCGGAGTGTCTCCATACAGTGTTACTGTGTCCATTACCTGTTATTGCCTCAGAGTCATGTCATGACACTACTGTTTACTGTCATATTGATATTTCCCTATCAATGTACACCACAGGTACATTCAATGGACCACACAAGTCCTGCAGGTGTAAGTACGGACATTCTAGATATGTTAGCACAATAGGTTCATAGGTTGCAGCAATGTGTAGCAGACCTGTGATATATGACATTAATGTCGCTGTTTTTCCACACAGGCACATCTGGCCAAAGGGTACATTATACGTCATGTGAGCCTCTGCAGCTCCTGTTACTGTGTTTTTATTTGTCATCCTGTCAGTATTGCACTGCCTGCAGACATGACTGTGTTGTTGCAGGATCTCAAGTACAACACATGAAATCAAAGCAGCAGGAGTCTGTCGGTGGCATGCTATTAATTATCTTTCATACCTGTCATTGCTGGTATTCCTGTTGATGTCCTCCATTAATACTGTGTCCTTCTACTCATTGCTAGGACAGACTGCATTATCATGAGGTGCACAAACAAGTCGCATGTCTATGTCAAACCTACTGTATGTTTTAATGCTGTTGGAATGGTTCATGATGGCAATGACGTGATTAATAATGCTGACTTGGTTTCCCTACAACAGTTGAAGTTCATCCCTCTTCTACCAAACCATCTACCAACGAGGACTTGCCAGGCATGTGTTATGTTTGTATTCATCACATATGTCATGTATATTGGATACGTAGCATAATAATCAGCTTCCTGTTATGTAGAGTCAATGACCCATACATAGACAAGACCTAATGGTAAGAGTCAGTATTATCTGCAACATTGTAGTGAGATATGTGTCATATGTCTTTAATGATATACAATATGTGATGTAAGCACTTTGACCTGATCTGTGTTATGTCTCTTCTTTTAGCACATCAAAATCCTGTATCCACCATTAGCCCATCCACTGACCTGATATGGGATCTGATATGTCTCACTATGGTAGCATGGGCCTGTTACACAGGACAGTGACATGGTGATACAGTATGGCCAAGATGCTGATTATTCTGCCCTTCATAACAATTCAGACAGTTTATATCATAGTTGTACTGTTTGAGCATTTTTGATATGTTGCTGCCATCTAGTGGCCTTTTATTTATAACAGTTAGATTAACTTGTTTTTTACAGCATTATAGCAAGCCTCAGGAAGTATGGTTGGCCGCAGTGGTGCAGTGGTTAGCGTTGCCACCTCACAGCAAGAGGTTCTCCAGTTTGATTCTCGGCTGGGGTGCTTTCTGTGTGGAGATTGCATGTCCTCCCTGTGGTCACCTGGGTTTCTTCTGGGTGCTCCAGTTTCCTTCCACATCCCAAAGACATGCTATAGGTGGATTGGACACTCTAAATTGGCATGAGTGTATGCATGTGTGTGCTTTCTGTGGAAGGTTGGGCACTGGGCTGACAACTTGACACCATAAAACTTCACTGCCAATCATGAGCAGACAGGTAATCTGCTGTGGCGACCCCTAACCAGGAAAAGCCAAAAGAAGAAGATGAATAGCAAGCCTCGGGAAGTGATGTAACTCAGTCAGGCAGCAGCTTTGTTTCTAGCCCTTATGATCTTCTTTTCCCAGGCCCCGGCATTCACATCTCCTGTAAGTAGCTTGTATGTTGTAATTCTTTCTGTCAGGCAGCAGCTTTGTTTCTAGCTCTCATGATCTTCTTTTCCCAGGCCCTGGCATTCACATCTCCTGTAAGTAACTTGTATGTTGTAATTGTTTGTATTTAGAAGTGCTGTATATTGTACATATTCTGAGATGTTGCTATTTGTATTGTGCTGCAGTTTTAAAAAGAAACAAGTATTAAAGTTAAGAAATCTCAGTAAAGCTACAAGAAACCCTGATTCTTTCACTTACTGGATTTTCTTAAAGTGTTAAGTTGTCCGCTTAGCTGTACTACGCCTCGCACAGTGCTGTGAGAACGGAACAGTAAAAGGAGATCCTTGCAGTCCTGAATACAAGAGGTCACTACACTGCAAATATGAGTCTGAGATCAGGGAAGAAGTATAGACCTGAGGATATGTCCCCCATGACACAGCATGGCAGGGAGAAGAGCTGTAGTGTCTCGAAAGATGATACACAGTCACATGGCTCCAACTCATCAAGATCCAGTAAGATGTCCTCAGCATGTTCCTTAGCAATCAGAGCTCGTGCCAAAGCAGATGCGGCACATGCCCAACTGGCATTTGCTGAAAAAGAAGCCATTATGATGGGACAAAAGACAGAATTGGAAGCTAACCTACATATTCTTCAGGGCCAGAGTGCAGCTGCTGCGGCAGCAGCAGAGGCCACTGCTTACCTGGAAGCAGATTCATCAGTAAGCAAGATAACTCACTTAGAACCAGAAGTCCCAGAGAAACTTCTTTCCTCTGCTGAACGTACAAGTGAGCACATCCAGAAACTTACTAGTATGCATGCAAGCCAGCAGTCACTTAGGATTATGCAAGGAGAATCCAGCCCAAAGACAGCAGATGTCCCGGGTATGCCCCATCAGTCTTGTGATGTCAGCAGTGTCAAACCAACAAAAGAACAATCTCCAGAACTCCCTAGAAATGGAAATCCAGGACACCCACTACAACCTAAAGATTACATGCCTGAATACCAAAACATACAAGATGTCACAAAGTATCTTATCCGCAAAGAAATGGTTAACTCAGGTTTCATCAAGTTTGATGACTGTCCAGAAAACTATTGGGAATGGAAGTACTCCTTTCTGAGTGCAACTAGAGACTTAAATTTGGCGGCTGCAGAAATACTGGACTTAATGATAAAATGGTTGGGCAAAGAGTCAGCAGAGCATGCAAAAAGCATGGGTAGAGTATACTTATTTAACCCTTTGGCAGGACATAACATGGCATGGCAGAGGCTAGAAGAAAGGTATGGTTCACCTGAAGCAATTGAAGGTGCTCTACTGAAAAAGCTTGAAACCTTCCCCAAGTTGAGCAATAAAGACAATACAAAATTACAACTGGGTGATCTTCTTCTAGAAATAGAGTGTGCTAAAGAGGAGGGCTATTTGAAAAGCTTTTCATATTTAGACACTGCTCGTGATACTAATCCAGTAGTGAAGAAACCACCATATACCTTGCAACAAAAGTGGATATCTGTTGGAGCTAAATAGAAAGAGGAAAATGGAGTAGCTTTCCCCCTTTCTTTGTGTTTTCTAGGTTCGTTCAGCAGCAAGCAAAGATTAGGAGCGGCCCCAGCTTTGCCTTCATTAGCAGCAGTAATCTGCCATCCAGACCAGAAAAGCCTTCCAGACCTCATGGTAATACTTCTGTGTTCACACACAAAACAGTTGTACCTTCAAGGGTTATAAACTGTGAAGACAGCAGCAAGGTGAGCCTCACAGAAAGTCCTGATAGGAAATGCCCAATTCACCGGAAGCCTCATCCTCTGAAAAGGTGCAAAGGGTTTGGAGGTAAGCCTATTGAGGAGAGAATATCCTTTCTTAAACAAAATGGCATCTGTTTCAAGTGTTGTGAATCTACTAAGTATATAGCTAAAGACTGTAAAATATCAGTCGAATGCACAGAATGTGGCAGTAAGAAACACATAGTGGCCTTACACCCTGATCCACCTCCACAACTAGTAGGGATGTAGACGCCAGGAAAGGTCAGGGCAGGGAGCAAAAAGAAAATTTCCCTTCTTCAGTGATGTCTAAGTGCACTGAAATCTGTGGCCAAGGTAAAAATCCACGGTCATGTTCTAAAATCTGTTTAGTTACTGTGTATCTCACCGGAAAAGAGACGAAGCAGTGAAGATATATGCAGTTCTTGATGAGCAGAGCAACAGATCACTTACAAGGTCAGACTTTTTCGATATCTTTAACATTAAAACAACTACAGCTCCCTATACTCTAAAGACATGTGCAGGCCTTATGGAAACTGCAGACAGAAGAGCCATAGACTTTGTTATTGAATCTTTTGATAAGGAAATGAGATTCCTATTACCTACACTGATAGAGTGTGACATGATACCTGATGACAAGTCAGAAATTCCTTCTCCAGAGGTGGCTTATCATCACCCTCACCTTAGCCAAATTGTTCACCTCATTCCAACCGTTAATTCTGGTGCTTCTATCCTTTTGCTTCTTGGAAGAGACATTTTAGAAACACACAAAGTGCATAAGCAAATTAATGGACCGGTCAACACCCCTTATGCTCAGAGACTTGACTTGGGGTGGGTCATTGTAGGAGAAGTTTGCCTGGGATCAGCTCACCAGCCAAACAGCATCAGTTCCTTCAAGACATCTGTGTTAACAAATGGCCGCACATCCTTTTTCAGTCCATGCCAGAACAATTTTACTTTTAAAGAAAGCTTTGATAATTTAACATGGTTTTGGTACTCTTCTTCACACAGCAAAGAAGATACAAGCTTTAACATAGAAACTGGCAATCTAGGGGTTTCAGTGTTCCAGAAATCAAAGGAAAATGATAAACAAGCCCTGTCCATAGAAGATCAAGCCTTTCTCCAGATCATGGACAGAAAGACATACCAGGATGGTAATAACAGTTGGGTGGCCCCTCTGCCATTTTGCACACCCAGGTATCATTTACCTTGTAATAGAGAACAAGCCATGAAGCGCCTGAACTCTCTTCATAGAATCTTACCAAAAAAGCCAAAGGTAAAAAGAGATTTCACAGAATTCATCAAAAGGTTAATGGATAATGATCACGCTGAAATTGTAGGACCACTGGATCAAGGTAAAGAACACTGGTATCTGCCAATGTTTGGTGTTTACCACCCACACAAACCTGATCAAATAAGAGTTGTGTTTCATTCCAGTGCAGAATGTGAAGGTATTTCTTTAAATTTTACTGTTAAGTGGTCCTGACCTAAACAATACTCTACTAGAGGTCCTCATGCGCTTTAGAAAAGAGCCCATAGGCTTCACAGCTGATGTGCAGCAGATGTTTTACTGTTTTCTGATGAGAGAGAACCACTGAGATTATTTATGTTTTCAGGTACAAAGATCATGACATAGACAAAGAAGTAGTGGAGTACAGAATGAGAGTACATGTCTTTGGCAACAGTCCCTCTCTTGCTGTGGGTATATACTGTATGCATAAAGCTGCCCTAAAAGGAGCTGAACATTATGGACAAGATGCAAAAAAAAAAACACTTTGTGTTGAGACATTTCTATGTAGATGATGGACTTGCATCTGCTAGCACTCCTGAGATAGCAATTGACATTCGCAACAAAACAAAGCAGATGCTGGCAGAATCTAATCTGCGGCTTCATAAGGTTGCTTCTAACAGCAAACAGGTCATAGAAGCCTTTCCTGCAGAAGATAGAGCTAAGGACCTTAAAGATCTTTGTCTGGGCAAAGGTTCCCTTCCTCTTCAGAAAAGTTTGGGTCTAGGCTGGGATCTAGAAACAGACAGTTTTGTTTTTCAGGTCTCTTCAGAGGAAAAGCCCTTCACCAGAAGAGGAATCTTAGCTACCATGAACAGCCTTTATGATCCCCTTGGGTTTGTTGCACCAGCGACTATAAAAGGTAAGGCCTTAGTCAGTGAACTGTCATCTGGGAAATGGGAATGGGATGCATTACTCCCACAAGACAGACTGCATGAGTGGATTCAGTGGAAGGAGTCTTTGCAGGCTTTGAAAGGCTTAAAGATACCCAGATGTTATGGGCCTGTTTCACTGACAGTAGCCTGTAAAAAGGAACTGTATATTTTTTCAGATGCATCCATCACAGCTCTAGATGCAGTAGCCTACTTGAAAACAACTGATGCAGTAAGTGTATGTCATGTTGGGTTTGTTATGGGAAAGTCTAAGTTAAGCCCTAGACCAGCACATACAATCCCATGTTTGGAGCTATGTGCAGCTGTATTAGCAGTAGAACTGTATGAGCTAATCAAAGATGAAATAGACCTGGAACTGGATGTTGTGAAATTCTTTACAGACAGTAAAACTGTCCTGGGATACATCTGCAACACCTCTAGAAGATTAATTCTGTATGCCTCTAACCGAGTAAATAGAATCAGACAAGTAACTCATCCTGATCAGTGGTTCTACATACCCACAGAGCAAAACCCTGTTGATTATGCTACAAGGCCCACACAGACAACTTGCCTGCAGAACACTATATGATTCTCAGGCCCTTCGTTTTTTTACCAGCCAGTTAAAGATAATCCAAATGACACGGCTACTGGTTATCCTCTCATAGAGCCTGAAGCTGATCCTGAAATTAAACCAGCAGCTGCAAGCTTCAGCCCTAGAGCCTTTGATTCCACTATTCATTCACATTGTTTTGAAAGATTTTCAAACTGGAAGACACTAGTTGAAACTATAGCCAGACTTATTCATATTGCCAAAAGTTTTCAGAGAAAATCAGATAGCTCTCTGCTTAGAGGCTGGAAAAGTTTTCATCAGCAAATTAGCTTAGAGGAACTTTCACAAGCAAAGAATGTGATCATCTCTTCTGTTCTGCACAAACACTTCAAAAAGGAATATGACTGCATAAAAGAGCAAAATGCATTGCCAAAACAAAGTTGTCTCAAGAAGTTTAGTGCTGTTATAGATCAAGATGGATTGATGAGAGTTGGCAGACGCTTGTCCTTTGCAATATTGACTGAACAAGAAAAGCAACCAATTATCATCCCTCACAATTATCACATTGCTACAATGATTACGAGGTATTACCATAACCAAGTGGCTCATCAAGGATCTCACATAATAGAAGGTGCAATCAGAGCTGCAGGTGTCTGGATCCTTGGTGGTAAACACCTGACGTCTGCAGTTATTCACAAATGTGTTATCTGTCATAAACCGAGAAGGGGATCAGAAAGTCAAAAGATGGCATATTTACAAGAAGACAGAGTGAATCCTAAACCACCATTCACTAGCGTGGGTATTGATGTTTTTGGCCTGTGGACAGTGGTAACCTGCCACACTAGAGGAGGTAGTGCTGACAACAGACGCTGGGCAGTACTTTTTACATGTCTGTCTACATGAGCTGACATATAGAACTGATTGAATCTATGTCAGCTTCCAGTTTTATTAATGCCTTGAGAAGATTCTTTTCAATCCGTGGCCCAGCAAAATTACTTCACTCTGACAGATTGACAAACTTTGTGGGAGCTTGTAAGGAACTGAATATTTGGGCAGGTCTTACAGCAGTACGAGATTATCTACAAGACAAAGGATGCACGTGGGTCTTCAATCCTCCACACTCATCTCATATGGGAGGTGCTTGGCAAAGACTAATAGGTGCAGCTAGACACATCTTGGATGCAATGTTGCTCCAAGATAAGCCCACTCGTCTGACCCATGAGAGTTTAAGTAACTTTATGGCAGAAGTTATGGCTATTATGAATGCAAGATCTTTAGTACCAGTGTCAAATGATCCAGATAATCCTGAGGTTCTTACACCAGCCATGCTTTTGACTCAAAAGACAAACTCTTTGTTGGCTCCTTCTGGTAACTTTAAAACAGCAGGCCTTCATGAAAAACAATGAAAGCAAGTTCAGAGTCTTGCTGACACCTTCTGGAAAAGATGGAAAAGGGAATACTTGTCAACCATACAAAGTCACAGAAAGTGGACTCGAGACTATCCAAATGTTAAAGCAGGTGATGTTGTGTTAATGAAGGACAGTCAAAAATACAGGAATGAATGGATTGTGGGACTTATCATTGACACGTTGCCAAGCAGAGATGGTAAAGTGAGAAAGGTGGAAGTAAGAGTTGTCAAACAAGGAACTGCTAAAGTTTATTTGAGGCCAGTCTCAGACATTGTAGTTCTTGTTTCTGAAAATGGTTAAAATGTGTTATTGTGTGTAGTAATATTAATGAGTGTAGTGGCATCCCGTAATATGCCAGGCAGGGAGCATTCTGCCCTTCATAGCAATTCAGGCAGTTTATATTATAGTTGTACAGTTTGAGCATTTTTGACCTGTTGCTGCCATCTGGTGGCCTTTTATTTATGACAGTTAGATTAACTTATTTTACAGCATTATAGCAATCCTCAGGACGTGATGTAACTCGGTCAGGAAGCAGCTTTCTTTCTAGCCCTCATGAAGTGCAGTCATGATCTTCTTTTCCCAGGCCCTGGCATTCACATCTCCTGTAAGTAACTTGTATGTTGTAATTGTTTGTATTTAGAAGTGCTGTATATTGTATATATTCTGATATGTTGCTATTTGTATTGTGTTGCAGTTTTAAAAAGAAAAAAAGTATTAAAGTTAAGAAATCTCAGTAAATCTACAAGAAACCCTGATTCTTTCGCTTACTGGGTTTTTTTAAAGTGTTAAGCTGTCTGTTTAGCTGTACTACGTCTCGCACAGTGCTGTGAGAATGGAACAGTGACAGTCATGTGGATGTGGCTGTAGCCTCAGATGTGGAGGGAGACTTGTCCAGTCATTTTGACAATGAGGGGATATTGGATGGTGGACAGGATGAAGCCTGTGGACAACAGACCCATGTTGAGACTGCTGCTGATGTTAACAGTTCCCCGCAAAACGCTGATAATGTCTGTCACAGTAGACGTAGGCATACAGCTGGTGTACATGTGTCAGAAGGCATCACCTACTTCTACAGGCAATTGAACATTTCCAGCAATGTAATGGATCTGACATCTATGCTCCTCCCTTGCCACAGATTGTGTTGCATACCAGTTAGGTGTGCCAAATGAAGGGCAGGAGCATAGACACTGTGAGGTAATGGCATTGCGGGCTGCACAGAATGAAATGATGCTATCTGTGGCACAGTACGTAGAATCCCTGGGCTCTGTAGTACTACAAAAGTGCCATAGCACAAGCAGGGTTCAGCATTCCCTGACTGTGCTTAGCTAATTGTACATGGGAGAGAAAGACCCTCTCAGCATAAGCAGTCTTGCCCGCCGGGCATCAATGTCTATGCTCCAACATGTACACACTTCCTCTGCTGGCCCATCTACTGTGGGCCCAGCAGTCATGACCAGACAGTCAAGTCACAGATATCCTCCTCCACCTCCACATGCTGTTGTCACCCCCTCAGTTTTCTCTGTGGAGCAAACTGGGCCAATTTTTTCCATATGTGGTAGGGGCAGAACAGACCACGGTGTGATCTGTCAGTGTTGGCACCCTAGACTGTTAGATTAACTCAGGCAGTTTATCCACTCTATCCAGTAGTGTCATTCTCACCCTGTGGCAATGACAATTGCTGTGCAGAACACTAACAATGTCATCTATCTGTGTTTGACAGGTCTGATGCCACAGGATGCCAACAGTTTCACTAAATATAAATGGCTCCATTTATTAAATTACTTTATCCATACTTTACAGTGATATATTTGGCATGTGATACTAACAACAGTTCTGCATTAAGTCCTCAGTTGTTTACCTGTTTCCAGCATTTTAAAGCAGACAGATAGCAATATGTTGCATTGATATGTGTCACTTATTGTGTGCCATACACACACTAAAATGATTTTGCATGCCTACCTCTGTCAGTTGTGCCCTGAGTTGATGATCCCTGTTGTGACTGATTTATGTTCATAATGTTATATGTTATGATTATGTTATTATGTCTGATGCTCTGTGTGTACATCTACTGGGTAATTGCCATTAGATTAGATTCAATCCATGCTGCTGCTGTAGTGGGACAACACCTGAATATCAATGTTTAATCTGTGTACTTCTGTACGTATGGCTTGTCATGACATAAAGTTATGTGTTAGACACTGCCGTGTTGCCTGCGCCTGCACTTGTGGTCACACCCTCCATCACCCAAGCCTGTATCTTATACACCCTATATCCACCTGCTCCTCCTCTGATACCTACGGGATGTCATCTTCAGACATCTGGGGTTCTTGGGGTAGTTCACCTACACCTGCAGCTGTAAGACAGTCATGTGATTTAGTTAGTGTGTTTTGTAGCATGGTGCACATAGTTATCATCAGTGTTGCATTCTAAGGTGTGTATTGCAATGCACTGCTGGGTATGTCCAGACGTCTGAACTTAGAATTCAGTACACCGAACACACGCTCTATGGTATTTCTCGTTGTTGCATCTGCTCTATTGTAGGCATCCTCTGAAGGATTTGATGGCTCTCAGTAGAGGGTCATTAGCCATGGCTCAAGTGGATAACCACAGTCACCTGTTGTGGGGAATAAACACACGTGTTCAGCATGGATATTGTTGGAATGGATTTCCTTAGCTTACAACCTTGCTGTGTTCCTGTACTTACCCAATAGTAGTCCCATAGGTATTTCACCTTGCCGGAATGCGACCCTCAGACCACTTTCCTTACATAATGCAGCATCGTGGATATGTCCAGAGTGTGTTGCCATGAAGTTTATTATGCTGCCATTTGCTGCACACATGAGCTGGCAGTTCAGGGATGGCCAACCCTTTCTGTTAATGTGCTTCTTGAAGAACTGGAGTTTTGATAGGGATGTGGGTGTTAGGTGCAATCTGTTGCACCAAGTACATGTAGAAAATTTGCAAAGTTATAGAACTGGTGCATTACAGTTCTCCACTCCATGAGGGCAGATGAAAAGTGTAAGTAGTCATCCACCTTGCTGCACATTGCGACTGGCAGCTGTCTGTGATACTCCCACAGCATCCCCACATGTCTGAGGCACACTTTGGTTTCAAGAGAGATGAGGTGCCTCACAATGTCTGCACAGATATGTGTCGGACATACATGTTGCAGTCAGCCTGCATCAGCTGTCTGTCTAGATAGTACCTGTCAATTATTTGTCTGATAACTGGTTTAGTTACAGCCTTCCCGTCAATCTAGCTAGCTGCCTTCTATAGCACACAGCCATTTCCTCATCCATGGCTTATATTATTGCAGCCTTGTTGCAGTTCATTCACTGCAGACTGCAATTTTGTTTTTTTTTTTTTTTGTTTTGTAATATCACTGTAGAATATGGTGGAATCCATAGCAGTTAACTTCCATTCCTTGTTAAACTGTATAGCATACGCAATTTTTAGAAACAGAGTAAGCATTGCAGTTTGCCACATTTAAGTTGTATTCGGTATGCACAATGTCTTTTGCAATCCATTGGGCATGCACAGAATACATCATTATCCTATGCTAAATAGCTAAGTATGTGGACTGCTTTTAGTAACTTCTGAAATACATCTACAACTGGAGCACTGAAATCTTCCTTAAGCATACTTGAATGTCTACAAATAGCTTTTAGAATCTGGCCCATCATGTTTTACATATTCACGTAACCAATTAATGTTTAGTAGTTTATTTATTAAGTTTTCATAATTTGCTTTATGATACTGATATCTTTTATATCTTTTATGTTTACTTATTATATTTGTAGAAATATTAATCTCAAAAGTAATAGAATTATGGTCTGATATTCCCAGAGGGGAATTTGAGGTGTATTGGTTGCTAAAAGATCTAATGTATGCCCCCCTCCCAAGTTTTCTCAGTAATAAGTTGTTGAAACCTGTGAAAAGTCAGTAGGTTAATATCTGGGTAATTAAAGTCCCCTATCAATAAAGTGTTAGAATTATCTATAAGTTTATCTAACTCAACAAGATAGTTAGAGTGGTTATCATCTTTAACATTAGGACTGAGATAGCACATAATTTTTATTTTACTATTTGATGTTGTCTGATGTATTTAATTTATAAGGCACCCAGGACAGCTATTTACTGTGATTAGGGAAAATTTTATGTTTTCATGTACTAAAAGTAGGACCCACTGACTTGTAGTCCATTAATCAAACATTCATATGTAGTATATCTAGAGAAACAAAGTACATCTATATTGCAGCACTGAGTAATGGCTATAATATCAAAATTCTCAATATTCATCAAAGCTTTAGGTTCTCTAGCTTTATTTAGTAAACTTTAGAATTAAAATAATAACTTCTCACAGATCTCCCAGTGTTATTGTCATGTTTTTATGGATAAGAGTCTTTCCTAAAAAAGCTTAATAAAAGATTTGATTTTAATAGAAAAAGAGTCCTGCCCCATAAGAATAAAGATGCAGCTTGTCCTGTCTAAACAATTATAGGTTCCTAGGTTCATACGTGTGTTCTAGGCTAATGGCCCTGGGGCCTTTACAAACCTAGCCATAGTATTATCCCGGCATCATGCCATCAACCTTAATTTCCAGTGCCTCTGTCAAGTAGAGCCACTGGAGTTATCCCCAGGGTGAATTTTCTATTCTCCATCCACTCATCAAGATTTCTCTATAAGAGGGTCAGCAAGGTGCTCTGCTTGACATGTATGGGAAGTCTATTCCATAGCATGGGCAGTCTCTGGGTTATGAACCTGTCCATCCAGTACGTTCTGTTGATTGTTGTGCGGAGGGATTGGCATTTCTTTAGATGTAGCATTTCTAACAGAGATGGGTCTGCCATGGCTTTGTAAGTCAAGCAGAAGTCACCTCTAAGTAGGCAATATGAGACAGATAATAGTTGGTGTTTTTTGAGTCTGTCCATAGATGACAAGTGTTTAAGGCCTAGGATCCTCTTTGTGAGGTACTTTTGTGGCCTCTCCAGTTGTTGCAATTGTCTAGTGAGGTACATGCCAAATGGGGCATTGTACTCGATGATTGGCTTAATGAGGGAAGAGTAGAGGGAGACAATGACCTCTTTCTTCCTGGATGCAAAACCCTTAGTAATGAGATGTGCCACACAGAAGGACTTTCTGACCACAGTGGCAATGTGGTGGTCAAAAGAGATGCTGCTGTCAACCTGTGTTCCCAGATCTCTTATTATGCCTTCTGTGTTCAGTGAACTACCATCAATGTGGTAATTCATGGGAACTGGGTTTTTCTCAAAGGGCATTACACTTATGGCCATGGTTCTGACACTAGTCATTGGTCTCAGTGAGGCCATTCTGTAGGATGTCAACATCACTTGGGGAGTTAATAATAGCTCCCAACTTGCAAGTGTCTGTGAGCTTTGTCAGCCAGAGTCCCTTCATATTGGCCTGGACTTCAGAGAAGTAGATACGAAACAGGAGAGGACCCAGGACCGAAGCCTGTGGGACTCCACTCATGACTAGTTAGCAGTCTGACTGGGAGTCAGCTACTTTCACACTGTGGTTTCTATCTGTGAGACATTTACAACTCACCTAGTGATATATAGGTTGATGCCTAGCTCAGTGAGTTTTTCTATGATTCCTGAGTGGGGAATGGTATCAAAGGCCTTTGCCAGATCAAGGTAGGTGGTATGAACCACCTTGCCTTCATCCACAGCTCTGGTGACTGACTCAAAGACATTGACCAAGTTGAGCAGGCATGATCTGCTCTTCACTCACAGTAGGTTATAATTTTGATGTTTACTAAGGATAACTGCTTGAGTCAAGGGTTGTAGTTATGCACTTTTTTAAGGTGCATATTCTTTCCTTTTATGTGATAGTATTATTTAATTAAGAATTTGTGTAGCATAAGCATTCTCAAACTCTTCAAACTGTTTTAATAAGCTTTTCACATGATTTTAACAGAGTTAGTGCCAATGTGTAACACTATTTTACTGTATGTTTGTATAGAAATCAGAAAATTTAGTAGATATGCAACAACTACTCTAAGGTTTAAGCACAGAGTGAACTTGGCAATCTTTTTCTGTATCCATGCTGATCAAGTGCCTTCTGGTAGGTCTAAGGATGGAATCACCAATATTAAAATGTCTGGCTTATGCTAGTACTAGGATGCCATTTCTGAACCTCATAATCAAAATTAACAAAGGTATTAATTAATAGGATCAGAAGATTATAGGAGATTACTAGACTATTGACCATTTTAAGCCTAGCCATATCAACCCAGTGTAATACTGTAAAGGTACTAGTCAATACCCAAGATGGCATTTGATGATAACTGCCCATGTCCAGGACGGTGGTGGGCACTATCCCCTTAAAGAATTTACGGTGCCCCATCCACTCATCCAGGTTCCTCTTGAACAATGTCATAGAGGTGCTCTGTTTCACATGAATAGGTAGCTTGTTCCAAAGATGTGGCAGTCGCTGGAAGATAAAGCTGTCATTCCAGCATGTCCTATTTAAGTTACAGGCTATATTTAAGTCCCTGGAATGGGTAGCCCTAGACCCATTTGATTTACGGATATGCAGTAAGTTCTTTATGACTGGGTCTTGGGTTGCTCTGTAGGCCAGGCATAAGTCTCTCCTAAGAAGTCTATATGATATAGAGCGTAGTGACAGGGATTTTAGTGGGTCCGTGTAAGGCACATGCTGGAAGCCCTTGATCTTCTTTGTTAGAAACCTCTGAGATCTCTCTAATTGTTCTAGATGCTTAGTATGCTACGTACCAAATGGGGGATTATACTCAATTATGGGCTGGATAATTGCCGAATACATGGAAATTCTAACTTCCTTTGTGCTTGAAGCAATGCCTTTATTAATCCAGTAAGCTACATGGAGAGCCTTCCTTACAACAGTTGATACATTCATAGGTTCATAGGTAGGTACTAGGCTATTGTCCCTATGGCCTATATAAGCCTAGCCAAAAAGGTACCCTGGCTTTTGCCACCCAAGAAAATTATTTTCCTGTGCCCCTGTCGAGCAGAGCCACAGAAGTGATCCCCGGGGTGAATTTCCTATCTCCCATCCAATCATCAAGATTTTTCTTGAAGAGTGCTAATGAGGAGCTTTGTTTGATATAGATAGGTAGTTTTTTCCAGAGTATGGGAAGTCTCTGGGGCAGGAATCTATCCCTCCAGCATGTTCAGTTTATTGTGGTGACAAGGTTTAGGTCCCTAGAGTGTGTAGCTTGAAGGGATTTGGATTTCTTTAAGTGGAACATTTCCAACAGGTCTGGGTTTGACACAGCTTTGTATGTTAGGCAGAGATCCCCTCTGAGTAGGCGATATGCGACGGAGTAAAGCTGGAGTTTTTTTAGATGGTCTGCGTAGGGCATCTGTTTGAGCCTGGTAATCCTCTTTGTAAGGTATTTCTGCTGCCTTTCTAGTTGTAGATGTCTTGGGAGGTACATACCAAAAAGGGCATTGTACTTTATAATGGGTCTAATGAGTGACGAGTAGAGGGGAACAGTGACCTCTTTTTCCTGGATAAGAAACCTTTTGCGATGAGGTGTGCCATGTAGAAGGATTTCCTGACTACTGTGGTGATGTGATTATCAAAGGAGAGACTACTGTCCACCTGTGTCCCAAGGTCTCTTATCACACTTTCAGTATTAAGTAGACTACCGCCTATGTGGTAGTTCATGGGTACAGAGTTTTTACCAAAAGGGATGACAATGCACTTTTTGGCACTGAGCTTGAGGCCATGGCTTTGACACTAGGCATCTGTCTCAGTGAGGCCCTTTTGTAGGATGTCCACATTGTTAGGAGTTTTGATTATGGTTCCTAGTTTGCAGTCATCTGTGAACTTCATTAGCCAAAGACCTTCTGTGTTAGTCTGTACTTCTGAGAATTAAATACCAAACAGGAGCGGACCCAGGACTGAACCCTGTGGTACTCCATTTGTCACTTGTCTGAAATCGGATTTGGAGTCTGCTACTTTCACAGTATGGGTTCTGTCAGCGAGCCATTTGGCAACCCATCTTGTGAGACAGGGATTTATACCTAGTTTAGTGAGTTTATCTATAATTCCAGAGTGGGGGATGGTGTCAAAAGCCTTGGCGAGATCTATATAGGCTGTGTGAACCACCTTACCCTCATCTATGGTTTTGGTGACCACTTCAAATAGGTCTATCAGGTTTAGGAGACATGATCTGCCTTTTACAAACCTGAACTGGGTGGAGTCCAGAGTTTTTATGTGGTGGTCGTAATTAAGGTCGTGGTCAACCTGTGATCCCAGGTCCCTTACCATGTCATGGGTCCTTAGGGTATTGCTGGAAAATTTATTTTTATGGTGCTAAAAGCACTGTGCTGCTACTCTGATGCTTACTGTGATGGATTTGAAGTCTTCTTAAGACACACAGTCTTGCTGGCTGGATTCTGCTGGAATCAAAGTCTGGTTATAGTTGCATTCACAGTCTGTTGTATACAAAAACTTGCAGAATATACACTGATGAGAGAATATACTTTGCAGCACCTGTCTTTAAGAGCAGTAACCAATAACTTTTATAATAAACCACAAGTACTTCTGTTACAGCTTCAGAAAATGTTCTACTTTACTTCTCATATAGTACAGATGATGTGAGAGATATAACATTTACCTCAGTACAAAATGTGTCCCTACCATTACCCCCCACATAACTAGATTTAATACAGACTTTATATATATTTTTAGTTAAACACACACCCTCTTAGTTTTGGAAAGATACTGCCTTGATGACACAAATGCTGACACATCTGTTCTTGTGCAAATACTGATAAGTAAACTGTCTTCAAGGAAACGCCTTGTGGATTAGAAAAGCGTATTTTTAAATTTTCTTAGAAAAACATGTCCTGTTGTCAGTTCTTTAAAGAAAGCAAATTAGATTCTTGTCATGTCTGTAAGAAGTCAGCTTTCTTGATATGTGTGTAATACACTCATAAGTAAGTTCCTTATTTTTTTAAGCCACAGTCATTTAATATGGATGCTAATCACATATTACTAAACTCTGTTTCTGCATTTAAGCAAGCTTTATCTTATTCCTTATTTATGTTGCATATTTGTAGCAAAGTTACATTCAACCTTTATATCTTGTTGAGCATAATCTTACAATTCCCTTTTTATTTTTTATAGAAAACACATTAAGAAACAAAATCTATAGTCTTCTTTTGATACACAAGTCAAAATGCAATTTTACATAGTTAATACAATGATATGAAGTATTACCACTAAAACTGAATGTATTTAACAACTTTTTCTTTTACAAACCATTCTGTGAAAATATTGTATCAGTTATGAGATTGTGTCTGCTTTAGTTTTATGTTTTAACTTAATTTATTCTTTTGCAATCATATAATTTAATTTATGACAGAACTCTTTTATTAACTCTTTGCAACTTCTTGAATTAACTCTTTACTTTTATTTATTATTTTACATCAGAAGATTAGAGATAGACTAATATCTATAAGAGATAAGAACTATGTGTTACTCCAAGCATTTATACACTGCTGGAAATATACAGTTTCAATGTCATTTTAACCATAATATTGTGGTCATGTCTCTGAAATTTCCATTAACATCTTGGTTGACAGTGAAGTGAACATAAAGTACTGAATTGGGCTTAGAAATAAATATTTGAATGAAATTATTTCAGTATATTTGAGGATTTAAAAAAAACATGATGTATATACTAAAGAATGCTAGGTACATTTTAGTCCATTAGATGTATGAATACAATATTTAATTTTCCTTTAAATACTAGTACAGATAAAATGATGGTCCAAAAACTAGTGATAAAATTACAATTAGTAATAAAATTACAACTTGACAAATTACTTTTGAACTTATTACAATGTATCCTGTACAGTATGTATTTATTTAGACTGTTTGCTATTCATGCATTTCAATCTAGCAGCTATCCTGGACCCATTTTTTTAAAACATTGTTTTTCACACGTATTCATTGCTCGACATTAATTTCATTTGTACTGAATTCTTTTGTATTTGTACATACAAAGACTGTAAAGTACACTTAGTCCAATTTTACAAATTTAGTAACATTAAGCAAAATTTTGGAAAATTATTATGTCTCTTTAGAAGTATCTAGTGTAATTGTCACCAGAGGCAACTACATACCCAGAAATTCGAAACATTTATGCTTTTTGTATACCAACATTGTCTTGATAAAAACATATTAAAAAATAATGATCATTCTTGCTCAATTTTTACATATCTTTACTTTTTCTTGTATAGTTTTAATAAAGCAATTTTAAGCCATCTCTTGTATAGCTTTACAGTTTAACAGGTTGTAAATACAATTTAATATTAAAATATCTTATCCTGTCAGGTTTAATCTGTTTACCAATATTTTTAATGCACTAAAACCTGTTTTTCCCTCCCCCCTGAAAGAGTATTGTCAAGAAGGAATGAGATATTTCTTCTTGTAGCTTTGTTTTATACCCTTTTGCAATGCTGCTCACACAGTCAGTGTAAAACTGAGAAAGTACCCCTCCCCCTGTAGTACTGCAGTATTATTTATTTGCTTTATAATGTATGTCAGCCCAACACTTTGGTTATACATTCGCTTTATTAGGTTATTAAACTATAGACCTTTGTCTGATTTGATCATTTTGTGGCTGTTTTCTTTTCTGTTGCCTTTGATGTCTACTTTTACTATTAGTAGTTATTTATACCCTCCTGTCTACTTTATTTAAACTGTATGTATACTATAACCCATCTTGTTGGCTATACTTGATGTAACTAAGGTTTTTTATTTTTATCAGTGACATATATGCACAGTTGTGATGTTTTATTATAATTACCAAATAGTGTTGCATGTGAACATTTTAACAAATATGTTTTAATAACAATAAGTTTTTAGAAAAACTCAAGCTACTTGTCTGGCAGTTTTGTTTCTTATCTTATCTGCTCAGCAATTCCTATAACTATTCATCCAGTCTAGGAAGGTCTGAGCTCACATTTCAGTTAACCCTTTTAGCATTTTTCCTTTAATCATCTGTTAGTAAAATGCAGTTATAAAACACTTCGTATTATATTTATGATTTGCATAACTATGCAAACTAAACATTATTTTACAATTAGCGTACATATTTTTCAGCTTTTGATTTCAGTATTTCTTTATTTATTTAACTGCTCTGTCATTCATTTTACAAAGACTGTTTGACTAACACCATCTGTGATTTTATTTCTTTTTAAAACTCAGAATTTTAACTATTTGGTGTGGTGTTACTATACAATTATAAAAAAAATGTAAAAAATAAATAGATATTAGCTTAACTAGCATGTTTATATTTACATTATTTATATTTGCTGTTGTCTGCTTGTTATTTTTGTGTATTGTATAAAAAGAAAATATATGCATGTCAGTGTTGTGACTTTAAATCTTTATACAAGCATGTCAGTGTTGTGACTTTAAATCTTTACTCTTATTAACTATTTTTATTTAATTTTTATACACTAGAACTATTTTGTTTCCCTTTTGACTATGCTATGAGAATGGCAGTCATACGCTCTACTTTACTCTAGTACTGATAAATATCTTGCTTTAATTAAATGGAAGTTTTAAACATTTGAGAATGATTTGTATTTTACCATCCTACCATGTATGCTTAACCGTTTTCAAAGCACAAACATATAAAATATATCTCTTTTGTACAGATCAGCTGTAGTCTCCTGCTCTTTCCCAATATATGTAGGAAGTCAGTCCTTGTCAGTTTAGCTAATCTATTTTCTTCACCTTGTAACTGCTGTTTAAGAGTTTCCTCATGGTCTGCCTGATATGTCTCAGGAACCTGTTCTGCTGAATCTGAAACTCCTATGCACTTTTGAAAAAATGTTTGTATAACTTGTCTAAACTTCCTTATGTTGCATATTTGTAGCAAAGTTATATTCAACCTTAATATCTTGCTGAGCATAATCTTACAATTGCTGTTGATGTGATTGTGTTAAGGGACATTGTTTGCGCTGAAGGGAATGATGAGGCATTTCTTTGCATTCAGTATGAGACAGTGACTAATACATAAGTCGTTGGTCTGTGTGAGACTATCCTGGAGTATACTGACATAATTTGGGGATTCAATGTTCAGACCAAGTTTGCAGTTGTCTGCAAACTTGGTCAGCCACAACTTTTTAGTTTTGTCATAAACGTCTGAGGAGTATAAACCAAACATTAGGGGGCCCAAGACTACCCCCGTGGCACCCCACTGGTAACAGGTCTGCTGGTTGATGTAGATTCACCCACTTTGGTAGTGAGTGTGTGGTTTCTGAGCCACTTGGCAACCCATCTTACAATGAAACCTGTGAAAGTCAGTAGGTTACAGCATCCTTATCATATTGTGTGTTACTAACACCATTTGATCTAACAGTTTCATGAGAATGGTGAGGTTTCACAAAGTTGAAGGCAGAACATTATGTCCCATACCAACAGTCTCAATTTCAATTTTAACTGAGTTTATACTAGGCTTATTCTTAAGTTTCTTAGACTCAGAATCCACCCCAAAGAGGCTGCTATTGTGATACAGCATTTTATTTTTGTTATTGTATCTGTGTTGAGAATTAGTGCAATAAGAATTTATTTTATTCGTCTTTGCTACAGATGACAAATCTTCTCATAGATCAGTGCTATTGGTGCTCTGTCTTTTCTTATCAATGTGAGTTTAGGTTTCGATGCAAGTGTTGGCAATTAATTTAAAGTACCCAGACACTTATTCTGTCTCTGCTTCTATGCAAATGTGACCTTTTAAGCCCTGTGAATGATTAAGATGCTGTCATTAGAAGTTAAAATGCTAAAGTTTAACAAATTGTAAGTAAAGCCAAAAGAGATTGCAACTGTATGTATAACTTCAGAACTGGTGTGGTTATTAACTTCCCCTTTTTCTAGAACTGATACCTTTACTGGGGCCTTTATATTTTTATCTGCAGTGTTCTTTAATTTCATTTTTCTTTCAGTCATTTTTTAGACAGGAATTGACTGTTAATTTGAACTGTTTCACCTGTCTCACAACTATCAGTTCTTAAAATCTTAGGAGGAATTTTCATAATTAAGTTTCTAAGGGTGGAAAACTTCTGACTGCAATAATTCTCTAAGGGGGGGACTTATTAGTAATAACTTCTTTTCTGTGGTTTGGCTATGTTGGGTTATTGTTTGTGTGCCTCCAAAATAGTACATTTCTGGTCAACTATTGAATAATTCAATAATAGTTCATAGAAACTCAATATTCACACATTTGCAAGTAAAATTGCTGTCAGTGTTTTTTTTCTTATATTAATGATATCAATGATTTCTGTAAGCTTAACATAATGATAGTTTATTAGGTAGAGAACCTTTAGTAAAGATGCCACAGTTAGAACACTCACTTAAATATTTATGTGTAACTAAGTCATCCAGGATATACATGTTTAGTGAATATGTAAATGTATGAAAATAAATATTGCTAATAGTAAAATTAGCAGTTTTTGCACTTAGTTACAGGATAAAGTAATAGAAGAACTAGCAAATACAATTATGTCAAGAGTTAATGAGCAATCAGCCCAAATGTGAAAAAATACATAGTAAATTTGTTCCCCTGGATTCACGAATGACAATTTTCTGTGCAGGAACAGTGTAGCCGCTCCTGCATGGAAAGTGGCTGCCGAGCGATCCAGGTATGTGCCATTTTGACGTACACGAGCGCTCTAACACTGTTCTACACGGAAACTCAGGCAGGATGCTAATCACCTCATTTGCTGGTGAAAAATATGCATATGAGGTGAATTAGCGATTCACCAACCTCCTGGGTCTCCATGCAGGAACGGTGTTAGTTGTAGAAATGTATTCGGTTACTAACCGAATGCATTTCTGCAAAAACACAACAGAGACATGTCAGCTCTCAATAAAGCATGTATTAGAAAGGTTATGCATGCTAATGGCCATATATATGACCATTGGCATGCAAAACCACTCCTTATGTAGAAAAAATAAACTTTTGTTTTTGTTGGCCGATCTCGGCCATGGAATGTGTGGGAAGTGGCACGCAAACGGGAGGGGGCAGGAAATAAAAAAAGGGGGAAACATGACTATTATAGAAAACAGCATTTTGCCATTATAGTCAATGGCATGCAGAAAGTAAACAATGGCAGGGAACAGTGGTTGCTAAGGGGGAAGGCTCGTGTGTAGTACAGTAACTAGGAATTAAGGCAGTGGGGTATGTTAATGATGGGACTTAAACTGAATCACAAATTTCTTCTAAGTGTCACACTGCACCTAACCATGTAGGTGCTCTAACAACACTGTGTAGACAGGAGGAGCAACTAACTTGAAAAGGGTGTGTGTCATTCTTGCTTTAAGCACATTGGAGCTCTGTTGTCCGGGTTGGTGCTTAGCTAAGCACAGCTAAGCGAGAGAGGTGTGTCTGAGGCTGTATAGTCTTATTCCATGAACTGAGTAGCATGTTTACAGCCAGGGGAGGGCCATTTCTTGCTGTTTACACTAACTAAAAGGGTCTTGATGACATGCCAGGGACTAAACAGGAAGGACAGAGGGAAAGTAAAAGGAAATAGCAGAACAAGGAAAATGCAGTACAAACAGCAATATGGGATATTGCAACACACAATGGGCCACACATAGAAACACAAAAACATTTGCAGAGGCCCTCAGTAATAATCTGCTTAAGCAACAGAGACCCGAAAAGCAGAAATGCAAGCAAACTCCTCCTCCCAACACAACTCAAATAACACATTGCCCACAGACTAAGTGCGTCACTCAACCACAGCCTATAAGGCAAAACAATGTACCCAACACACTGGTCATAGGTGCTCTATAGTCAGGCACACTGATGTCCCACTCACCAGGCTAAACAAGGAGAAGGTTATTGTCAACTGCCTGTCAGTGCCAGGATCCGCCACATAACCCACTCACTCAGGTCACTCCACAACAAGTACAAATATGACTCTGTCATTGTCTGTGTTGGTGTGAATGACCTAAGACATATCTCCCTGGGTGACAGGAAAAGAGACATGGAAGAGCTTTCCAATCTTATAGCCCAGGCAGGTATGACCCTAGCCTTGAGTAGCATCCTGTCATTGCCCAGAATGATACGGCAGTACAAGGACAAAATGATTGACTTCAACAATTGGCTAGGCTTCTGGTGTCATACTAAGGGGATCCAGTATCTGCGTGAGAGGGCATGGTCGACAGACCATGATGCTTTGCCAGAGATGGCCTGCACCTGTCACCCCTGGGATTCTGGATACTGGCTAAGGCACTTGCTGCCCCTATAGTGCCTTTTTTAGGCAAGGTTCAAATGACAAATTCACCACTGTAACAGGAACAGGCAAGCAAAAACTGAGGGTAATGCTACTCAATGCTAGAAGTCTAAATCTCAAAATGCACTCCCTCGAGGCACTCCTTAAAATGGAGAACACTGATATCTGTGCAGTGACTGAGACCTGGTTCAAGGCTCCAGACACCACCCCTGCATTACCAGGCTATAACTCATACCACACTTTTCGGCCATCTAACCCTGACCGGAAGACCAAAGGTGGAGGTGTGTCCATATTCATTAAGGATATCCACACCTCCAGGCTAGTTGCTCAGCATAAAGCATCTGAGGTTATCCAAGTGCAACTAACTCTGGGCAAAAGCGCAACCCAAATTGCAGCTTGCTACAGATCCCCCACCATGCCCCAGGATTCCCACTATTCTTTTCTTGTTATACTGGAAAAATTAGGGTTCAACCACACACCCTAATAATGGGTGATTTCAACTACCCCACCATTAACTGGGAAATCTACTCATGTACCAACTCCTTTGCTCAACGCTTTCTGGAATTTATAAATTCCAATGCCCTGATTCAACGTATCCACACCTCCACCAGGGTCAACAATATCCTAGACCTAGACATTACCAACATGAGTGACTGGTGTTCCACACCTGACGTCAACTCCTCATCGGTCAGATCCGACCATAAGCTAATCACCCAGGATATCCACATCCTTCCCCCACCCCCCATTAAGGAAACCATGGTAAAACATTTCTCCAAAGCCAACTTCATGCTTCTTAAGACAGAAGTGGTGAACTTCATGACACCCATGCAGATGGATAATACATTTATGACTTCTGAATCCTACACAAATGCACTCTATAAGCACCTACATGAGTGCATGGATCATGCTACCTCAAACAGAACCAAAAAAGGAAGCCAATCTGATGGTCCCCTGCCATAAACAAACTCTACAACAGAAGGAAGAAACTGTTGCAAAAGAGAGCAAAATCCCATGAGTGGAGGAGCTCCCTGTCAGCCTCAGTAAGAAGCTGAGATCCCTTATAATATCCTCCAAAGCTAGCCATGAAAACAAAATCACCACTGATTCTAAAGACAACCACAAAGCATTCTATAGCTATGTCAAGAATCTCAATGGCAACACCTAGATCTGTTCTGAGTTATAGCACAATGGCACAAAAATTACATGACCAACTGATATTGCCAACATCCTGGCAGGTAGGTTCAGTGCTAACTTTACCCCCCTCTCACCCCCTAAAGGACCCATATGTATAGAGGAAGAATGCAGAGTCCCTGTAATCACAATTACACAGATAAAAGCTGCACTCTCTAAAGCCAAAAACATAGCACCCATGGAACCGGACAATATCCCAGGCTGTGTTTTGCATGAACTTCAGAATGAACTGGCTCCCCACCTAAGCACCATGTTCAATCATAGCCTCACATCAGGCTTTGTGCCCACTGAATGGCGTACAACAACAGTTATCCCTCTCCACAAAGGAGGAGCCACCACTGATCCTGGGAACTATTGCCCTATTAGCCTGACAAGCCTGGTCTGTAAGGCCATGGAACGTATCATCATAGAACTCATAAACAAAGACATTGGTAACCTCCAAACTCTGGACCCCACCCAGTTCGGGTTTGTGAAAGGCAGATCATGCCTCCTGAACCTGATCATCTTCTCTGAGGCAGTCACCAAAGTCATAGATGAGGATAAGGTGGTTCACACAGCCTAGCTTGACCTTGCCAAAGCTTTTGACACCATCCCCCATTCTGGAGTTATAGCTAAACTCACTAAACTAGGTGTAAATCCCTGCATCACAAGATGGGTTGCCAACTGACTCACTGACAGAACCCACACTGTAAAGGTTGCAGACTCCAAATCTGACTTTAAACCAGTGACAAGTGGAGTACCACAGGGTTCAGTCCTGGGACCTCTCCTGTTTGTTATCTACTTTTCTGAAGTACAGGCTAACACAGAAGGCCTTTGGCTAACGAAGTTTGCATATGACTGCAAACTAGGAGCCATAGTTGAGTCCCCAAATGATGTGGACATCCTACAGAAGGGCCTCATTGAGACAGATGCCTGGTGTCAGAGCTATGGCCTCAAGCTCAATGCCAAAAAGTGCATTGTCATCCCGTTTGGTAAAAAGTCTGTACCCATGAACTACCACATAGGTGGCAGTCTACTTAATGCTGAATGCGTGATAAGAGACCTTGGGACCCAGGTGGACAGTAGTCTCTCCTTTGATAATCACATTGCCACAGTGTCAGGAAATCCTTCTATGTGGCACACCTCATCACAAAAGGGTTCTCATAAAAAAGAGGTCATTGTTCCCCCTCTACTCAACACTCATTAGACCCATTATAGAGTACAACGCCCCTTTTGGAATGTACCTCTGAAGACATCTGCAGAGGCTGGAAAGGCCA
The DNA here is from genome assembly GCF_019279795.1 of Protopterus annectens. Taxonomy (NCBI): domain Eukaryota; kingdom Metazoa; phylum Chordata; order Ceratodontiformes; family Protopteridae; genus Protopterus; species Protopterus annectens. The sequence continues at coordinate 974,710,424 of NC_056745.1, read as the reverse complement.
CAGAAGTACCTCACAAGGAGGATTACTGGCCTGAAACAGATACTCTACACTGACCATCTCAAGAAAAACTCCAGCTTCACTCCATAGTATATTGCCTACTTCAAGGTGATCTCTGCCTAACATATAATGCTATGTCAAACCCAGAGCTGTTGGACATTCTACACCTAAAGAAATCCCAATCCCTCTGTGCTACATGCTCTAGGGACCTAAACCTTGTTACCACAATAAACAGGACATGTTGGAGGGATAGATTCCTGTCCCAGAGACTTCCCATACTCTGGAACAAGCTACCCATCTATGTCAAGCAAAGTTCCTCATTAGCATTCTTCAAGAAAAATATTGATGAGTGGATGGGAAATAGGAAATACACCCCGGGGATCACTTCTGTGGCTCTGGTCGACAGGGTCACAGGGAAATAACTTTCTTGGGTGGCGTAAGCCAGGGAACCTTGTTGGCTAGGCTTACTTAGGCCCTTGGGCCGATAGCCTAGTACCTACCTATGAACCTATTGGAAGCACTCATTAATACAGCTGGCAGGTGGCTGCATAGCTGAAAATAGGAAGAGATGTAAAAATAAATAAATAAATAAATAAAAATAAAGAGCAACAGCACAATAAAGGAGAAATGAAGTACAAATCAGTAGTATGAGACTATTGCAACTCACAATGGGCCAGGTAAAGCACACAATAATACAACTGGCAAATGGCTGCATAGCTGAAAATGGGAGGAGATGTAAGTAAAAAATAATTTTAAAAAGGCAACAGCAGAATAAAGGCAATCATGCACAAATTGCCATTAATGCCTCTAACAATCACAGTGGCCAATTCAAAGCCATGAGTAATATAGCTGGCAGCTGGAATGTATTATAGACAGACAATCAAACAGGCAGCAGTTGCAGCGCACCACTATAAAGTATGCAAATACCCCTCAGTCTGGTTTCTCCCACAAACCTTGCACCTTTGAAGTAAACCTGGGAATTTTAATTGACAAAATGCTAGGGGCTATGATCACTTTGAAACATCAGTATGTGCTGCAGGCTGACGGTGGTGAGGAGGATAATATTGACAACTGCCCCAGACTCAAGTGGAGGAGAAGAGTGTTCAGAACCAGGGTAACCTACCAGGGGCTCCATGACCTGGAGATAGTAGAGTGCTACAGGGTGGACAGGAACATACTTCAGCAAATTGTGAAGCTGTGCCGGCCTTGCCTCAGAGCCAGAATGAACAGAGGGGAACCCATCTCAGTGGATACTAAGGTATGTGTAGCCCTAAGAATACTAGCTACAGGTTCATTCCAAAGACCTACTGGGGATATCATGGGGGTGTCACAGGCATCTGCATCCAGACTACTCCACCAGTTTCTGGATACCATGCTACCAAATGCCCGTGACCACATATACTTCCCCAACACCCGTGAGGAATTGACCAGCAATATGCGTCTCTTCCACCATGTAGCTGAATACCTGGAGGTACTGAATGCCATAGACTGCACGCACATCCACATCAAAGCACCACCTGGGGAGCATGGCAGGGTCTACATAAACTGCAAGGGCTTCCCCTCCATCAACTGCCTAAGGCATTATCATGAATGTGTGTTCTGGCAGCCCTGGAAGCTATCACAACTCCCACATCTGGCATTCCTCACAGTTATATCAGGGATTTGCCAGGGGGAACATCCCGTATGGCCATCTGGTGGGGGATGCTGGTTATGCACTGGAGTCATGAATAACACCCATCAGAAATGCACACACACCCATGCAAGAATGCCATAATGAGACACACACACAAACCAGGATCATTACAGAGCATGTGTTTCAGATGCTCAAGCCATGGTTCTGCTGCCTGGACATATGTGGTGGAGCCTTGCAGTACTCTCCAGTCACATGTCCAAACATGTTCATAGTATGTGCCATGCTACACAATATGATCCTGCAGAAACAGCTGCAGCAGGAACAGGATGGGGAAGAGCCACATAGCCCCCCACCATTGCCAAGGTTCACACAGGTACAGAGGGACTCAGACAAGGAACCCCCTGAGCCAGCCCCTGTAGGCAGATGGAGGCATGCTCAGTTTGGCCTGGCCTTGGCAAAGAGGCAATGCATAGTACACACACTGACACTGTAGGCACACAGGGATTGACACCTCTCCCTACTCGCACATACAGTAAAAAGGGATGACACACACATCACACTACCTGTAACTTACCATGTATAGGCAGTGTACTATGTGCATCCAACATAGGCAGCCCTCAAGCTCCATACACAGAACTGCTACAGGCACAAGGTTAATCAGTTGCCTTAACAGTAAATTAATGTATCAGTATGTCCTGCTAGCATATGTATGGTATTATTGCATGCATGCAAGGGAATGGGGTGGACTACTGGGATAGCAGCAGACAGCTGACAGCTATGTAGGGCAATAGGAAATGTCTGCCCAATACTGGTCTCCCAACGCTATGCAGTAGTACCCAAAATGGCAAATCCCACTGCAGTATATGTGTGGGGCCAACTAACTGGGGGGAGGGGGTCATAGCTCACAGGCATGGATGTCAGTGTGTGGTGTCCCATACTCACCCCTGATACCCACACTGCAAGTCAGCTGTAGAAAACCAGAGCAAAATGTCTGGAAAAGCTCCATAAATGGCAGCAATGTTGAATCACCCCCGCTACAGACCCACACAGTCATAGCACAGCAGGTCTCGCAGTTGCAGTAAAGCTCTGAAGGGTAACAAGTCTGACATGCAAATGTATGCCATTACAATCTCACCTGTGCTCTTTACTGATATGCCTGTAGTCCCCAAGACAAGGCACAATAGTATGCTGAATGGAATCAAAATGTAAAGCAAATAACACAGTCTCTGCAAATGTCTACAGTTGACAGGTGTGACCCCCTCCCCATATACCCACAGAAATGTAGTAACATGTATATTTGCGGGGAAATAGCAGTATAACACATATTTGTAGGGCTGTCCCAATACACATGAAAACATGTTGCATGTGCTCAATATGCAGGGGTCAATGTGCTATGTCCATGTGTGGTCAATACAGTCAGGATCTGGCCAGCATGTTCTCCTGGCTGTCATCTTGTACTGCCCTAGGTACAGGCTGTCTGTCACAGGGCCATGGGCAGATAACTGCAGTGCCAACAATTATGCATGTCAGTGACACCTATTGCTCTGCCACTAACATACCTGAAAGTCACAGTGCTATGTGGAATATATTGCACATATAATGGACTTTTTGAGGGCTGTGTAGCCGAGGTGTTAGGGCTTTTGTGAATAATCATGCTTCTTGGTACTGTTGCCAGTGGTCATTGTCAATATGAATTTTGTCCTTGTTTTATGTCTGTTTTTGTATATAATGGACATGCCTGCATAGTACAATGCAGTCTGTACCCACACCCATAACACCAAACCTATGACAGCAACATGTCTGAACAAGGGCACCAGTAAATGTGGAACAAAGGCACAATGATAGGCATATGTGGTAAATATTGCCCTGACATACTGAGAAAGTTGGTAGGGGGAGGGGTTTGCAGTAGTGGGAATTATCTGAACGGTATGTAGACTGACACAGTCGTGGTGCTGCGGTAGCATTGTCGCCTCACAGCAAGACGTTGTCCCATTTGATTCTCAGATAGAGCGTCTTCTGTGTGGAGGCATGCATGAATGGGCGTGCCTTCATTGAAGGTTGTGCATCAGGGCTGGTAACTCAGCACATAAAAATCCACTACCAAACATTAGCGGGCCGGAGTTCCGCTGTGGTGACCCCTAACCGGGATAAGCCAAAAGACACAACAACATGTAGACTGACACAGTAATGTCTGTCAATATTTTGTAACATCACTCTTCAATTATACTGAAATAACTTGCCATAAAAACAGATGTTTATGCAGACTGGACAAAACCTCTAGCCAAGCACTCAGGGAATCTGCCAAAAAATGTACAGCAGACACATATGGCCACACCAGGGTATCACATCTCAGGTTACACAGATACCACAGAAGCAGAAGATCCCCATCCAGTATATCAACAAGTTGCTGGACTGTAACTCAACTGGCTGTAGCCACACCTCCCAAATGGCCTTGTTGGGCAAGAATGTACATTGCTGCCATTATAATATCAGTCTACGTATCATACGACTAGTATTCCTCTGGTAAAACACTGTGATGATTTAAGGATGTCTGCAATAGGAAATGACACAATACATTGCACTGCCAGAATACAGATATGTCAGAAAATGTCTGCCAAAATAAGCCATTACCCCGAGGAAAGTCCTCTATACCTTTGACAGGTATGTCTGTAGCACACAAAATCCTGGACTGGAGTACACTTATCTCTGGAATGGAGTCCCACTCTAACTATACAAGGTCAAACTGGGCATGCTCCTATACGTAAAGAATCACAGGGCATGTTGGAACCTACATTGGTCTATATGACTATATTGTGTAGATATATCTGTGTATACAGACAGCTATGTAGCCCTTAACTCTCCCTGCACACACACACATTAGACAGGATTACCCCCAGCTAGCCGTAGGTGGCCCATATGTGATATATCCACATCTGTTGTCTGTGACACACATGCAGACATATATGGCCAACAGATATCTATATATGTCAAGCATACACACACATAGATGTAGGAAAGTGAGAGACAGACAGTGATAGACAGAGAGACACAGGGGGACAGACACAGCAGTGTGGGTCACACACATGGATACCCTGAATGGCATACAGTGATGTCCTGCTGTGGACAGTGGCATATTGGTGTTAAACAGTGGCACATGCAAGCATAAAAGGTGAGTCCCATTGTGTAATAGTACTGAGGTTGGGGTATTAATATCACATCACCTGCCTGTGTGTGTGTGTGTGTCTCTGTAGGTCTAAGTATTAGCAGACTGTTCCCACTCAGTAAATTTCACATTGCCCAGCTGCACGAGATCTGCTGCTGTCATTCACTTTAAAAGTACCATTGGACACCTGCTACTGCTATAAGCTCTGTAGCTCGTGCAATAACTGTGTAACACTATAGTACAAGTAACTAGATAGGTAGGAGTTCTAAACCCAGTACTGGCAACTGTGTTTGTGTGACAGTTGTGTGTGCAAGACTAAGAGATTTGTTTGTTTGTTTGCATGTGAAACAGTTTTATGCCATTCCCACCCACAACACTTTGCACTGCCCCACTTTATCAGTCCAGATGATGCCATTCCCTTTATCAGGAACTTTGGCTAGCTGTTAGCCCAGTAAGCTCAGTAGTGCATACAATAAATGCCTAACACTGTAGTAGAAATAACTAATTAGGCATAGGTTCTACTCTTGTATCTGGAAAATGTGTGTGTGTGTGTGTGTGTGTGTGTGTGTGTGTGTGTGTGTGTGTGTGTGTGTGTGTGTGTGTGTGTGTGTGTGTTTAAATGACTAATTAGGCATAGGTTCTACTCTTGTATCTGGCAAATGTGTGTGTGTGTGTGTGTGTGTGTGTGTGTGTGTGTGTGTGTGTGTGTGTGTGTGTGTGTGTGTGTGTGTGTGTGTGTGTGTGTGTTTGTAGACCTAAGTATTTTGATACATTTCCCACCCAGTGCCCTACTTTATCAGTCCTGCTGATGTCATTCCCCATATCAGCACCTTTGGCCAGCTGTCAGCTCAGTAAGCTCTGTAGCATGTATGATAGCTGTGTAACGTTATGGTACAAATAACTAGTTAGGTCGGGGTTCTACACTCACATCTAGCAAGCAAGTGTATAAGTGTGTCTGTTTGTAGAACAAAGTATTTTGATAAGTTTAACACCCACTGCCCTACTTTATCAGTCCTGCTGATGTCATTCCTCTTATAGATTCATAAGTGTGTAGTAGGCTAATGACCCAGGAGACTATACAAACCTAGCCCATAGAAGGTCCCTGCTATTGTGCCACCCAATGTTACTTACCAGTGCCTGTATCAAGCAGAGCCACTGCAGTATTCCTTGGGGTGAACTGTCTATTACCCATCCACTCATCAAGGTTTCCATGAAACAGGGTCAGCTAGGTGCTCTGCATGACGTGCATGGGAAGTGTATTCCAGGGCATGTGCAGTCTCTTGGTGAGGGACCTGTCCCACCAGCATGTTGTGTCGATTGTGGTAATGAGGTAGAAGTCTCTGCAATGTGTGGTGCAGAGTGATTGGGATGTCTTCATATGTAGAATTTCTAAAAAGAGCTGGGTCAGACATGGCTTTGTAAGTCAAGCACAGATAACCTCTGACTAGGTGATATGACATAGAGAATAGCTGGAGTCTTCTGAGTCTGTCTGTGTAGGACATGTGTTTAATGCCTAGAACCTCTTTGTTAGGTACTTCTGTGGCCTCCCCAGCTGTTGCAGGTGTCTAGTGAGGTTCTTGCCAAATGGGCCATAATACTTGATGAGTGGTCTAATGAGGGAAGAGTAGACAGAGATGATTACCTCTGTCTTCCTGGATGCAAAGCCCTTGGTAATGTGATGTCCCACATAGAAGGAATTCCTGACCACAGTGGCAATGTGGTGGTTGAAGGAGAAGTTTCTGTCAACCAGTATCCCCACATCTCTTATAATGCCTACAGTGTTCATTGGACTCCCATGGGGTACTTACTGGGAACTTAGTGTTTTACCAAAGGGGATGATGATGCATTTTGTGGTGTTAAGCTTCTAACCATGGTTTCCACACCACTCATTGACTAAGTGAGGCTTTTCTGTAGGATGTCTGAATCACTTGTGGTGTTAATGATGGTTCCCAGCTTGCAATCCTCTGTGAGCTTGGTCAGCCAGAGTTCCTCTGTGTTGGGCTGGACTCTTGAGAAGTAGATGTTGGACATGAGACTACCCAGTACTGATCCCTGTGGGACTCCGCTCGTGACTGCTTGCCAGTCTGACTTGGAATTTGCTACTGTCACACTGTGTGTTCTTTGAACCAATTTGTAACCCATCTACTAATACAGGGGTTAATGCCTAGTTTGGTGGGTTTATCAATAATTCCTGACTGAGGAATGGCATCAAAATCCTTGCCCAGATCAAAGTAGGCTGTATGCAGTGCCATACCATCATACTCAACCCTGGTGACTCACTCAAAGAAGTCAATCAGGTTGAGCAGGCATGATCTGCCATTCACAAAGCCAAACTATGTGGGGTCCAGAGTTAGGAAATTACCTATATCTTTGTCAATCAGGACCCTGATGATGCAGTCCATGCATGTACATTGTAGACTTGTCAGGCTAATGGGTCAATAATCTCCAAGGTCTGTAGTTGCTACCCTTTTGTGGAGAGGGATGACTGTAGCAGTGTGCCATTTTAGAGGGACAAAGCCTGAGGTGGGGCTGTGACCGAACAGGGCACACAGATGTGGTGCCTGATCTCTCTGTACATCATGTAGAACACAGTCATGGATATGTGAGGGTCCCATGGAAGCTGTATTCTTGTCTGTGGACAATGCAGGTCTAACCTGGGCTGCAGTAATGCTGGGTGCCTGGCATTCATCTGCCATTGTGATTGTTCCCTTAGGGAGGAGTGAGGGGTAAAGCTGGCACTGAATGTGTTGGCAAGACTGTTGCCAATATCTGTTGGCTCAGGATAGGAGTTAGCATTGTGCAGTAACTCACAGCACTTGTGGATGTTGCTGTAGAGGTTGTTGGTATAACTATCAAAGACTTTTGTAATTGTTGTCAGTGTCTGCTGCAATTCTGCCTTCATAGCTGGCTGTAGATGATTCCATGAGGGATCGCAAGTTTGTTGAGGCTAATAAGGGCGTTTACCAGTCTTGGGACACCACCTTTTTCTGCAACAGTGTCTTCCTTCTGTTGTACACTTTAGTAATGGCAGGGGACCAACACATTGCCTTCCAGTGTTAGGAGGAGTGCGTAGTAAATTAAGGACCTCTCCTATTAATGTATATAGAAAGGATAGATTTTTTAAAAAACTATTAGAGGGCAGTAAGTTAAAATTGACATCTATGTCTTATAAGCCGGTTGGGAATTTTAAGTGTGGTAGATGTAATAAATGTAAGTATATTCTTACATCAGGAAATAGGATTAAATTAGGGAAATAAATTATATTTATTAATAGACATTATGATTGCTATAGCAGAAATGTGGTGTATTTAGTTAAGTGCAATCAGTGTCCGGCATTTTACATAGGAAAAACCTGTCATACACTTAGAGAAAGGATAGGGGAGCATTTGCTGGACATTAAACATATGAAAAATACTAATGCACTGGCAAGACATATTAAGATAAATTTAGGTCACAAATTCCAATTTTGTATTATTCAACAAGTTATTAAGGACAATCAAAGGCATATATTGGATGTCCATTTAGATATTAGTGAAACTAAGTGGCAAATAAGGTTAAATGCCACTAGTTATCCTGGAATTAATGACCATATTAGTTTAGCCCCATTACTAAAGTTAAGATATATACTGGGCTAAAATTTCTGCCATAAAATATGTATTTATTTAGACATTTTATAAACTTATATTGTTGGATTAACTAATCAAATTATTTCATTATTCATTTTGTACTGATTTTATCTTACATATTTTTGTATGTTTATTTTTATGTAATATTATAGTATGTTTTTATTATGGTTTTAACTTATATATGATTTAAGTATATGTATGGTCTGATAGGTATGTGTCTTTAACTTTGTGGGAGTGTAATTAATCAATTAACCTGGGAGTGTTATAAAGGGAAGTGGTTTCAGCATGATGTGTTAGTTCTGATGAAGTCTGTATAAGTTCAAGACGAAACCTAAGTCACCTTGTCTACAATTGTGAATTGTGTGTCTAATAAATGGTATATTTGAGAAGTTCCTTGGTTGGATTGATTTGGACTGATCGAGTTTCCGTGTGAGACTATAGTAGAAATAACTAAATAGGCAGAAGTTCTAATCTCAATACTGGCAACTGTGTGAGAATCATATACTGTATGTTATACCATTTTGAGTTGTATACCACCCTTTACACTTCCCCTCACCCTAATTTACTAGTTCTGTTGATGTCATTCACCTTACAAGTACCTTTGGATGAGGTGAAATTGTGCAAGCCATGTGGCGCATCTGATAACTGTGTAACACTATAGTAGAAATAACTAGAAAGGAAGGTGTTCTAATCTCAATACCGCCAAGTGTGTGTGAGAGTGTGTGAGAATCATGTACTGTGTGTTATACTATTTTGATTTGTGTAACCCTTGTAAACGTCCCATCACCCTACTTTACTAGGTCTGCTGATGTCATTCACCTTAGAAGTACCTTGGGATGAAAAGAAATTATGTCAGCTTGACTGAAACTGTGTAACAGTGTAATAGAAATAACTAGATAGGTAAGGATTCTAATCTCATTACTGGCATCTGTGTGTGTGTGTGTGTGTGTGTGTGTGTGTGTGTGTGTGTGTGTGTGTGTGTGTGTGTGTGTGTGTGTGTGTGTGTGTCTCTTTGGGTGAAGATCATATCCTGTTTGACTAATACCATTTTGATTGGTGTACCATACACACCTGTTTACCACCTCCCAATGGCATTACTTTATTTAGTGTGGTAATGGCATCTGCCTCACATGCAGCATGTTAAACCATTGTGCAGGCCACACCAGTCCTCTGTACAAATGTCTATGGAATATCCAGATGTTTAGGTTTATAGGTTCAAAGGTGTGTACTAGTCTAATGGCCCAGGAGCTTTTAAACGCCTAGCCCATAGGATTAGGCTGGCATCATGCCACCCGACATTAGTTTCTAGTGCCTCTGTTGAGTAGAACCACTGGAGTGATCCCTGGGGGTGGATTTTCTATTTCCCATCCATTCAGCAAGATTTCTCTTGAAGAGGGCCAGTGAGGTGTTCTGTTTGACATGTATCGGAAGTCTATTCCATAGCATGGGCAGTCTCTGGGTTATGAATCTATCTCTTCAGCATGTTCTGCTGATTGTGGTAATGAGGTTCAGGTCTCTGGAGGATGTGGTGCAGAGGGATTTGGATTTCTTTTGATGTAGCATTTCTAACAGAGCTGGGTCAGACATGGCTTTGTAAGTCAAGCAGAGATTGCTTATAAATAGGCGATATGAGACAGAGAATAACTGGAACTGTTTGAGGCTGTTTATAAAGGACAACTGTTTAAGGCCTAGGATAATCTTTGTGAGGTACATTTTCCTGCCTCCCCAGTTGTTGCAGGTGTCTAGTGAGGTACATGCAAAATGAGGCATTGTGCTCAATGATTGGCCTAATGAGGGAAGAGTAGAGGGAGACAATGACCTCTTTCTTCCTGGATGCAAAACCCTTAGTAATGAGATGTGCCACATAGAAGGACTATCTGACCACAGTGGCAATGTGGTGGTCAAAAGAGAGGTTGCTGTCAACCTGTGTTCCCAAATCTCTTATAACACCTTCTGTGTTCAGTGGACTACCATTGATGTGGTAATGTATGGGAACCAAATTTTTCCCAAAGGGGATGTTGACACATATTTTGGCATTGAGCTTAAGGCCATGGTTCTGACACCAGTCGTTGGTCTAAGTGAGGCCAGTCTGCAGGATGTCAACATCACTTGGGGAGTTAATAATAGCTGCCATCTTGCAATCTTCTGTGAACTCTGTCAACCAGAGTCCCTTCGTGTTGGCCTGGATTTCAGAGAAAAGGACACAAAACAGGAGAGGACCCAGGACCGAACCCTGTGGGACTCCACTCATGACTGGTCAGCACTCTGACTTGGAGTCAGCTACTTTCACACTGTGAGTTCTACCTGTGATCCAGTTTGCAAAACAGCTAGTGATATAGGGCTTGATGCATAGCTTAGTGTTTTTTTTATGATTCCTGCATGGGAAATGGTATCAAACACCTTGTCCTGATCAAGGTAGGTTGTATGAACCACCTTGCCTTCATCCACAGCTCTGGTGACTGACTCAAAGAGGTCGACCAGGTTGAGCAGGCATGATTTACCCTTCACAAAACCAAACTGTGTGGGATCCAGAGTTTGGAGATTGCCCATATTCTTGTTTATTAGATCCATAATGATGTGCTCCATAGTTTTGCACATCAGACTCATTAAGCTAATGGGGCGATAGTTCCTTTGGGTCTGTAGTCGCTCATCCTTTGTGGAGAGGGATGACTGCAGTAGTGCACCATTTGGCAGGGACAAAGCCTGAGAACATGTGCAGTAGTAATATTGTGTGCCTGGCAATCTACTGGTATTGTGATTGGTCTTTTGGTGGGGAAAAGGGGTAAATTTGGCGCTGAATCTGTCAGACAGTATATTGGCAATAACTGTTGGCTTGGTATAGTTGGTCCCATTGTGCAGTAGCTCAGAGAAAATCTGGGTATTGCCGTGGAAATTCTTTACATAACTATAGAAGGCCTTGTGGTTGTCTTTACTATCTGCTGCAATTCTGTTTTCATAGCTAGCTGTAGTGGATTTGGTGAGGGATCTCACCCTTTGTTGAGGCTGATAATGGAGTTTTTTCCAGTCTTGGGACTTCACCTTATTCTGCATCAGTTTCTTTTTTTTGTTGTAGCATTTGTTTATGGCAGGGGACCACCAGTTTAGCTTCCTTTTATGGGAGAGAACATCCTGGTTCTATTGGGTATGGTGATGTCCAGCATTAGTGTATGTGTTCGTACAGTGCATTGGTGTATGATCCAGTGGTCATGCAACTATTCTCTATTTGCATGGGTGCCGTGAATTTACCCACCTCTGTTTTAGGAGCCCAAGGTTAGCTTTGGAGGAGTTTTTCATGGTGGTTACTTTTGCAGGGTGGTGGGAGGGATGGGAGTTTCCAAGGTGATTAGTTTGTGGTCAGATCTAACCAGGGATGAGTTGACTATTGGTGAACAGCAATGGTTGCCCATGTTAGTAATGACCAGGTTAGGGATGTTGCTACCTCTAGTTGGGGTATGAACAAGCTGGTCCAGGGCATTGGATTTAATGAATCCCAGGAAATGTTGGGCAAGCGTATTGCTACATGAGTAGTTTTCCCAGTTAATGGAGGGGTAGTTGAAGTTGCCCAGTAAGAGAGTGTTAGGTTGGACCCTAATATTCTCCAGGGTGCTTAGGAACATGGAGTGTGAGTCTTAGGACATGGTTGGGGACCTATAGCAGGCTATGACCTGAATCGCTGTCTTTCCCAATGTCAGCTGCACCTGAACTATCTCTGATGCCTGATGCGCTATGTTGGGCTACCAGTCTGGAGGTGTGCGCATCCTTTATGAATATGGAAACACCACTGCCTTTGGAGCTTCGGTCCAAGTTCTTGGGACAAAAGGTGTGGAATGATTTATATTCTGGTAGTGCAGGGGTGCTTTCTGCGACTTTGAACCAGGTCTGTGTTACAGCAGAAATGTCGATGTTCTCCATTTTATGGGGTGCTTCAACTGAGTGTCTTTTGAGATTTGCACTTCTAGCATTGAGCAGCACGACCCTCAGATTGCATTTGTTTGTAGCTGTTATGATGGTAATTTGGTCTTTGGAACACAGCCTAAAAAAGGCACTGTAGGGGGGGCAAGAGCCTTGGCCAGTATCCAGAAGCCCAGGGTTGACAGATTCAAGCCATCTCTGACAAAGCATCGAGGTCTGTCAATCATGTCATCCTAGGCAGACACTGGATCCCCTTGGAATGACACCAGAAACTTAGTCAATTGTTATCAATCAGTTACTGCTTGTACTGTGGTATCATTCTGGGTGATGGTAGGATGCTGCTCAGGGCTAGGGTCATACCTGCCTGGGTTACATAATCCGAGAGCAACTCCATGTCGCTTTTCATGTAGTCCAGGGAGGTATGTCTCAAGTCATTCACACCCACATGTACAATGACAGAGTCATATTTGTACCTGTTGTTGAGAGACCTGAGTGCATGTGTTATGTGACAGGTCCTGGCACCTGATAGGCAGCTGACTGTTACTCTCTCCTTATTCAACCTAGTGAGTGGGACATCAGTGTGCCTCACTATCAAGTCAACTATGACTAGTGTGTTGAGCATGCTGTTTTGCCATAGGGGCTTTTGTTGAGTGGCACATTGTTTAGGAGAGTTATGTGTCTCATGACTGGTGTGTTGTGGTGGTCAAGTTTGTCTCTGCCTTGGAGGCCTCTGCTGTTTGGGCAGATTTGTAATGAGAGCCTCCGTGAAGGTGGTTTGTGTTTTTATGTGAAGGCAGTGCTGGTGTCGGTTTTAGAGGGCTATATGTTCCAGGTGGTGTAGTGCAAGTGTTGACCTCCTCTTGACCTGCTATTCTGATCTTGGCTGCAGAGTGGGTGGCTTCCAATTTTGATATATAAGTGCATCTCACACAAGACTCAATGTTGGGAGGTAAGAGAAGAGGGTTGTCAGTGTACATGATGCAGTTGCTACATTGCCTTAGGATGCCCATGTTCACCAGGTTAATAAGAGAAACCACAAGGAACTAACCTTTAGACATGCCTGGAGGGGTGGGCATTAATAATAAGTACTGTAGCTGTTTCATTGGAGAACATTTAGTGCTGGTAGCACTTTTGTGTGCTACAATAATTGCTGCAAGAAGACTGGTAATGTGGTAGACTTATAAGCTAGTAAAAGTGCAGGAGAGGAGATAACTAGCAGATCTAAGGGAACAATTGAAGAGCAGACTTTGTAGCACCACTCAGATGCTTAGAAACAGTCCTGGATATATCAAAGCTGTATCTGGACAAGATTAGTTACAGGAAAGGCAGGAAACAAGCTAGACATTTTTTTGGCAAACTATATGTGGTCTGTGTCCCTTAACAATGCCCATGTATGTGATATTATTGCCAAATTGGCCACAGTGAGGGTAGTGACACACATGTCAGCATCATGCATCATACCTGCCTGAAACATTATGCTGATACAACATTTGCTACACTATAACTTGTCCAGGGTTGTAGGAGCACTACATGACTCCACATTCTATGTTTGGTGGGTTATCTCACCATCCAGGGAGGCATTCAGAACATTATGTGTTGTAAGAGGTAGTGTGTTATGTCCCATGCACATAATCTATATGGGGCATGTCATGTGCATGTAGTAGTACAGTATAATGGTGGAAATGTAGGTTTGCTAATTTATGTATCGCTAACTATGTTTATGTTACTGTGTGCACATCCCATGCATCAGTCCTTACTGTGTGTATGCAAAGGATATACCATTTTATCTCCCCGTTCCACCCAGTGGACTCAGGAATACATACTACAGACCTGCCATACACAGTATCATGCATGCCCTCATCAACTGCATCAGAGTTGAGTGTATGGTAAAAAAATGGCAGTGCCAATGGGTGTTGACAGGTGAATCTGTTGCAGTTAATGTAATGGGTACACTTGTGAGGGACCTGCTGACAGTACTGCAGTAACCTGTTCTGTATGTATGAGCCTGTGGTAGTACACAACACTGAGCTGACATGTTTGAAGGCTACCTGTCTGTGATAAGGGGTATGTATGCAAGGTCACACTGTCTGACAACAGTGTCCCTCACACACTGTTGCAAGCATACGCACCTGGTACATGTACATATAAAGCTGTACCTTGCCTATGACATGGTCAGTGTATTCCCAGTCTGCCATACTCCCTCTTGGGAATGTTTGCAGAGCCACAGCCTGCAGACACACAAACACCTGGCACACTAACAGAATACAACATGTCAGACTACATTCAGTCAATGGTACTAAAAGCAATAATGCATCCTGGCTAATACAGTACAAACACCTGTATGTGTACCCAAAACAAGTGCAAGCAGACAGCACCTTATATAGTATTACATAGCTACACTGTACTGTATTTACCTTGTGCATCACACCCATAATAGCATGTCCCTGCACCAATGGTATGGATGACAGAGATGTGGCACAGGTATCATCATATGCACAGGGTGTCATGTCTAGCCTGGGCCATACGGTTGACATCATGTGTGTGTGTTTGTGTTTGGAGGGGTATCCAATAGATGGGCTGTGCAGAGGTGCTGTGTGTTCCTGGAGGTGACCTGGCTGTGATACAGATGTGTGTGTGTATGTATGCACACAGTCATGCCATATGGCTGGCTTACACAGGGGTACATTGGACAGCTGTGTACCATACACGGCAGGGCATCCAGGTCACCATCTCTGGGCAAGGATGTGGGAACTGGTCCTGCTAGGGCTATCACTGGCACCACCACGCCTAAGGCTAAATGCAGTATGCCTTCCTGATGGTGACTGCTGTCTGCTGGATCTGTGCACCTGACAGGACTGGACAGGACCACGTGGCCAGGGCCTGCTCCAGTGTGATGTGGACAGCAACCCCTCTTTGGTAGTGCTGGTGTCACTGACACCAAGGGAGTGTGAAGGTGCATTGCCACATAGACTCTCAGCTGTTGTTGGTGATGATCTATGTTCCTGTGGCCAATGCCCATCTCCCACCACATGCTCTAGCACAGACATGCCATAGTCGAGGATTGCCAAGATCTCACCCCACCATCTATTCATGACTTCAGTATTTTGATGTGTAGCCTCAATAAGGTCATATATGTCACCACGTAAATCAGGAAGAGTTGCATCCACCACCCTGAGTATTTGTGTGTTGTGGCATGTGCTATGTGCCTGTGCATCCATGACAGCCCAGAACATGAGTCTGATGACTCCTTCTGTGACACTTGTAACAGTGGCCCAATGAGCAGCATTCCTCCTGCAAGCACCACTGTCCATCAGCCTGTGTGGGACCTCGCTTGCACTCTGGCTATTGCCAGTGTCTACCCTCACACCTGCCATAGTCACCACACTAGCATGTTCAATGCCACCACCTGCCAACTGTCTATCATCTGTGACTCTGGTGACGAGGTATATGTGGGCATTGTCGCTGTGTGCGGGGATGGTGTGGGCAGGAGTGGGATGCCAACCAATGACACAGATTCAGCCCCTGACAACACCACCTGTACCTCACTATTCCTATCATCATTGTCAGATTCTGCAGAGATAATAACATCAGTTTCCAAAAGGGAGGGCCCCAAACCCCATTGCCACCTGTGAGTGGAAAACAACATATGTACATTAATACCTCTACTTTGACATTGGCTGGTACACACACACACACACACACACACGCACGCACACACACACGCACACACACACACACACACACACACACACACACACACACACACACACACACACACACACACACACACACTTACAGGTGAGTTGGCATAAATCTATTACACATACCACACATTGCCCAAATGGCATACATGCATGACACACGGCCCTCAACATCATGCATTGCAGCCAGTTTTACTACATGTAACTAACAATATAGAGCTCTGGGATACGTGATTAGTGTTAGTATGTGATGGCCGTTCACCAGCACAGACTGCACCCATGTGCACATCATTGCTGTTCACCTGTACAGCACAGTGGCAAGTACTACAGCACATACCTCACAACTGTACAGATCCTCACAGGATGTGTAGAAGTCTGGCTCATAAGTTTTCTCTATTTATCATAACCCCCATGTTTCTCTGATACATCAGTGACATCACTAATTAATGGCATACATTTCAGTGTCAGACCTTCACACCAGTAGTGAATGTATTGTCACACAATTCCTGTTAGACCACCAACCAATTAAGCTTACAGTGGATATGATAATTGGACATGACCCTGTTAACATGCCATGTTCTTGTAATATACAAGATGAGCCTGCAATAATGCATTCATATATGTTACCCACCGTTCATGTGACATATGACCTGTGCAATCCAATTGATAAACAAACATGTGTTACGTGTAAAATATAATGACTGCAATATGTACAATATGGTGATTGCATAATTATGCACACCCTTAAAATGATACTTCATTGAAGCACCATGTAAGTGACTTACAGCATTCACTCTTCTTGTGAAGGTGTCTATCAGCATGGCATATCTTGACTTGGCATTATTTGGCCACTCTTCCATGCAGAGGTCACCAAACTCTGTCAGATTGCATGGGCAGCTCATATGCACAGCCCTTAATAGGTCACACTAGTGTTTTGCTATCTGGTGTAGGTGTAGGCTCTGGCTGGGCCAATCTATAACCATGAGTGTGTTCAGGTGGAGCCATTCTTACGTACCTTTGGATGTATGGTTTGGATCTTTGTCATGTTGAAGGCTGACACACCTCCCTATCCTCAGCATTCTTACAGACAGCTGATGGATTTTGGTCAGATGTGGATGTTATTTGGAAATGTTCAGAATTCCCACCACCATGACTACAGGCCCTGTTCTGGCTTTGGAACAACATCCCCACAGTGGGCCAATGCCAGCAGTGTGATTCATTATGGGGATGTTGGTTTTCAGGTTATGAGAGGTGTTGCTTGTGCACCACACATACTTTTTGGTATTGTGGCTGTGAGGTCGATCCATAGTCTCATTACACCATGACACATTTTCACACATGCCTTTGGGAGATGTGATGTGCTGTATTGCAGTTTGTATCCACCCCTGGATGTTTTTTGGTGTGGGGAAATGCTTCCATCTTCTGACTCTACCCCATAGGCCAGACTTATGCAGAATATGGGAGATTGTTCTCACATGTAGTACACAACACCAGTACTTGCAAGAGATTCCTCCAACTCCCTCAGTGTTGCTGTATGTCCCCTGGCAACCTCCCTGACCAGGTCTTGACATGTCTTGTCATCATTTTAGGAGAGACGTCAGGTTCTTTTCAACAGCACTGTTGTCGCATATTCAGTCCTCCTTTTGACAACTGTCTTCACTGTGTTCCATGGTGTATGCAATACTGTGGTAATGTTGTTGCACCCTACTCTTGACTGATACCTTTCAAATATGAGATCCCTTTGCTGCTTTTTCAGCTGTCTGCAAGCCATGGCTGTTGCTGTTGCAGGCAACTGAGCAAATGTCATGATTATCCCACTTGGACAGCAAACTGTTATTTGGTGTTACTCAGAGTGCCTTTACTTGATGCTTTGGTGTGTACCCAAGCAAACTGTATGCTGTCAGTAAATCACAAGCTGCTGCAATAACATATTATTTGAAGGGTGTGCACACATATGCATCCAGCTTATTGTCAGATTTGTATACTCCATATTTGGTGCCCAACAGATTGATTGGTTTTACAGGTGCATTGTTCATGTCATAGGTCACATTACAGTTTGGAAAAGGTGTGGACTGACATATTGTGGTCTCAATTTGTATATATATCACAAACACCTGGCATCTTGACAGCGCTGTGTACACTGTTTATATCCACTATATGACAGTAATGTTTCACACATATCCCTACCTTAGGCCATTTGTCCACTCATTTTGTTGGTCTCTGTCCAGAAGTCTTGCACTGACAGGTCGTGAGATATGCTACAGGGATGTTACAGTCTCATCAGATAGGCCCCTGTGGTGATCAATATGATGCAATGCAGTTAACCCCAACACAAGTGAACATACATATAAAACAATATGGCTATGAGTGACAGTTGTGTGCATGGTACATTGTATGGCATTCGGATGCCTGGGGTATTGCCAAACCAAAACAGTACAATTGCATACTCACCAGCTGTAGGCTGCCATCCCACATGCAGACTGGAGGGACCTAGGTAGTTGTGGGAGGGAAGTATTAGCAGACCCACATGTAGATTTGGTACAGGATGGATGCAGCATGTCTGCACATTCACAGTACAACCCCCAATACTACACAATTTGCTGTCCTTCACCATAGATGTGCACATCTGTGCATTAGAAAACCCCATCCACAACTGCAATCTAACATGACACATGCACGTAAATACTCTACAATTACAAGTATGTCTGCTACACTAGTCTAGTAATCTACACTGGGGCCTTACCTGCAAACACCTCGTCCATTGTCTGGGTTCCACCCACTGCCAGTATGTGGGGGGTCTGTACTCTGATATACTGGGATGGGTACCCCAAGGTACCTGAGGGGCTCCCCAGTGGTTGTCAGTGGGGCTGCATGACCAGGCCCACACCTGTGGCTGTGCGGCCCCTGGCCACTGCAACAGCCCTTTGCCAGACATGGCATATGAGGTCACTTTCATGATGCCGGACCTGCTTGTATGTACATGCGTGCAGCCAACATCATTTACCCTGTGGACAAGGTCATCCCACAGGCCGGTCCTCTCCTGCAGATGTTGCTGGCTCCAGCCAAACATTATGGCATGGTTCTGTAGTATGGCTTCTATGATTATATTTGTCTCACCGGCAGAGAAAGTTGACCTTTGCTGATGTAACATTGCACCTGGAAGACATAAAAAGGGAGATACATCACAGGACCTCAAACATTTGGCAAAATTATGTTCAGAACCTGCACAGCTACATTGCATGCCAATAACCACCACTCACAACCACACCATACCCCTGTAATGTATCAGCACTGTATCTGCTTGCATTGCACTGCGGGTTCTGGAGTGTCATATTCCCCCCAATGAGGGCTAGTTGATTCCGTAATCCTGTACTCCTCATTCATGTTTGTGTAGAGGGATGACACTGGCTATCTTCCATGCAGATGGGGTGTGGATGGTGCCAACGCATGGTGTGACTTCAGTGTGTAATGGAGCTGGGAGAACATGCCTGAGTTCATGTGGGATGCAGACAGGGATGCTATCAGGTCCCATGTATACTTACGTTTGTTGCCTTTCAGTAGGCAATATGAACCTGCTCACTGGTAATGAGGGGAGGGGTGTGGGTGCTGTGCATATCCACCTATAGTGATGCTGAGCCAGGGGGTAGTGTTTTCCCTAAACCTATCTACAGCAGGTTGGCTATAGCTATGTTGTGTATGTATGTGGTCTGACTGGCCACCATTACAGGGTTGGTTGGCTTGTTGCCTCAGAGACTGCAGACATATCTGAAGATGGCCTTGTGATTGGCCTTGCCGGATGTGTCCAATTTGTACTCATAGTTAGCCTTACAGTACTCCACCTGTTTCCTTATATGCTTGATCAGATAAAGGCTGATTTGATGCCAAGTTGGTGCGTGCTCCTGATTTGCCCTGTACAGCCAATATAGGGACCAAGTCTGTGGTTTATGTATTGCTGCTGTCCATCACAGGCATTCAGCCTACCTTGAGGGGGTTGATGTTGTCCTGTCAGGTATTGCTGAGGCCATAAAACTATGTAGGCACCCACATAGTATTGTGTTGTAGGCCTAGACACAGCTGCTAGTTCCAACATATGGGATGCCCTTCATGTGGATCTTGGCCATTTCCCTTGACTGTGCAGGGGACATTACAGAGGTGTGGAGGCTACAGCTTCACAGACAATAGGTGGAAATATCTCACAGGACAGGACATCTAGAGACAGCCCAACAACATGGAGGACAAAGCTCCAGAGTTTGGTACAGATTGTATGTCATTAGCGCTTTTATACACATGCAGAGTTGCTACATTGACAGGGTTTGTCTGGACATGCATTTACTGAGTGACTTGACATCTGACAGTGATATGCTTCTGACATACCTCTCAACTGTCATGTTGTCCACCAACTGGCTGGATGTTTGCCTATTACGCTTGGTCTGTTCCTTGAACAACATCTGTTTTTGTGGGGTTGGTAGGATAATGTGAGGATTGTAGTCAGTAAGTATTGTCATCCATTGGTGTTCCTGACATCATATCCTTCAGGGATGTCATGTTATAACAACATATGTAACACCAGCTACTATTTCAGTTTGTAACACTATTATGTGTGATATATCCCTCTTTCCAGCCCCCTGTCCCACAAGTATGCCATGCCTTGTCCAGATGTCCTGCACTATGAGGTGCAGAGGTATGGTATATCATTAATTACCAACTGAACTCCAGTTCTCATGCCAATGACCTGGCAGAGTCTTGGCCATGTTATGCAGCAGTGGCCATGGTTATGGGTCCACACCCTGGTAATTCTATGGAAATCTGTACATATGGCAGTTATGTATGTCTGGCCATTATGAACAGACTGCCAAGATTGTGTAGCAGTGTTGTGTGCATATGTTTGTTGGGCTGGGTAGGGACAGTAACAGATGTGCATGCCATACATCCTTTACCTATCTGACTCTGCATGCTGTTACAGCTGCTGACAGTCTATCAGGTCTGTATGCTTGTTGGGGGCTGACTGTGATATGTCCAGTAACACCTCAGGATTCCCAGAACACTGTGACTTGGGGCAGTATATATAGGGGTAATGTGTGAGTGGCAAATGGTATGTGGTTTCTCACACAGTATTATACTGTCATGTTCAGTTTGCTTGCTGGTATGTCCCTGTGACTGTGGTGCACTTGTTTGGGGGTATACACTTGCACACCAGTGTCAATTTGCCATCAGTGTTACATCCCTGCAGTGCCTGTTATATTTGCTAATGCATGTTACAGTCCCAGAGCTGGACCTGGGTAGTATTATGTCAGTCTGATTGTAGTTTGGACATTGCTTAGTAGCTCAGTGCAGTTTCCCTAATGTTGTGTCTTGTCCACATATTCATAGGATGTCCAGTTGTCTGGTCGATATCTTTAGTCTGGTGCCCATAACTGTTATGCATGCATGACATATCAATGGGATGATGTGGGGATTGAGGTCAGTAACTAATGAGAGGCAATTGAGTCCTGGAATTGTGATATTTCAGTCGATATATGTTAGGACATACACTGTTACTACATGAACTTTCTGAGCTTATCTACTGACGTATTTTGGACATGTCCCTATTTTCAGGCCTTTGTCCCCCCACATACATCTCCAGTGCCAGAATTTTCACAGAATGTCCAGATGTTTGGACCATACTTTTGTTCAGTTCCACAGTGCATTTCTATTTGTTTGGTAAATCACGGAGATGATCCAATGATTTATATTAGTAAATAAATGACATGACATTTCAGTTTCCATCCTCATATCCTTCAGCGATTGTCTGCTTAAAAACACACTGTTGCTGTAACACGTTTTTATTTGTAACAGAGATTTTTGCAATATGTCCATATATGTGTCCCCCCCTTTACAGCTTTTGTACAGGTTCCTTGCACTAACAGGTTGAGAGGGATGGTTCTGAGGTTTAACTGCACTACATGTTATATACATACATACATACATACATTTTATTTATTTATTTATTTTATTGCATTTGTTTACTGGGAAAGTCCACTGGGCCTAAAAGACCCCATTTTCAGTGGAAACCCGGGGAGAAAAGCTCCAACGAGATACATAGAAAATATAAACATTAATTAGTACAGAAGTAGAAACAGTGTTACAGATAGTAAATATAGTAACATTTACAGAGTATATACATAAAATCAGGAATCTAGTTTGATCACAGTAATCTTCTTTTGGCTTTTCCCAGTTAGGGGTCACCACAGTGAACCATCTGTCCGCTCATGATTGGCAGTGGAGTTTTATGGTGTTGAGTTGCCAGCCCAGTGCCCAACCTTCCACAGAAGACACACATGCATGCACTCACATCTAGGGCCAATTTAGAGTGTCCAGTCCACCTACAGCATGTCTTCAGGATGTGGGAGGAAACTGGAGAACCTGGAGGAAACCCACATGACCACAGGGAGGACATGCAGACTCTGCACAGAAGACACCCCAGCCGAGGATCGAACCAGAGAATACCTCTTGCTGTGAGGCGGCAACACTAACCGCTGCACCACCGCAGCCGCCCTAGTTTGATTACAGTAATATATACAGAAAATATACATTAAAGCAGAATTCAATGAATTCAATCAGAGTGGCATGAACAGAGATATATTAATCAGTATTATTACTGCTTATTATTACTATTAATAGTATCAACAAGTGAAGATAAAAATAAATATGGAGAAAGTATCATCAGCCACTAGTAGCAAAATACATAGGAGTTTAATAATCGTATAAGGAGAGTGAAGAGGTTAGTTTACAGAGCAGGAACATAGCCAGGAAACGTTGAGATGATTTTTCAGTATTTGTTTGAAGGTGGTGGTGCTGCCTGTGTTTCTTATAGAAGGTGGACGTGAGTTCCATAGTTTGGCGATGATGAAGGAATAGAGGAGTTGACCAGCGGGTAAGGTGGGCTTATTTACTTTTAAAAGTAGATGATTTTCAGATCTTAGATGCCTGCTGGGATGGTATTTGGCAAGTAGAGTTGAGAAAACAGGACAGTCTGTAGGTCTGTAGATTATTTTGTGCACAGTAGTTAGTTGGGTGAATGAGAGATGGTGGGGGAGTTCCAGCTTCCCTAATTGTTTCAGTGACTTACAGTTGTGAGATGAGAATTTGGCCTTGGTGGCAAATGTTGCTATTCTGTTGTAACTGATAGCAAGTTTGGATTTTGTAGAATTTTGGATATTAGTGAGGAGTGGGGCACCATAAAGGAGAGAGGGTAATAAAAAGGTACTTGCAAGGGTTTGTCTAGTAGAGAGGCTAAGAAAGTGTTGGTGCCTGTAGAGCATACCAAGCTTTTGGCGTATTTTGTTGATGTTATTGTTTATGTGTAGGTCAAAGTTAAGGTTTTCATCTATAATAATGCCTAGTAATTTAGTGTGTGAGACAACTTCTATAGTGGTATTGTTTTGGGCTTGTATAATGAAGAGTTTTTTATCAAATGGAGTGGTTTTCCTAGGAGTAAAAATGACTAGTTTCATTTTTTTTTTGGATTTAGGGCAAGATGCTTGTTAAGCATCCAAGATTCAGTAGATGTGAAGGAATTCTGGGTAACTTGCTGGAGTTCAGAGCTGGAATTTGCAATGCATATTATTGTAGAGTCATCAGCATACTGGATTACTGAGCATTGTTGGAGGGTGGTGTGAAAGTTGTTAATAAATATGCTAAATGAGAGAGGACCAAGTGTGGAGCCTTGGGGTACCCCTGTGGAAGTATTGAGGAAGGGAGAGTAAGATTGTTGCCATTTGGTGAATTGCTGCCTATTGGAGAGATAGCTGTTGAACCATTGTAGGGTAGGGGGAGAAATGTGGAGGATGGATAGTTTAGAGAGGAGGATAGTGTGGGAAACGGTATCAAAAACTTTGGAGAGGTCGAGCAAAAGTGAAGCAATTATTTTACCAGAATCCTGTGCCCAGTTAACTGTATCAAGGAGGGATAGGAGGGTGGTAGTGGTGCTGTGGCCTGGTCTGAAACCATGCTGAATGGGTGATAAAATTAGATTTTCATGCAGGTGGTTGAGGAGTTGGGCATGGATGCATTTTTCCAGTATTTTAGAGAGGGGTTTCAGAATTGCTGTGGGTCTAAATTTTGTGGTGTCTGTGTGGTGCCACCTTTGTGTAAAGTGAGAATGAATTTTTTTTCCAGATG
>NC_056745.1:974653732-974681232 GCF_019279795.1 Protopterus annectens | reverse complement strand
GAGGACATCTAAAAAAGAAATCTGATCGACATCATAATGTATAGTAAATTGAATGCCCCACTTGTTATTATTTAAATATTGAACAAATTCAGTTAAATAATCAACATCTGACCTCCATGTCATCCAGCAATCATCCAAATACCTATGCCATATATCAGTCTCACCCAAAAGTAAGTTATGATTCACATATGCAGCTGTATTCTTTTGTTTTATATACACTGATGAAGGCTAATATGCCAACACTGGTCTGTTTGTGACTGTGGCCTACTGTTGGCTTAATATGACTATTTTATCTTAATAACTTATCTCACATTTGGAGTGCTGGCCATGTTTGCTGGTTTATTGTTTTGGTGAGAATTTTTGGCCTTTTGACTCTTAATGGATATTAACTGGCTCATGTTTATTTCAACTTTTTTTAAGCAGTATTTGGGGCTTATCAAAGACAATAATGTTGGAAATCTTTAATTTATTTGGTTATTGGTATAGGGGCTGTGGTTCATCAGCATATTTTTGATTTTATTTAATTCTACTACCATAAATATGTGCCCATTCTATTGAAATGATTTCAGCTTCATTACTGGGTTTATTGCAACAGCGAACAACTTTTGCAGTCACAAATAGTAACAACGTTAAATTGAATATCGCTAAGGAGCCAGTAAGAACTATTTGTGAGTTGTGGCTTTTTTATTATCAACAACAAGCAGTAACAACTTCAGTTTGAATATTGCCAAGAAACCATTAGAGTTTACTGAACTATTGATGTGTTGTGACTTTTCAATATTGTTCAAGGGGTTTATGTGGATTTGGGCTGTTTCTGTGTATTGACAGGGACCCCTTTAGGAACAGGTACAAAAGAGGGGGGAGGAAACATAAAGGCCATCACAGATATACATGGTCTACTCCAACTTGCAATGGCGAAGTAGATTCTTCTTTGAACAACAATGTTTTAAATCTTTCCAGTTATATTTTATCACCCATTGAAGTTAACATTCTCAATAAAGGACTGACATTTGTTCCCATTTTTTTTGTTACTGAGGATTCATTTGCACAAGATGTCATTTCATTCTGTAGATTGCTCAATTTAAGAATGTTTTTTGGCAATACCAATGATTTTGATGTTTCAGACAAATTTATATATCACAAATCAAATTTTCATCCACCTATGCACCCTGTGGTTTCGCAATTTCAGAACAATGTTCTCAAAGATCTTCATTATGTTCGATCAGTTTCTGATTTTCGTCCCAATAATATTACTATTCAAGAATAACAGGCTATCAGAAACATACAAAATAATCGAGATATTGTTGTTATTTCAGCCGGCAAAGGGGGTGCTGTGGTGGTTTTGGATTGGCATTATTACAATAATGAAGCTTTAAGGCAATTATCTGATGAAAAATACTATATTAAAATGGATATTAATCCTACATCTAGATTTCAAAAAGAAATTGAAGAATTTTTGTCTTATGCTAAAGATGCTTTCATTATTGATGCCAACCTTATGCATCAACTGTTAGTTCATGATTCATCGTCAGTATATTTACTTCTTGCCAAAAATACACAAGGACCCTATACACCCCCCAGGGAGACCCATTGTTTCAGGTCGGGGTTACATCACTGAACCCCTTTCTCTTTCTTTGACTGATAAATTGAAACCTTTGTTATCTCTCATTCATTCACGGTTACAAGATACTACTAGTTTTCTACAGATTATTTCTGATACACAACTTGAGCCTGATTGGCGTATGTGTACTTCAGATGTCAGTGCTTTATACACAAATATCCCTCACTCTGGTGGTTTGGAAGCTCTTGCGTATTGGTTAGAGAGTTCTGGTTTATATTCCTGTGAATTTAATGAATTCCTATTGGATATGGCTTCTTATATTTTGAACAATAATGTTTTTTTCTACCAAGATGTCTGTTATTGGCAAACGAAAGGTACCGCCATGGGTTCTTCCTTTGCGCCCATTTATGCGGACCTTTTCATGGCTTATGTTGAGAAAGATTTGATTTATAATTGTAACAATAATATTTACTTGGAACATCTCGACATCTGGCGTCGATACCTTGATGATTGCTGGGTAGTATGGAAGGGCGAACTAGTAGGTTTGTTCGACTTCCTGGCATATCTCAATAACAACAAATGGGGTATCGAGTTTACTTTACATTATGATCATGACAATATCACTTTTCTCGATGTAGCCATTAACAGATTATCTGACAACACTTTAAGCACAAAAGTTTTTAGGAAGCATCCAGAATATAATACCATATTACATGCTTCGAGTTTTCATCCACCACATATTTCCAAAAACATTCCCAAATCTCAATTTATCAGACTGAAACGTATCTGTTCTGATGAGACATCTTATAAGGAACAAAGTAATGACCTTACCAGACGTTTCAGGTCTAGAGGATATAAGATGGGTTATGTCTTTGATGCTATAAATAAAGTAGGACATATGAATAGGGATGAATTATTAACTTATAAATCTAACAACACACCGGCCACCCAACACATCAGGTTCACTACTACATATGGCAGGAACTCAGATCATTTAATTCAAAGCATTCATCGACATTGGAATCTTTTACTATATGATAATGATCTGTCTTCTATTATCCCCAATAAATGTAGGTTTTCATTCAGGAAAGGTAGGAATCTTGGCAGTACATTCAGTCATTACAAACACGTACATGATACAGGAGGTCTGGAACCTATTCAAACCACTGTGACTGGTACCATTCCTGTGGGATGTTATCCATGTGGACATTGCATTAATTGTAACAAAATATCCAAAACCAAAGAATTTACCAGTAAGAATTCCCCCACTGTATATGATATCAAGTTTTTTGCCAATTGTAGTTCTGATTGGCTTATTTATTTAGCCACATGTACGTGTGGTGCTTTCTATGTTGGCCAGACATCTAGGCCTATTAGATTGAGAATTTCAGAGCATATCAGCAACATTAAAAAAAGGTAGAATACATAATGCTTTATTTAAGCATCAACTTAAACATCCAACAGCATCTTTTCTTTTTACTATTATTGATAAGATTCATGGTAAATTAACCAATAAAACTGGTTGGCATTCTTTATTAAATTCAAAAGAGAAAAAAAATGGATTATTAAGTTAGGTGGTCTTTTTCCACCTGGATTGAATGACAAATTGTAGCTTCAACCAATCATCTTCTTGTGCAGTGCATTTAATGACAGCTCTGATTGTGCTTATTTCACACTGAGGAAGGCTGTGTATAGACTACCAGCCGAAACCGGTCTGTGCTGTTTTGCTGTCTTTTTTGCAATAAATAGCATTATTATTAACTTTATATTGGGTCATGTTATGCTGGCTTTTTTGTTTTTGATTCAGCTTCATTCTGAGCCATGCAGCTGCTTCCATGCAAACCTTTTTTTGTTGCTTCTGTTTCTATGTATTAACATTTTTTGAGCCATCACTGATGTGAATTATTGTGGGCTTTTACAGGTTCAGCTCAGTAGTTTCGATTCTGTACTTGTGTCAGTTATAATGACAGGAATGAGTACTTTCATGGCACAGATTTTTGGGTGAATTTTTTCTTTATAAGCATCTAGTCAGGATTTTGGGACTTGTGTTGCTGTTCAGATTTCACTGTAGACAATAAGTACCATTTTGTATCTTGTTGTGCTTTGTTCATAGACAACTTTTTTTTAGAAATTAACTGGAATAACTGTTTATTTCAGTCATATGTAATTTGATTTATATTTGGAAATGGTAGTGATTTTTTGATATGATATAATGTCCTTTGCTCAGGCTATCCTTGTTATACATCTTTTTTGTGTTTTACAATAATTATTAGCATGGATCTGTTGGCTATACTTAAATGTTTATCTGCAGACAAGGATGACATACAGCTATTTGGGGATAGTTCTAATAATGGCGTATTGCAAGAAGCAAATGACAGTAATCCTGATTTACCATGCATCCAGGCCTTTTCCAAACTTACTAAGTTTATAAAGAGTTTAAGGATTAATGTATGGCATTTCAAATTATTCAAAGCCTATAGAGCTAAGGGTATAACTCCAAGAGGTTTACGTATACGTATTCAACCTCTTGTTAGTCAAGCTGATGATATTTTATTAAAAGAATGGGCTGCGGCCCAACATATGGCTTCCATGCATTTTGTGGAGGCATTACTTGTTTCTTACGCCATTTCTGAAGTCACTAAAATATGTGACGAGATACATTCATTTGAAAATGTGTGTGTTTATAAAACCTGTTTCCAAAAGATAACCAAGGACCAAACAAAAACTGAGAAACAACTGAAGGATAAAAAAATTTGTAAATTCAATTGAGATGTTAGGGACTATAATCAGGGTAAATCATTTGGTCAACAGAAAAGTGTAAAATTTTCCAGTAATGATCCAGGATGCATGTCTATCAAAAGGAAAATGAAAAAAATCTATTTTGAAAAAAAAACCTACAAACACTAGTGAAATTTCTGGGGAAGATTCTTCCTCGGTAACTGACACTGAAAATGAACACAGGCCAATCACTAGCTCCTAAGAAATGGAGTATGGTCAAACCTTTTGACCAGAAGACGGGGTGGAAGAAAGCATAAATCAGGCTACCACTGTAAAACATTGCTACAACTGTTAGACCCACAATAAATGCTACCTCCAATGTACATAATATTTCTTCTGTACCATTATCTAGTGCAGAAATACAATTATTAAACAAAGGATTAAACTTTATCCCCATTTTTTTGTGTCTGAAGATGTTTTTACCAATAATGTGATTTCATTTTACAGATTGCTAAATGTATGATTACATTTTCGCAATTGTGATTATCATAATAATTCAGATTTTCAGAATGAGTTCAGATGTCAAAAATCTACATTTATTTTGCCTGTGGACAAGTTATTCTAAAAAATAATGTATCCAAATTAAAGGTTCAAGCTTTGAATAACCTTAGAAATAATGCTAAATGGTGATTGCTCCAGCGGATAAAGAAGGCACTATAGTTGTATTGGATTGGTCCATGTATTTAGCAGAAGCCCAGAGACAATTGTCTGATTGTCAGTTTTATGCTAAAATGCCAATAGACTCTGCTCACAAATTTAAAGCTGATATTGATACATTTCCCCAATCAACTGTAGATTATGCCATTATTACCATAGAAGTGGCCTTCCATTTAACTGTACAGGATTCTTTACCACAACAACTTTACCTGTTGCCTAAAATACATGTACAAACCACCAGGTAGACCCATTTTTTCAGGGAATGGCTCTTTAACTGATCCTTTGACAGCCTACCTCACCAAATATCTTAGACCATTATTACAGGGAGTTAGAGTGAGGATACAGGATACTATTGAATTTTTAAACATTATATCTGATATGCAATTGGAACCAGGATGGATTATGTGTACTTTGGATGTAACAGCTTTCTATACTAATATACCACATTGGGCTGGCCCGATGGCACTGGAATATTGGCATTACCATATTCCACTGTACAGTCCTGGATTCAACACATTTCTATTAAGCTTAACTGAAAATGCACTTAATGTTTCACTATACAATCCTGGTTTCAACACATTTCTCTAATGCTTAACTGAACATCTACTTAATAAAAATGTTTTCTACTTTAATGAAGAGTGCTATTTGTAACTGAAGTGTACAGCTATGGAAGCATCTTTTGCACCCATTTATGCTCACCTTTTTATGGGCTACCTAGAGGAACAAATCAATTATGATGTGAAACATAATTTATTTTTGGATGAGATTGAAATATGGCGTAAGTATTTGGACAATTTCTGCATGGTGTGGCAGTCAGATGTTGATTATTTAACTGAATTTGTTCAATACTTGAATGATAACTACTGGGGCATTCAATTTACTGTACATTATGATGTCGATTGGATTTCTATTTTAGATGTTAATGTAGTTTGTAAACATGATGGAACTCTAGATAATAGTGTTTGCTGAAAACACTCACAGTTTAACACTTTGTTACATGATTTTAGTTGCCACCCCAAGCACATTATACGCAATATCCCCAAATCTCAATTTTTATGTGTTCCCAGGATTTGTTCTTCTGATGAAGCATTTATTTCACACCAAAATGATTTGAACACTAGGTCTCATGACAGAGGTTATAACAAGCATCACATAATTGAAACCAGTAACCTGGCACACGATTGTGATAGATCTCAGTTGCTGAAATATCATCACAGAGATTCCAGAGCTGAACGTGTCATTAGGTTAGTCACAAGTTGTGCTCATAATACTTCCATTTTTATGGATCTAATTCAGAAATATTGGAATATTTTGTTATCAGATGACAAGCTGTGTGACATTTTGACATCAAGATGTCTCTTTTCATTTGGAAGGGGCAAAATGTTGAGTCTTTTTTTTAATAAATATAAGAACAAATTTCATAATAAGAGTCTCCATCAAACTATGAATAGTGGGGGGATGGTGGTTGGCTGTGCCCTTTATGGTTATTGCACTTTATGTAAATATGTGCTTAAAAGTAAACAATTTACTAGCAGTAATACTTCTAAGGTTTATGACATTCACGTATTTAGAAATTATAGGACAGACTGGATTATTTATTTGGCCACATGTATGTGTTCTGCCTTTTATGTGGTGCAGACTTCACACCCCTTCAAAGTGTAAATTTCAGAGCATTTAAGTGACATCAGGAATAAACGAACATCTAATACATTATATAAACACACCATTAGACATTCTACTGCATGCTTTATGTTTGTAATTATTGACAAAATTGTGAGGGACAGGAATCATAAAGCTATTTGGCATCATAATGTGAGTAAAATGGAGAATAGTTGGATTATTAGATTTGGTGGGTTGTTTCCACCAGGTCTTAATGAGCACTGGTAATTAGCATTTGTAATCATCCAATCATAAATAAGAAAAAGTAGGACAGCTCATATATATATATATATATATATATATAAATATATATATATATATATATATATGGTTCTACCTCACTTCAACGACACGCCGGAACATCGACACGGAACTCGCGAGCCCCAGAAGATCGACAGTGCAGAAGACTGACGCGACGAGACCCAGAAGATCGACAGTGAGTGCAGAAGACCGACCCGACGGATGAAAGCACCGACGCCGAGGATGCCGAAATGGGAAAAGGCTGTGTAAGTATGCGGTAGTGACGGACATTAGGGTGCGAGTAAGGTAAGTGTGGATATTGACCCTCTGTCGGCATAGGGGTGCGTTAACTGAGTTAGGGTTACGGGGCCGGTCAGGTAAGTGTCTGGTAGTGATTGTGTTTGGGTTAGGGAGCGGGTCAGGTAAGTGTGCGGTAGTGATTGTGTTTGGGTTAGGGGCGGGATAAGTGAGTTAGGGTTAGGGAGCGGGTCAGGTAAGTGTGCGGTAGTGACGGACCTTAGGGTTAGGGTTGTAGGTAGTTGTGTATGTGAGGTTTAGTGTGGGTTTGTAGGGATTTTGGTGTGCTTGTGTTGTGTATGTGGTTTTTGGACGGGGAATGTGTTTTGTTTGTTGATTGTGGTGTGTGAAGTGTATGAGGTTTCGTGTTTGTGTACCGTCGGTTATTTCGTTGTCGGGCATGTGGAATTTCATGTTTTTGTACTGTCGGTTATGTGGTTTCGGTGATTGCGTTGTCGATGTTTTGGTATTTCGTTTATGTGAGGTAGAACCATATATATATATATATATATATATATAGATATATATATATATCCGACTTAAGCACTTCAAAATATAGAAGAATAAAAAATAAAAAACACGAAGTACCAAATTTCAGGAGCAGGTGTAAAGCTTTCGTTCTTTATTAGTGTGAAGATCTTCATCAGACAAAACAATGAACATTGGAGCAGTAGTTAAATAAGAGTATGCAAGCAACTAGCTGGCCAATAAGAAAAGACAAGATAATCAATATTATTAATACTACTTTAAAAGATCCAATAAATTCAACTGGTTATTTGGTTGTTATGGAAACCAACCTGAGGAATGCAAGTAGTATATAATCATTATAATATTTGTAACATGACTCTAAGGGAAATGGGGGAACATTAAAACAACAGTGTAAGCAAACAACTGTCAAGACAGAACAGAATTAGCGTATCCATTTTAATGCACATTTTATATTAAGCATTTCATTAAGACCTGGGGGTGATTCAGCATTTAATCTGAGTTGCCAGCGGAGTTCTTTAACTTCTAATAATGTATTAGTATCACCCAAGAACATTTCAACATAATCCAACACTATAAATCTGAATTTGTGAAAAGAAGGGCAAAAAAGGGAATGTTTCTTAAGTACATTTTTCATATCCATATTCCTGATAGCTGCAGCATGTTCTTTAATACGAGATGACAGTTTGCAAGTAGTTTTACCCACATAGAATGAAGGGCAAGATGCACAAATGGCTGCATAGACTACATTTGTGGTTTTACAATCAAAATGACCTTTAAAAGAAATATTGAAGTTATTATGAGGGAATGTAAAAGTATTTCCTATTAGAATATATTCACAAGCAACACAAGTACCACAGTAAAACATGCCCGGAGAATCACTGTGAATATTTGATTGTGTTAAAAGAAATGGTAGGTCTCTATTCTCAAAGGAATTTCTTAAAGGTTTGGAGTGCTGTAGTACCCAATTTTTTGGAAATCTCATGGCTATTTGTGATGATATCCCAATTTTTATTTACTATGGATTTGATGCTAGCAAGATATCTGCTAATAGGGATAGGGAAACTGATGCTTCTGTTTGCTTTCATGTCTGAAAATGTGTCCGTGTAAAGCATTAGTGAGTTCTGTGAATGCAAGGTATCAGGAAGCACAGAGTCAAAAAAAATGAGGGGCTTGTCTCTGTAGAGAACCATGACTGGTGGAGAAGTGGGCTAGGTCCTGATTCTCAGGTTGAATGGTTGAAAAATGGGTTCGGTTCTGAATCGAGTTATGATGGGTGGAAGTAGAGTGAGGCAAGTCTAAATTGTGATTGCGTGGTTCACCAAATGAGCTATTATCTGAACTGGTAACCAGTGAGATTGGATGAAATGAGTCAGTAGCATGGTTATGCATCTGTGTATGAGAGGCAGAGGCATTAGTATTAAGAGTGGAAGACAAGAGAATGTCATTATCAGCAGTAAAAGGAGACCTAGATTGTGCATGTTGTTTTTTTGGACAAAAAGCCGTACTTAATAATGGGTGGAAATTTAGTGTGTCTGACAGCAGAAATCTCTACAATAATAGAGTCCAACAATCTTGGAGAATAATTCCTGTGAATCAAAAAGTTTTTAAGCACTTGACATTCATTAATAAATCTTTCACCATCACTAACAGTTCTGGAAATATGAATGAACTGTCCTCTTGCTAGGTTTCTCTTCATGAATATAGGATGCAAACTGTTATAATCAAGATAATTATTGTGGAAAGTGTCTTTTCTATGTAAAGTGGATTCCCAAGAAAGACTGTCAGTGTGTTAGGTGATATCCTTGCCCAAAAAATCAACACTATTGCCAAACCCGGCTATTTTAAATTTCAAAAATGGAATGGAGGTGGAAATAGAATCAATGAATGTAAGCAGGTGCTGTTTACTACTCCCCCAGACAAAAAAGACATTGTCTATATACCTCTTGTAGAGCTTAATGTGTTAAAAACCAGGGAGGTGGACTAGAGAATTAGCTTCCCAGGCTGCTAAAACCAGGTTCGCATATAAGGGAGCCATTCTAGAGCCCATGGCTACACCTTTAACCTGTTGGAACAGTTGGTTGTTAAAGTGAAAGAAGTTTCCTTTCAATACTAGTGAAGCCAAAGTACTGATGGTGTTAATTTTCTCTTTAGTGTACCCTGTGAACTGTGACAAATAAGACTCTAAAAGTTGTAAACTTTCAACATTTGGGATGTTTGTGTATAGCGCTTCAATGTCAAGAGTTACCAAAAATGCATCAGAAGCAGAATATTTTTAAAATGAAACAATATATTCAGGAAATCCCAGGAATCTCTGATATAAAATTTTGAGCACTGTACAATAGGGTTAAGACATATGTCTAAATATTCTGATATTTTTTTCAGTTTTGATTTTGTGGTTCTAAACTATATATCTGAAGGGAGGCTCAGTGAAATTCTTATGCATTTTTGGGATCCCAAAAAACTTACCAAGTTGAGGATCCATAACAAACATAAATTCTGCTTCTGCTGATGAAATACAGGAGTCTTTCAATAGGGAATTAATGGTTTTGTCAATATATTTAAAAGCTTTGTTAACATCTGTTAATGTAACTGGAAAATAGTAATCACTATCACCTAAATCTGACAAAAGAGTGTTAATGTATTTATAATGGTCCATCAGTACTATGCCAGTTCCGTTGTCTGCCCTCATAATCCTAAGTGATCTATCAGACTGAAGTGTTTTGAGGGCAGAAACTTGTGCTGGGGACATGTTAAACCATTTGTTGTGGCTAGATCTGCTGAGCATATCATGAAAGTCTTTTTCACAAACTTTAAGAAAGATTTGTAGGGTGTTGCTCAAAGGAGGGTTGAACATGTTTCTTCTAATAGGCAGTTTCCTAGAAACAGTGTCAGAATTATCGCTGTCCTCACAGTCATTATCACATATAAGTTTTAAATTAAGCTTCCTTAGGTAAAGACCGAAATCCAATAAAAGTGAAGCCAGATTGGCCCTTTGGAAAGGGATGAATGGAAATCCCTTACTGAGGACCTCCAAAGTGTGTGTACCAAATGACCTATTAGTTAGCTTAAACAATACAGATGAACAATCAGATGATCGGAGAGTTTTTATACCTTTATATATATATATATATATATATATATATATATATATATATATATATATATATATATATATATGGGTCTACTTTACTAGACCAAACATTCACTTTACACATTCACTTTACCAACAACCTGTTTCCCGAGACCAGTTCACTGGCACTCCTAATCACCGACATGTAAATTACCGAAGTTTAACATACTGAGAATTGTAGAATGAAACCTAGTGTACAGCAGCGTTGAAGTATAAAAGTAGATATATCTCTTTAAGAAGTTCTATGACAAAGTTCCTTGTCATGGTGGAAGTAGTACTACCAGGTTCAGCAGTGATTGAAAATCTCTACCATGTAGTGTTGTCTCAGAGGGGTAAAGAAATGCTTGAAATGGAAGGATATTTATACCATTTAGAACATAGTAGAAGAAAAAAGTGGTATTGGGCTTGTAAAGACAAGAAGACTTTGCAATGTAAAGGAAGAATGGTAACTATAAAATTAACAGATGGAGACCAGCTGATAAAATCTATTAGTCATGATCACAGTGGGGATCCCAGTGAGGTTGAACGCTATACAGGCTGCAATGAAGTTAAGGTCAGAGCAAAGTATAGCAAAGATACTCCTTGTCTAGTTGTGGAGGATGCTTTAGCCTCCACCTCACTTAGTGCAGTTCACAATATTCCAAATAGGAAAGCCCTTTTACAGCAAATCGGAAGAGTATGAAGAAAATATAATTTTACCGAGGGCAGACGTGAACTAACCTTAACGAGCATAGATTGTAGTACATACGTGTTTAAAGAGGGTTGTTTTGTATATAAAATGATGGTTGACACATCAACAGATAGTATTTTGTATGCATTTAGTTTAGTGAATAACCTATATGATCATAGCAGAACATCCATTTGGATGATGGATGGCACTTTTTTTCATAAAGGGGTTACATGCTGACAGTTTTACAATATACATGGCTTGCTAAAGTTTGGTAGCTATAGTAAAGTTGTACTGCTATTTTATACTTTTATGAGCAAAAAATCTTTGAAATGTTATAACTATCTTTGGCATGTTGTGTTTCTTTTACTGACAACTCATGGATTTGAAAGCAGTGTCCATTATATTCTTTGTGATTTGGACATAGCAGCTTTGAAAAGCATTATAATAAACTTTACAGAAGTGCAGTCAAAATGTTGCCTATTTCTCTTGCACAAAATGTATGGAGAAATGTGCAAGTTTTAGGTCTTGCTTTTTCATATAATAGTAACATGAGTTTTCAGTTATCTATAAAATCACTAGTTGCATTAGCTTTCCTTCAGGAAAGTGAAGTGTTGGACAAGTTTCAGGTCTTGAAAGACCTGAAGAAGGACATGAACTGGTGAAGTACTTTTCAGATTATTATGTACATGGCACACTCCGTATGTTTAAAACACATACATCAACATCAGTGAGATTCCCTCCTTTGTTTCCAATACATTTTTGGAATATTTCACAATTAAACGATCTCTTTTTTTCCACGTACTCAGAATTCAGTCAAAGCATGGCACAGGAGGTTGAAATGCTTATTAGGAAGTTGAGCAACAGACTTTGATGTAATTATGCAAGCATTAGCCCGGGAACAAGACAGGATTGATGAACTAAGAGTAAGAATGGCTATTGGCGTGCATCTGTCGCTGAAGAAACGAAGGTTGTTGGAAAGACACACTCAATTTCAAAATGTACTGCAAAATAGAAAGGAATATACAGCAGTGGAGTTTGTGAGGAGTATAGCAAGATTATTGAAAATGTAAACCGAAGTTAATTTATGCTTATGAACTATTTTCTGAAAAGTTGTGACTTCCTCATTGTTTTTGCACTTAGATCCTATATGTCATAATTATCTGAAGGAAAACTTCATATAGCAAGTTGTGCTGCTACATACATTTTTGATGTGTATTTAAACTGCTACAAGGAAGTTTATTCATTTTATGCTGTGTTTCAGTTGCCACCATTGTATGGAGCTAATGTATGGATGGATGATACATTTTGTTACTTCAGTTTCTTGACAACATGCTTATTTACAGTTGATTTTCTTTGTCATCTCTTGATTTCAGTAGGCTTCATTAATTTATGTAATGTACACTACGTTGAGCAACTGAGTTGCGCAAATGTATTCGTGAATATGCACGGGAATGCCGTTTGGATGTATTGCAAAAATTAAAGTATTTGCGTTGTCGGCAAATGGAGAATCAGGTTTGTGACAGTCGGTAAATAGTATGTCAGTGTTTTGAAAGTCGGGAATTTCAAAGTCAGTTTATTAAATGTCGGTAACTTGATATGTCAGTGATTAGGACTGCCATGGACTGGTCTCGGGAAACAGGTTGTCGGTAAAGTGAACATTCGGTCTATTAAGGTAGACCCATATATATATATATATATATATATATATATATATATATATATATATATATATATATATATATATATATACAGCTGTATTCTTTCAGTTTATATACAGTGATGAAGACTAATATGCCCAAACCAGTATGTTTGTGTCTGTGACCTGTTGCTGGCTTAATATGAATATTTTTGCATCTTCATAATGAATAAATAAATTTGTATTATTTTATCTCACATTTGGAGTGCCAGCCATGTTTATTGGTTTATCGTCTTAGTCAGGATATTTGGCCTTTGCACCTGCCATACTTACGGAAGTCTTGTTGCAGGGTATGGCTCACTGTAACAAAACTATTCCAGGCAGGGCATTGGCTTCAGCTATGGTGTTTTGGAAAGGGTTGGATTCTAGAAGTTTTCTAAAAGCTTCTACCTGGTTCTCTGTATATACTTTTACAAAGCACTATAAGCTTGATACTTCTGTAGGTCCAGGTCATACTTTGCTCGGGCCATTCTTAAGGAGTTCCTGGACACTTCTCCTTTCATCTCCTAAATGTAGCAAGGAAAAGTAATCTATCAATATAGCTAAGACAGCAGTGATCAATATGATGAACTAAATACAGTTGTCTACCATAACAGTAGATGTTCCAATGATTACTACCCCAGAAGGCACTCCCTCCATCTCCCTTGTTTTTTGGTGTGTTTTTATTCTAGGGTGTTGATGTTTTTTGTTGTTGTTGTTCCTAACAATGTCCTTTCAGTGCTCACTTTCCCTCGCTCTATTGTCAGAAATGTTGTAAAGGGCTGGGTACCCAAACTAGTGTTTTAGTCAGCTCAGCTTAAGCTGCCTGACAGTTTTAATGTATGAAAGGTGCCTGAAGCTTTGGATGCTGGTTGTCTGTTATATCCTTGGCAAGATATGATCCATATTTCTAAGGCTACTGCAGAAGTGATCATTCAAACATCTACTGTTATAGTACATTTACTTATACAGCTGTACTTTCTCCTGTCTCCTACAAATCTATTATCTTTTTTTGCCATCTGTTTTAAATATCATATGTCATTCGCTTCAAGTCAGCTGCAGACAGCTAGACATTTTAGCTCAACATTCCTACTTCCTGCTACACCATTTCTTTGACATTCTTCTGACCTTCCACTGTAGGAATATATCTATTTCTAGAAGTCATCATCTCATAAAAAAAGAAATAGCCAATGAAAAATTGATAAAAGTTTGGCAGTCAAAAATGTCCTTCTTCACCCACTTTTTATATGAAATGGCTATTCCTTGTACAGTCAGTCTTCTAAATTGTATGTAGTCTTTTTCTCACAATCAATATCTGGTTTATCATCTTGAAGTATGTGACTGTTTTCTCTTCTCCCTAAAATGCTCATTGTCTTCAGCAGTCAAAGTTATTATACAAGATCCCCATCTGTCTACTTATCAAGATAGTGCGATGAGCGGTATTTTTATACATACTAGATCAGTATAAGTCTTTATTTTTTTTGTGTGTGTTTGACAGAAACGGAGAACGGAAGAGCTCCGTTGCTGTTATCTCGCTATGTTAAACTATCTTAAAAAATAGCAACAGAGATCTTCCTTTCTCCGTTGCTTTTTTTAAAGCTGTCTCACTATGTTAAACTCGTTTAACATAGTGAGACACTTTTTAAAAAGCAACAGAGATCTTCCTTTCTCCATTGCTTCCACACACAGCTCTGATGTACTGCATAACCATACGCATGCGCAGTACATCAGAACTGCCACAGAATACTGGACAGTTGCGGAAGGGCAGCAAGGAGACATTATACAATGCCATTATTTAAGAAAAGTAAGCATTTTTTTATTAAATAATGTCATTGTATAATAGCAATAACCCACTTATGGGTGTGGGTAATGCTGGATTTACCCACTGCCATTTACATAGAAAATCAATTGGCATCCATTAACTTGTAGGGTTACCTTCCAGTTAGCTTCACTATGACTATTTCTGCCCCCCCCCCCCATTAGCCAATAGGCTTGAAACCAAGAGCACAGCACACTAATTTAAATCACAAGTATAGGATCCAAGCTTAAAGGAGAAGTACATCACAAAATTCTGTCCAGACTGCTTCAAATCAACTTCCTCCCAAAATTCTCAACCAGGATAAAATTCCAAATTACACCTTAACACCAGAAAGTATTTATCAGCATTATATACAATTGTAAATCCTTTCTGTTGACTGAATTGTGTAGAGCAGATTTGATAACTTTTTATTGACACAATACCTGTACTGGGGTCATTTGAATTTCAGACCTGCTAAATGGAATTCATATTAGAACCACAAAAATTCATTTTGTCAAATGCGTTTTCGTCGACACATGGAGGGTGAACAGGCAAAACTGTTCAGTAAATTCTTTCCCTGGGAAAGAATTCACTTGACCGCTTTGTTGCTCTGCCTGTTCTGGAGTGTAGTGTGGTCCTTTGTCCGGTATAGCTCCCAAGCATGATTGTGCAACAGCTACTGACCTTAGGGTTAGGGTGGGGTGCGGGTTATGGTAAGTGCATATGTATGAAAGTGTTTACCGTTTTTTATTTTGCATATATGTATGGTTGAGTTATGTGTGTGTGTGTGTGTGTGTGTGTGTGTGTGTGTGTGTGTGTGTGTGTGTGTGTGTGTGTGTGTTTTTAGCTGTTTACTTTTGTTTTTGGGGGGTAGGATTAGGGTTAAGGTAAGTGTGTTTGTGTTTGGAACTGTTAATGTAAATGTGCGAGAGTTACTGACCTTTGGGTTAGGGTGCGGGTTACGGTAAGTGCATATGTTTTAAAATGTTTACTGTTTTTTTTTTTTTGTTAGATGTATGGTTGGGTTACGTGCATATGTGTATTTAGTTGTTTACTGTTTTTTGGGGGGTATAATTACGGTTAGGGTATGTGTTTGGAAGTGTTTAATGTTTTTTTTTTGATAGGGGAGTTGGAATAGCAATTTCTTTCCCTAAGAAAGAAATCACTGTTATGTGGTTTTGACATTTTCAGCATTCGCTGAATATGTGCCAATGTAACACCATTCGCTGTTTTCAGCATTTGATGTTATAATATGAACCCGCTAAATTAAGTATCTTCTACATACAATGTTAGAAGGTTCTCCTCACTTCTCTTCTTACTCTTGCTCAATCCATAACTTCTTTGAGGTTTGCTTACTATCAGTACTCTAAAATCCCACTGTTAAAAATTCCTGAAGTCAGAAACTTTGGTGACGCCTTATTTATTTATTTAAAATTGTTAAAAGGGGAAAAGCACTGATCATAATGACCTGTTTTCTGTGTCAGCCTGTACACATGCCTTTGAACTCAAAATATATAAAATCTGTAAGTAAAGACATATTTACTGTAGTGAAATGTTTAACATAAACTTTGCACCTTCTCTGTTGTTATATTGTTATGCATTTAATATGTCATGCACTGACCTTTATATTCATTTCGTTTTGTAACTTGTAGCCAGGGATGTGGATGAAAAGGGCTTTCAAAGCAGCTCATCTAATGTACGTTGTTATTAAATGAAATGAATAAATAAATGAAGATAGAATCACTTGAGCAATAAATAAAGAAATAAATGCATACATACATGCATGATACATACATAAACAAATGAATAAATAAACAAATGTGACATTGACTTGCCAATGGGACAACATCTATGCAGGAGACAAGTTCCATCTTAGCTAAGAATGGACAGTGACACTCAAAGCTGGATTGCAAAGATTCAGTTGCAAGACTATACCTTTATACTAAAATGGAAGGGAATGTGCTGTCACAGAAGTAGAAGAGATGGTTAGCTATTCAAACAGTAAAAAGAATGAAAGAAAAAAACAGATGCAGAATTCTGTTAATAGTCAAATAAGAGTGATTGAGTTCATGGCTATGTAATATTGTCATGCGATGAGGGTAGTTTGCCTAAGAAAATGAGGGAGCTGCAAGCAATGATAGAGAAAAGGAGGGTTGAGTTTGCTGATTTCACAGAAATACTGGCTTGTAACAAGGGGTACTAGGGTCAGTTGCTGCACATCTAAAGGGCATTTTTGAATGACAGAGAAAGGAAGGATGGAGATGGATTAATGCTCTGTATAAAAGAGGATATTAAATGTGAGGTCCTACAGAAGAAAAAAATACTACCTTGCAAAGGACACA
Source organism: Protopterus annectens (assembly GCF_019279795.1). Classification (NCBI taxonomy): domain Eukaryota; kingdom Metazoa; phylum Chordata; order Ceratodontiformes; family Protopteridae; genus Protopterus; species Protopterus annectens. The sequence goes on along the minus strand of NC_056745.1, from coordinate 974,663,936 downwards.
AGGTGCAGGTGGGATCCAAACCTATGATAACTATCTTGTAAGTTAAGGAAGAGAAATGGGACTGAGCAGTGAATTTTGGTACAATGTATTGGTCACTAGACACATCAGTATGGAATGATGAGAGAGTAGAAACAAAATAAATGTGTGGGGCTGGAGGAAGAGGTTTATGTAGATGGGTGATCTAAATCTGCTAAGACTAACCTGGAAAAAGTCCCATATGGTAGCAACAGCAGGATAAAGCTGTTTCCTTGTCACCAGTGTCACAGAAAGTTGTAGATGAATCTTAAATTGATATTATTGGCAACAGGGCATAATTCTACAACCGCTTTGATAAACAGTGCAGTGAAAAGAGGAATAACCCAAACACTGAGTAATGGAATGTACAGTATATATTATTTCTATAAAATGAATGGGTAAATGGAGTTTTCTAGCAGTGGTAAAGAACACTTATTACCAAAAAAAAAAAAAAAAAAGATCTATTCAGCCAAAGATAGAAAAACAAGTAAGTTTATTTTAGTTTTATTGTTTCTATCTGTTTACTAGGGTACACCCCAAGATCACAGTGGAGCACTTTCAGGCTGAGCTCAGTAGCATACAAGTAAAAAAGATAAATGAACAAGCATTGCTTTCTACTGTTACAGCACAAATGACAACTTCATTAAAATAAACTACTACTATTAATAATGATTACAATAACAATAAAATCTGCTCTTGACAGTGACTCTCGCACAAAATGAGTGCTGACACAGAAACACGTTAAACTGCATTATAATTCACTGTTTTGGCTCTATGCTGTATTAAGTCTCAGCTAGTAATTCCCTCACTGTATTGTGTATGCTTCAATACATAAAGGGCAGGTGCATTTTAGAATGTACGAGGTTTATTTTTTAAATAATTCCAGTATATTACACTAACAATCTCCTGCTGACAGTGAATGAGGCAAGACTCACAACCACTAGCAAAACTTAAGTCAGTTGAGCTTTGCCTTCATGACAGTACTGTGTCAGTCATGAGTAAATCATAACTCACCCCAGAAGTGGTGATTATTAGTGTAATTTATTGCAGGTTGATGGCTACCTTGCTGCATTAGTGGGTACTCTAGAATAGCAAGAAGCAGAAAATACTACAGTTTATGACATCATTCTGGTGTTAAGTGTTATAGCACAACAATGAAAGCAAACTGCCAGTTCAAGATGCTGACAAAGGCAAATCACTTCAAGCAATGTCTGTCAATCAATCACAAATCAATCAGATGTCCATGCTGGAAAAAAGAAGAAGAAGAAGAAGAAGAAGAAGAAGAAGAAGAAGAGATGACTATGGACATTTCAGGGCAGCAACATTTTTTTTGTTAACTCTCCTATCATCTGAGTTCTATGCTGAATTGTGTATCCTTTTCTGTTATGCCCCCTGCAAGCATATCTTACTATTTTTGGGAAAATATAAATTGATACTACATCACAGACTTTGACACACCTGATCAGTGTCTATAAAGGGTAACCTTTGTATACCACTTGAGTGGACTGCATACCTCTGTTTGTTTACCTTTAATCTACTGATTTGCCACACATCACATACTGGTGTCACACCTGTACATGGCTGACTGTGACACAAGAAACAGTTTTGCACATACAGAAAACATTTTACTCAGCGAATAGAAGACATCTTCTGTGGTTTGTTTACAGTCACATGTCCCTCCAGGGACAATGTTGCATTCAAGTGTCACCATCATAGGATCATAGAATCATAAGAGATTGCTAGGCTACTGACCCAGAGGTCATTTTCAGCCTAGCCATTTCATCCCAGTGTAATACCATGAAAATGCTATTCAATACCCAAGATTATATTTAGTGATGACTGCCCATGTCCAGGAGGGTTATGAGCACTATCCAAGATAAGAATTTACTGTACCCCATCCACTTATCCAGGCTCCTCTTGAACAGTATCATAGAGGTACTCTGTTTCCCATGAATTGGTAGCCTGTTCCAAAGACATGGAAATTGTTGGGTGATAAATCTGTCCCTCCAGCATGTCCTATTTAAGTCTCAGGATATATTTAGGTCCCTGGAATGGGTAACCCTAGTGTCATTTGATTTTCTGATATGCAGCAAGTTCATTAGGTTTGGGTCTTGGATTGCTGTGTAGGCCAGGCATAAGTCTCCTTTAAGAAGTTTATAAGACATGGAGTATAGTGACAGGGACTTTAGTTGGTCTGTGTAAGGCACATGCTAAAGCCCCTTGATCTCCTTTGTTGGAAACCTTTGAGGTCTCTCCAGTTGTTGCAGGTGCTTTGTACGGTATATGCTGATCAGGGTATTATACTCAATTATGAGCCAGATTAGTGCCAAGTGTAGAGGGGTTATAACCTCTTTTGCTCTTGAGGTGATGCTTTTACTAGTCCAGTGTTCTACACAGAAAGCCTTCCTTACTAGAGTAGACTCATGCCAGTCAAATTTAAGGTTGCAGTCAACTTTTGATCCCAGGTCCCTTACCATTTTGTGGTTACTTAGAGTATTGTTGTTGTTTTGATAGTGTGAAGGGACATTGTTTGTGCCAAAGGGAATGATGATGCATTTCTTTGCATTCAGTTTGATACTGAAACTAATACACTAGTTGTTGGTCTGGTGAGACCTTCCTGGAGTATACTGACATCATTTACACCTAGCTTGCAGTTGTCTGTAGACTTGGTCAGCCACAACCCCTTAGTTTTGACCTGAACTTCTGAAAAATGTAAACCAAACAGTAGGGGGCCCAGCACTGACCCCTGTGGCACCCTGCTGGTAATAGGTCTGCTGGTTGATGTGGAGTCACCCACTTTTTATAGTGTATGCCCCGTTTGTAAGTCAGTTGGCAACACATCTTACAATGAAAGGGTTTACATTCAGTTTGCTAAGTTTATCAGTAATGCCTGAATGTGAGATTGTGTCGAAAGCCTTTGCCAAACTGAGGTATGCTGTATGCATAGATTTACCCTCATGAATGGCCCTGATCACATTTTCAAAGAAGTCCACAAAATTTAACAGGCAGGATCTACCCTTGATGAAGCCAAATTGGATAGGATCCAGGTTTTGGAGGTTGCCTATGTCTTTTTCTATGAGGTCCATAATGATATGTTCTATGGCCTTACAAATGAGACTGGTCAGGCTTTTGGGTCTGTAATTCCCCGGGTCTTTTGCTAGGCCACCTTTGTAGAGAGGCATAACTGTTGTTGTTCTGCATTCCACAGTAACAAAGCCTGTGGTTAGGCTATAATTGAAAAGGGTACTTAATGGTGATACTAGTTCATGGTTTTGCCTGTTTAGAATACAGTCTGGGATGTCGTCTGGTCCCATTGACGCTGTGTTTTTTTTTGCCTTGGGCAAGGCTTTGAGGAGTTTGGGGAAGGTTTGTTATAAGTTAGGAAGGGATAAGGGAGTGAAATTTTCACCAAACTTATCTACTACCAGGTTTGCTATCTCTATGGGGTCAGTGTGTGTGATACCTTTGGTCACTGGTTCTGCACATAATTGGGTCCTACCTTTTAGGCCATGTACGTAGCTGTAAAAAGCCTTATGGTTATCCTTGTCTGTATTTGCTAAGTTTATCTCAAATGAGCCTTTAGAGGATTTGACAAGTTGTCTTATTTGCCTGTTGAGGCTTTGGAGGGTGCTTTACCATTGTTGGGGTCTTGCCTTTGTTTTCTTGGACAGCATCCTTTTTGCATTTATTATAAAGTTTGTTGATGCTGGATATCCACCATGGCAGCTTGTTTTCACTTGAGGCTCTAGCTTTGATTCTTTGTGATACAGCTAAGTTTATAAACTTATACAAGTGATTGTGCAGTGCTTCAGTGTAGTTACCACTTCCATCTTGGGGTGGGGCTTGGAATGCATTTATACCTTTACCTAGGAGGGCATAGTTTCCCTTGGTGAAGGTTTTTAGTCTGGTTTCACCTTTTGTGAGTTCTGGTGTTACTGTCAGCTTGAAGGTGACTGTTTTGCATTCAGATTCAACTAATGAGTGTCTGACAATTGCAGCAGTGCATCTGTTTGACATGTTAGTGAAGACAAGATCTAAAATGTTTGTTACTCTTGCTGGGTTATGAACAATTTGTTCCTGGGCATTTTAATTAACAAAATCAAGAACTTTTGCCCAAGCAAATTGGGGCTAGTGTACTTTTCCCAGTTGATGGTAGAATAATTAAAATCCCACATAACCAGACTATTTGGTAAAATTTAGATTGTCTCCATTTTGGTGAAGTAGTGACCCATGGAGGGGGTATCTATAAGTGGCTATGTCTTGAATGGGGGTCTTACCCACTGTAACCTGGACTTGGAGTAACTCCATGGAGTTGTCCAGTTTAACTAGATGGGAGGTGAATTTATCTCTTATATAGATAGAAGCACCATCTCATTTGGTTTTCACATGTTCATTTTATGGTCTAAAGATGTGGAAGGCATTGTAGCCTTGCAAGGCTGGGGTACTCTCTGAGGTCTTGAACCAGGTTTCTGTGACTGCACAGACATCTACATCTTCTAGTAATAGAAGTGCTTCCAGGAGGTGCAGTTTTTGGTTTAAACTCCCAGTATTTAGCAGCATGACCCTTATTTTGTTCTGGTTGGCATATTTCACATCAGTAATGTTGTTTTTGAGACCTTTCCTAAAAAAGGCACTATGGGGGTGGAAATATTCTTTGACAGCAGCCAAAAACCTAGAAATGCCAGGTGCAAACCGTCTCTAGCAAAACAGCAAGGTTTGTCAACCAAGGTTTCCCAGACTGACAGGAACTGGATCCCCTATGAATGACACCAAAAACTAAGCCAGTTATTGAAATCAGTCATTTTTTGTTTATACTGCAGCATCACTCTAGGTGAGGGTAGTATGCTGCTCAAGGCTAGGGACATACCTGCCTGGGACACATACTCAGAGCGCTCAGCCAAGTCTATCTTCATATAGTCCAGTGAGGTACATCTCAGTTCATTCACACCAACATGAACTATGACAGAGTCATAAATGTACATGTTGTTGAGAGAGCTGAGTGCATGCACGATCAGATGAATTCTGGCACCGGACAGGCAGCTGACTGTGATTTTCTCCTTGTCCAACCTAGTGAGTGGGACATCTGTGTGTCTCTATGGAGTCTCCAATGACAAGAAAATTTGTTTTTTTTTTTAGTGTTTCGCCTTATTGGCTTGGTGAGTGAGACACTGGTGTTGCTATATGTCTTGCGGTCTGGGGGAACTATGTTAGTTGTAGTAGTTCTGTGTTTTGGAGGTCTCTGGTGTTTAGGTAAGTTTTTCGAGAGAACCTTTGCATATATAGATTTTTGTGCTTGATGCATACTGTGTGTATGAGTAATGGTACTATGTGTATACGCAGTGGTGGGTGAGTTGACAACCTCTTTTGTCTTACTGTTTTGAGTGCGAGAGAGCATAGATTCAAGATTCTTGGTGTAGATAATCTGGATATGCACAATTATATATGGGTGCTGTCCTGTGACTGACCATACTTGTGTACTCTTCTAATGTAGTGTATCAACAAACCTACAAAATATAAATACAAAGTAAATAAATAATAAATGTGTCACGTATACTGTGTTTAGCCTAGCATATGTTTTGTCATTTTGATGGACAGGCAAGCCAATTTTGACATTTTCATTGATGATGCTCTGTCCTTTCTATGCTTCTGCAAAGCTGCCTTTGATGTATACTCTGAATGGCGTACTATTTGTCAGAATCAGTTTCCAGTAATGCAATTTGATTGGCTTAAGTGTATTGTATCTTTCACAAGTTAAATCCTTTTAGACAGCAAATTTCTGTGAATTTGGTTTACAGAATCTATCCTATTTGTTGCACTCTTGTTTTTGTCCACAGTTTATTATTTTTCACCTATTGTCTGCATGTTATTTTAATGCATTTATTTCCACATTATATACAGTTGTTTAGCTTTGTGTGTTGTGCAGTGTTGTGTCACCCCATGATTTCAACCTGGTATCTACTAAACCATATAATTAATTTGTTACTTTTTATTGCAATGTGTTCCTAGTATTTTGTCTGCTCATTTTATACCATTTTAGAGTGTACTTCTTCCATTTCTTCTGTAAAAATAATATAGTATCACTGTTATGATATACACTGCATCTCTTCATGAATAAGAAATTTTTATGGTCTGGCTTTCTGCCGCTAATTGTACTGATGTTGTGCTTGACATACAACTGATATGAATCAGATTATCAGGTTAATAAAGCTTCAGGACTTAAACAGTTGCAAGATTTTGCTCACAACAAGAATACAATGCAATATAATTGATGAGTGTGTGTCTATGTGTGTTTGTGTTTTATATATAGATAGATCGAAGGTTACATAAACATACACAGACACACACACGCACACACGCACACACACACACACACACACACACACACACACACACACACACACACAAAGCGCTTGTGCGCTTAGATGATTTTAGTTAACAATAAAACTAATATTGACATATTGATATAGTAATATTTAATTTCTATAAACCTTAAACCTACATTGGTAACATATACAGTAGATATATATATATATATATATATATATATATATATATATATATATATATGTGTGTGTGTGTGTGTGTGTGTGTGTGTGTGTGTGTGTGTGTGTGTGTGTGTGTGTGTGTGTGTCTGTGTGTGTGCATGTATATACTATATATACTAGCACATGTTCTTAATGACTGCAACACTGTTTAATTACATACACCTTTAGTAATTCTTGCACTACTATATCATAGCAAAGGCTAAATGGAGCAGCTGAATACAGCAGATTGAAGAGATTATTTTGTGCTCTCTGTTTAACAAAATAAATAAGATAGCCTACATGAAGAAGAAAAGCATTTTATCTTTGAAGTTTGAATGCAAAATTGGAGTTACTCAAACTCTCTGTAAATGGGAAATGTGATCATTAGAGGAATGCATGTCCTTGGGATATGTAGAATAAACAGAACCATAACAAGTATTGCATTATACAGAGAATATTGTTCACCCACAGGAGATATGAAAACTGGCACCGCTCATAACTCTGAAGCAATCTGTATAATGTCATGGTTAAGGAATTCATCAATATCATATGTTACCAGTGGGGTCAAGTTTAATTTTAAGCTCTGTTGTCTATCCATAGGCCCAAATTGCAAATTTTGTCCAAAAGCAAAGGAATCAGTGACTCACACGAATGGTTATTTGCGGTTTTATTCATAATAATATAATAGAGTTGTTCATCTTCTTATTCCACTACACTGCACATGGATTACTTTCACATCTTTTACTGCACTTCTTTTTTGATGGTAGTAATTTATTTAAGCATATGTTTGTTTAATGTGTATGCATTGTGCATCTACAAGATCTAAAGCATATGGCATTAATATGCTCTGCATGTGAGGCCCTAACATCTACATTTGCAAACTAAGCTGGCTTTGATAATGGACATGTTCTTTGCACAGTATTCTGACATGCATTAATATAGTAACTATGACCAACAAGCTGTATGAAATCAGTTCAGTGTGATACCAATCTTTTCTAACAGTGCACAAGTGACATGCACAATGTTCACATCTGTTTATTCTTTATGGAGTATCTTGATGTAAATACATTTATTTCTAGAAAATTGTATCTTTCATTGCTCTCTGCAAATCACATTACACAATATTTTTGTATAAACTGCAAGACCCTGACTAACCAAATCTTTGCTCTAACTAGTTGCTTTATAATGCTAAAAGTATATTCATATGAATATTTTAGGTTCATAACAGCATACACTGTGAATCATCTTCCCAGCTAATCAAGGACCAATATCAGCCAGGCGAATGTTTCAGCAATGTTTACTCTTTTATTAAAATCTAGTATTCCATATGCTGGTTTTCTTCTATATAGCTCCTTTCCTACAATCAGGCTTCTGTAAACTGTGCAACAACACTAAAGTAATTGCCAAGTATCACTACAGCTGAAAAAGAGGAAATACAGCTTAATATTCCCATATAAGTCAATGGCAGTACTTAAAATACAAATGCAGTGCTGTAGCTAGCTGAGCAGTCTAATATGAAAGACTCTCCCCGGGATTCATGAAGCTCAGCGCAAGGACGGCGTTAGCCTTGCGCCGACCGTGTGGCGTAGAGATGGCGCAGCAGCACCACATGCATATTAATGGAGGCACACTGCCATAATGGCCATGTGCATAGGAAACGAGTACGAGTGCAGGGGGCATGTCCAAGCTCTGCATGGAGGCGTGATCATGTCGGTTGCATACGCGCAACCTAAAATGCTGACTAGTACAGCCTGCCTCTAATAGTAATCACACCTGTCAGTGTCCATAGATACTGAAACATATGCAAAGCATGCAAGACAGTTTTGCGAACACAAAAATAAAAAGCAAACACAAATGCACGTTGCTGATTATTGAGTGCCCATCCCTCAAACAAATGACATTTAAAACCCCATGCCCGTATTCCATTGTAGTGTCGATAGTTATACCAAGCGGAAGCGAAACGCATCATGTTAGCATGCCACCAATAGCTAAGCCTAGCCCAATGGTCAGGGTTACCACCTGTCCCACATTGTGAGGGACAGTCTGCCTCTGGGCAGTTGTGTCCATACCAAAACCATTATAAATGTAAAATGTCCTGCGATCGTAGGACATAATTATGTCCCAAACCTTATATAATAGTCACATACAATACTTACGTCCATATGTAAAATACCTACATTTTACAAGAAACAGAATAAGCAAGTAAATGAAACAGAAGAAGCAGCTAAACTGCTACAACAATAAGCTTACATTTAGGCATAAAACAAAAGTACTATCCGTTGTACTGACCATGGGTATGTGTTGGCCTGTAAAATCTGATGTGTGTCCTGAATATATTCCATCTTGGCCATATGAAAAGGTGGAAACCCTACCAGTGGTCAGAGCATTCACCCAAAATCTGCCCATTCTCGGTCCAAGCTGTCCTTGTCAGGATGGGTCAAAGATGAACAGGTATTACCCGGGTGTACCTACCATGTCATGAAAGATAAGTATTTGTGTGCACCTATGTGCATGATGTACAGCATGTGGAAGGTGAAAAATGCTAGGGTAGTCCTCACAACCATACAGGTACCAGAGATATGTAGTGTATGCAATGTGTTCCCTTGACCGTGCCATGGGCCATCAACCAGAGAAGGGATGGATGGAGTGTGTGGAATATGGGGGTGGGGGGACAGGTAATGTAATCATTCACCAAGGGGAGACTGTGTTGGATACACAATAGGTGAACTGGAGATGTGCGAGGGAGCAGTGGGTGAATCAGAAAGAAACACAAAGAACAAACATACACATCTGCAATACAACCTGTCAGGCCATACTGTAGAACACAATCCCACAAACATATGAGTATTAAAATGTGAGATACACATGTACAGAAACGTCCCCGGCACATAGTCCCATAATAGTCTGGCCTGAACTGAGCCATCCAACCACAACACACCTGGATGCATAATTGAATACCCATCATCCCCTCTACAGCACACAACCCCCCCATTCCTGAACGTCCACCAAATCCAGCCATACTCGGGCTGCTAGCTTGGCACAGCCATATCTGCACATAGTGACCACTATTCAAATCTAGTAGGCAGACTCACCCTAGGCAGTCTCAGGATTGCAAACTATGTATCCCTTGCATGTATAACCCTATCACATTTTCTTAAATCCAAAAATAGCAAAGGTTATTGCCGGTTATTGGTCTGTTCACTTTTTGGACATCCCTCATGGGATAAGTATCCTGTGTAGACATCAGACTTGGTGTCATGACATGATATCCAGTCCTGTAGACATCTAGACACAAGTTGTATGTGCAGTAGTGGTTCACGAGACTGCTCAGCCTCCAGCCGGTCATGCAGAACCTACTACCCGGGATTTAACACCTGATCGTGATGCATGGCTCCCCACATGCATTATCGAGAATATATACTTTATATGTATGGCAGTGGGATATAGGGTGATTAAGGCACTGACATAAGCAGGGTACCTCCTGTCCCACTTTGTGAGGGACAGTCCCTGTTTGAGCAGGTGTGTCCTGACCAAAAATAATACAATGGCAAATGTCCTGCGATGGTAGGAAATAATTATGTACCATATTTCATGTAACAGTTGCATAAAACAGTTATTTCTGTATGTACAATACATAAATGCTATAAGAAACAGAATAAGCAACT
>NC_056745.1:974618732-974648732 GCF_019279795.1 Protopterus annectens | reverse complement strand
CGTATAGCCGAATGCGACGCCGTCACCTAATGGGTGGCCAATCCCGATACTGCAGTCATGTAGTATGATGTAATAGGCATCACAAGCTAATATTGTGCTCCTCGCTCACACCCAGGGGTGTGAGTGACAGATGCAAGCACCAATGCCGGTGCATCAGCAAGTGCGTGAACGAGCGGGTGTAAGCGTGTTTGGCTACCAGTATGTGAGTATTGGATTGGTTAAGCAATGTAGAGGCTAATCAAGTGTAAGAGGCCGTAACCAGAGGATATCATACAGCGCAGTCATTCAACAGTATAGGAATGTATCCCATCATGTAGAAGTACATGTGAGTGTTTATGTCCAGCATATAGGTACATACGTATATAGAGATGTATCAGGGACATGGCATGTGGCAACAAAGCATTACAAACAAATGAAACGGGAAACACCAGCAACACCTGTATTATGTAGTGGTGTAGCTCTATGTGATTACAAGACTCCCTCAGACAGGCAATAGTTGCACATTGGCCGTATACATCACTCTGTGCATGTAATGTGCATTAATACAACAGTACCTGTCCAATCATTATGTGTGAACAGTACCCCTGCAATGTGCAACATTTTCATCATGATATAGGTAAATGGGATAACCATAGAGGGACCAGTAGTGTTATGTGTACAATGGGGTCATCCTCTTCATGTGTACCTGAACCATGTAGGAGTGATGTGCATCATGCGCCTGAGGGACAGTGGTGAGGATAACAGTTGTATGTTGTGATGCATATTACAAGGGTTTCATGTGTCCAATAGGCACGTGTGTGTAATGGACAGCTATGTATAGGGCAGATGGTGTCCTAGGAGCCGAATGGCCTTATGTGTCCGTAGGTGAGGGTCAGATATTGGGGAAGGAGTGTAGGTATGGCCGTGGAGGATAGGTAGGAGCACAGAAATGACAGCATACAGGGTTGGTATATGACACATGTGGGGGGGATACACCCTGGATGGGGATGCGTCTTCGGCATTAAAAAGCCCATGGGAACAGTGGGATGGAGGTCTCCAGCCATGGGCAACTGCCACTGCACCTACACAGCTGCAAAGGATGCAGTGCTGTGGGCTGTCCAGGACAGGCAGCATTACCCTGTAAATGTGACACTCCGCCCTTGAACTGGCATATCTGGCTTCGTAACCCCTTAGAAAGCCACCTACAAAACATGTCCGGGACCACACAACAGCAGATATGTACCTGTCCGGTCTTACTCCCAAGGGGGACATGCTCCATCCTCAGTGGTGGAGCCACCAGAAGGTGGTATATAGCCAACAGAAATTGATGTTAATGGCTGGGCCCCAGATGTGCTAGTGTCCGGTACCATGGTCAGCTGAAGTGGGACAGGAGGATCTGCCGGGACCTACCAACCCATCCAGCCTATGGTGTTGCATTTTAAACCCACATATGGCTTTGTGATAGACAACAGCATACAGGATTACCTACGACAGTATGCATAGATATCATCAGCAACCCAACAGATTGTCTACATTTGCAGAGGGAGCACAACACATGCATATGTACAATGTGTAGTAGACGTGTGACCGCAGCTATGAACAGTTGCCCATCATTGGCTTGTCACTGGGAATCCCACACAGTGTCAGTCATACCGCTATCTCATGTGACACATGTCCAGTCAGGGATGCGATGGCAGTAACACATCCCTATCATCATGTACTGTCTGCAATCCCTACACCATGCTTCTGCTGTGCACAGAAGTGTGTTCAGTGTGTAACACAGGAGACAAATGGTTGTACACACTGACCTGTTCACAGATGGACCTACAGATAGGATTCCCTCATGAACAGAGTACTGTCATGTCTGTATTTTAACATGCAGAATAGCTATTAAAACACACATCTTAAACAGGCAGTAGTCTCAACAAAGCATAGCTACACTTACATGCTGTAGTTGTGTGGCACATCACCCTCCTGTCATTAGGCTATTTCCCACTGTTGAAAATGATTGAGGTACATCCAGATATCATCTGCGATGCTGTGTCAGAACACCACATCCAGGTACCACTCACAGCGACTGTCATGGCTAGATAATAACATCTTTCCCTAGATAGTGTACTGCCTTTATCATGCGGATGGCTATGGGAACACCATCACAGCTGAATCACATGCAGTCAGCTAGAGGAGGACTGCAATAGGTGCAGAGGTCATCACTTGACCATTTCCATCTGTTACAATACACATGCTGCTGCTGTGCAGGTGTACACCTTCACATCCACCAGAGAGTCTGTGTGCGGGACAGGCAATGTACACGAGGGAAGGGCTTGGAGACTTCACCATAATCTGCTACACGCTGAATAGTACAGGGTCAAACCCCTGACTACTCATTACTATTACATGTGCATGATGTTACTACGTATACCACAGAGGCGCCATGTTGCAGTGCTGTAAGAACATACGTGTAGGTGAGTGAGTGCCATCTGCAACAGATATAGTAGACATACATTAGGTGTGGCACACGTCAGTCCACGTGAACGGATGCCATTGTCACCACAACCACACTCTAAAGGACACGTATTGACACCTTTGCCAGGGCGGCAAATACACAATGTAACTACTTAGTTTGCCACACCGCAGTAATGCACAGGACCACATGCACCACAGGGGATATCTGGAGGTTCAATGGACTAGGCCATGTGAAAGTGCTTGACAACTGTTGGTATGCCAATGAGGTTTATACTTGGAGTGACTGTGGTTGGGAGCATCACAACCCACATGCAGACACAGGGTGCCAGTACTGTCATGTAGGTATGCATTGCTTCATGGATTTGTATTGTTTGGCTGTGAAAGATGGCTGTACAAGGTTGGGTGAGGGGTAATCCTTGCCATTGCATCACCTGACAATGGTGTACAGTGCAGTGGTGTAGTGTTTGCAATGTCCCACACAGATGGGTACTGCAATATCTGGCCTGACATCCTCGTTACCAATGTGTAGGGCCATAGTTTGCAATGCATGCCATGTCTGTGTTTCATAGTCCTTCACATGGACATTGCCTGGGATGTGCATGTCCCACAGTACTGTACAGTGATATGTACAAGTGTACCTGGTTTGGCAGACAGATGTAGTGTACACAGCCTGTTATACCCTGATATGCCAATACTGGCCTGGTGTGGCGAAGCCTGCTTACAGTGAGCTGGTCAGCCCTGCACCTGCATGTATAGAATGGGCAGGTATTCCCTGGAGTCAGTGGCATGGATCCATACAGGGCACATGTGTACAGCATTGTCTGGCCTTAGTGGATCACATATGATGGCACCACATATGTTGCAGCCATTCAGTGTGGAACATAGTGAAGGCACAATGTCCGCATATATGTGCCAATTGTACCACTGTACTGGGTGCCATGTCCTCTTCAGGCCACTGTGGTCACACCATGCCTACTATCTATCCTCAATGTGCATGTTACTAGCAACATAGTGGGATATCCTAGGCAAGGTTGTATGTGCATGGCACATGGGTGCAGGACATATACTGGGTACTAGTAGGGCTGCATACTTAGTTCACTAGCCCTTTTGCCAGATGTATGGGTATGGCTTGCCAACTCAGTGCCTTGGCTGACTGACAGCTGTACTCCTCGTGAGGTGGCCAGTGTGTCATAAGATGGATACTATATATAGGAAAACTAAAAAAAACCTGCTCCCAAACATGTCCACTGCTAAGACAATCACGGTCACCTCTGACAGACAAACGCACACTTGCCATGTCCTGTATACAAACCCCTACCATATCACACTGCAGCAACATGCATTTAGGGCACGCCCTACAGAAAATACTACAAAGCACTGTACTTGTCTCATGCAGGCAGACACACACACACACACACACACACACACACACACACACACACACACACACACACACACACACACTTGGCAAGTCTGGGATTAGAACACTGACCTAACTACTCTAATACCCTATAGCATTAAGCAGTTACAGAACTTGCTATAAAGATTACTGGGACACAGCACTCCTAGAGGTGTATTTGTAGGTGGGTGACATCATCAGCCTTACTAACAGTGGGTATAAGAAATGTATGGAGTGTGAGCAGTATAAAGGTATTACTTAGTCCTCAGGCAAACGGGGAGGTGCACACACACACACACACACACACACACACACACACACACACACACACACACACACACACACACACACACACACACACACATGCACACACACACAGCAAGTGTGGGACTAAAACACCGACCTAACTACTTTATTACACTACAGCATTACGCAGTTACAGAACGTGCTACTGAGATTACTGGGACACAGCTCTCCCAGAGGTGTATTTGTAGATGGGTGACATCATCAACCTTGCTAACGGTGGGTATAAGAAATGTATGGAGTGTGAGCAGTATAAAGGTATTACTCAGTCCTCAGGCAAATGGGGGGACACACATACACATGCCAAGTGTGGGATTAGAACACCGACCTAACAACTTTATTACACTATAGCATTATGCAGTTACAGAACACACTACCAAGATTAGTGGTACATAGCACTACCAGAGGTGTATTTGTAGATGGGTGACATCATCGGCCTTGCTAACGGTGGGTATAAAAATGTAATGAGTGTGAGCAGTATAAAGGTATTACTCAGTCCTCAGACAAAAGGGGAGACACACATACACACACATGCCAAGTGTGGGACTAGAACACCGACCTAACTACTTTATTATACTACAGCAGTACGCAGTTATAGAACACGCTACTGAGATTACTGAGACATAGCACTCCCAGAGGTGTATTTGTAGATGGGTGACATCATCGGCCTTGCTAACAGTGGGTATAAGAAAAGTAATAAGTGTGAGCAGTATAACGGTATTACTCAGCCCTCAGGCAAACGGGGAAGCACCCACACACAGCAAGTGTGGGAGTAGAACACCGACCTAACTACTTTATTACACTACAGCATTACACAGTTACAGAATGCGCTACCGAGATTACTGGGCCAGAGCACTCCCAGAGGTGTATTTGTAGATGGGTGACATCATCGGCCTTGCTAACAGTGGGTATAAGAAATGTATGGAGTGTGGCCAGTCTAAAAGCAATTTAAAGTTCACCGGCAAATGGGGACAAACATACACACACACACCAGTGTCGGGTATGGAACACCTGCCTATTTACAGATTACTATTACAATACTACATATATATGAATCGCGCCACACAGACTACACATGTCAAGGCTGTCATTATGACCATCTGGGAATGTGGACATCAACAGGGATGCTGGCAGTTAAGATGTACATGCCTGTGAACCTGTGTGTTAAAAGTATGAATCCATCCTGACCTGGAGTATGCCCATCTGTGGAATGGATGACTACTACCACTATACAGGGTTACAATGGCCATGCCCATAAACAGAGGCACATAACCAACACAAAGTGTCACTGAGCATGCTCACACACTTAGCACAGGGCTGTTCGTAATGCACTGTGTCCATCTACACAAGGATATACTGGGCATGCTCATACACTTAGTAGCACAGGGCTGTTTGGAATGCACTATGTGTCCATCTACACAAGGATATACTGGGCATGCTCACACACTTAGTAGCACAGGGCTGGTCAGAATGCACTACTATGTGTCCATCTACACAAGGATATACCGGGCATGCTCATACTCCTAGTAGCACAGAGCTGACTGGGATGCACTCTGACGCTAAACACGGAGGGCCACAGTGGCCATGCTATTACAGGTAGATGTAAATAACACATTGTAATGAGCTCTGGTGTTGGTAGTTGTCATTGTTAGTGGGAACGCTGCTCTACACATATTCGACACCGGTCTTTAACAAATCAGCTGTCATTCTGGGATGACATGGCTGACAGTAGGCAGGCCTTTGTCACATATCACATGCATCCATGATACAAGGGAGTGTGGATATTACCCAAGTCGCATCTGCCCACACAGTGCCATTCCAAGGCAAATGTCCTAAACACAGGTTAACTTCCATACACCTACAGGACAACTGCATTGTTTTCTTATGCTAACCAGTGCTAGATGTGTAGCATCCACATTCACAGCTGGCCACTGTAGATCCAACAATGGGGAGTACTGACATCTGTGAAGTGAGGATCACCTGGCTGATGTCTCTGTAGTGCACAATAGCACTACCACCATATACCTCAGAACCTAGCACTACCACCATATACCTCAGAACTGGACATGTGGGCCATAACATAGGTACGGACCACTCCAGGTGGTGTACCCACATACATAAAGGCCACTAACATGTACTGACTGGTCCCCCCACAAAAGGCATCACAGATGAGCCATGTGCAGGACACAGTGTCACATGCTGCATTCTAGGATGTAAACTGCAGACACCACCATGCCCTCGGACCACCACCATGCAGCCATACATGTTGTATGACAGATGAATATGCCACCATGTGACCCTTGACCTGTGTACTGTACTAAGCTCTACATCAACTGTAGACAGAATACATGTACTGACACAGTTGCATCATGTGTTATGCAATACAATGATACCACTTTCTGTGACCAGGTCAGCTGTATACATACCAAGGGCCCTCAGTACTGTCCACCATTAGCAGATGTCTGTTGCTGTATACCAGTACACACCCTCATGTATGGATATGACATACATGTACCTGCCCTGGGTATGTACATGCCACACACACAACATACCTCATCTGTAAATAGCATAGCTGTTGTAGTCCTTTGTGCAAACAGGTGGCTACAGCCATTACACACATGCACATGGAATGTAGGTCCATGGCTGCTGAATGCTAACAGTACATAAGGTGTGATATCAATGTTGACAGAGGTAACATCCCCTTTGTACTGGTCACCCATCATATCATACAACAGTCCATGTGTCATGTATGTTATTACACATATCTGCCAATTGCAATGCCTACAAACATGACCAAATGTCAGGATTGTAGGACCTACACACCTGTAGATGTAGTGTTTTGCATTCAGATAACATGTGTATGCAGTTGTTGATGTATGCAGGTGGCGTGTATCCTAGTACATCATGCAGCTGCAATGCAACCTCAACATTGCCAACTGTATATGGTGATATGCTAAATATACAGAAAGATGTACCACAGGTATGGATAGATGTGTTGAAATAACTAAGTGGCGGGACATCTTTGCAGATGGATGTTTGCTGTGGACAGCTCACAAGTGTATCACAAGTGGTCCTACAATACCCTGTGTGACTGGTAAGCAATAATTTTGTTAATTGAAGGACATAACACACAACTTAGACAGTGGTCAGGGTGATAGCGAAGGTAAATCACTTGACACCTGTTAATAGATATGACATCCCTAGTGCATATATCAGCACTGTTGTCACATGAGACATCAGTACAGTTTGTCATACATGCAATACTGCTGTACATCTGACATACATAACATGAGCTAGGCAGGTCTGAGATTCACAGTGCTGGCATGTGTGGTTGTGTGTGTGTCCATATTTGTCAAGTATTGTGGGGAATACATTTCAATTGTTACTCACTCTCCTGTACACTAGTGTACACATCTGTACAGACTGCAATGTATAAAGCAGGACATAGGCAGGGGCGTGTATCTCACACATGTGAGGTATCTGTATGTGCATGACATAGGTGTATTAATTACTGAATGTCACAGTGTGTGTATGTAGGGCTGAATGGTCCCTGGAGTGAGGATGTATGTTACCATACCGAACTGATAAGACCCCTCCCACCATCCAGGCAATGCATTCAACTATCCGTGTTGATGTCCCCGATGTTAGGCAGTACTGACTACCTGTACATGTGTATTCTCTGTGGCACATCATGTAGGTGCACAGTACTGTAATGCTAATTTTCACATAGGCAGGGGTCCTCAATCCACCAGTAGCAACTGTGTGTGAGTGTGTGTTACTGTGTCGGTGAAGCCATGAGTGTGTGTGTGTATATGTGTTACAGTGTCAATACCTGAGTGTGTGGGTGCAGTTGTGTGTTGGCATCCTGTCATGGGAACGTGTATTACTGATTCCCATTGAGGCAACACACTTCCCACTGGCCTCTACCCTTGTAATCAGCTAGACCACTCTCTTACCTCACCAATCCATGTAACTGTACCTGTGATGTCACCCTTTATGGATGTCATATCTGTAGCCACAGTAGCTTAATACACAGCTATCATGCTCTTGGAATGGTAGACATGTTTGTAATGTGGGACAGTCTCACTGTTATGTGGCAGCTACATGGTGCATGCTGGTATATTCATACATACCTATGAGTAGTCCACATTGACATATGGGACACTTAACTGCAAACACTGACATCCACCAGCACGTGCAATTAGACCTCAAGAAGGACAGCAGAACAACATGACCAACATGCATTTACTGTTGTTACACAAGACACATACTGTTAACAGTATTGTACACCTGTACTACATGGTATATCTGCTGACTGACAACAGTCCTCAACATTTGTAAACTACACATCATACTAGTCTGTTTACCCTGTGCATCAGACCATATGAGCATGTCCCTGCTCCGATGGGGTGGATGTCAGGGATGCAGCACAGGCATCATCATATGCACAGGGTGTTAATGTTTGCCAGAGGCCTAGGCTGCACTATTGGATGACATCATGTGTGTGGGTTTGGGCCTTTGATCTAATTGGGCGTGTGTGGATGTTATGCATGTGTGTGTTGTGGTGCCCTACATATGTGTCCAGTGTGTGCGTGTATGTCTGCATACAGTTCTCCCATGTGTCTGGCCTACACAGGGGTATTATTGACAGCTGCAGACTGTACAGGAGAGGTATTACAGTTCACAGTGTCCGGCCATGGACATGTGACCTGTGCCTGCCAGGGGTTGCACGGGCACTACCAGACAGAGGTGCAGATTGGGTACTCTCTGATGTCACTAGTCCACTGGAACTGTGTCCCTGTTGGGACCATCTCGGACCAAGTGCACGTGGCCTGCTGTGTTGTGGTGTGGACAGCACAGCACCAGATGCACTGCTGCTGCTACCACCACTATGGGAGCGGGCATGTGAGGTATCTCGTACATGTAGACCTGACACAGGTGATGTAGCAGGCCTATGTATACATGCCCGACACCTCACTCATACCAGATGTTCCAACACAGACAGCTCATGCTCGCAGATTGTCATGCCATGGTCAAGGACTCCAACTATGTCACCCAACCGTCTATCCAAACCATCAGAAATCTGCTGTTGAGCTGTTGTTTAAAGAATGGACAGCAGCCCTCTGCAGCCTCTGATCTTCTCTGTTGCGCCATTCAGCATGTGCCTGTGCCTCCATTACAGCTTGAAACATGCGTCTGGTGACACCAGCTGCTGTGCTCTGTCGTGCAGGAGCATGTTGGCCAGAGGTCCTCCTACAAGCAGTACTGGCCACGTGCCTGTGTGGGCACCACCAGTAGTTTGGCTGACACCATGGTGTGCTGGCACACCTTCCATAGCCCCCCACACTTTTCTGTTCCAAGCTACCATGCGCCAACAGTCCTTCCTCTATGGCCACTGGCGATGGAGTATGTGCAGGTATGGGATCTGTGTGCGGGGATGAGGTGGATATAAATGGAATTGCAACCAAAGGCACAGTTTCAGCCCCTGACAACTCTGCCTGTGACCCAATCATATGTTCATCATCATTGCTAGAGTCTGTGGGGACACTAACATTTGATGTACCACAGAAGGGCAATGCACCTACATCACCTGTGAGGGCAGACAAGAACTGTACATTACAATCTATACAACAGACACACACACACGCATGTGATATGACAGAAGGCATGCAACATGCATGTAATATGGCAGATGGCATGCAGCGCAGATAATAATTGTGGTAGTTATCATACATCCTTAGGTTGCACACAACAGCATGCATGTGTGATAGCAGACAGCATGCAAATTACACAATCATAGTAGTGGTTAGCATACATCCCTGTGTTACACCATGTGAATCAGCACAGGTTAACAGTACACCTGCCTGATGTGTGGTATATGACCTTGATAATCACATGTAGTATGACATGTGATCTGCTGACATGTGCAATGACATGCATACATGTTCAACACAATGGTGTCCTGTCGAATTTACAGTGGGGCAATGGTGTACCAATTCAGTGTTGTCTGTCCACCCTACAGATATACTGCAAATTTAGCTGATGTGCATGGCTATTGCAGGGAATCATGAGGAGTCTCTAGTGCTATACAGTGAGAGTTACAGACAGGGTTCATAGCCATGACTGTGTTCAGATACAATACATATATACTGTGGAATGTGACCCATGTCACTGCGGTGTATACACACTAAATCACGATGTGGAAGTTGTGACACAGGTCACTGATGGGTATACGGATGACATCCCTGCACATCTGCAACCATATTGCTGCAGCCTGGCAACTATGGGCAGACATGACGAACACGTCAGTACACTATGTCCCACATGACATCTGTGTACCACACACATGAGGAGCTAGTATGGCATTTATGTCCATCACCAGCAACGGGAATGCACTGTATCTGTGGCCTGATGTTGATACTGTACAGGTAACTGCTGTCATGTTGCAACACCCTCAAGATGTTCAACACATCCTATGTGGTGGATTGATGTTATGCCTACACACGGTGTGCACAGACCTGTAGGATGTCTAGCATTCCACATCTACATTATGACCATTATACAAAGGCCATGGCCGAACCATGTGTAGCCATTGTACGACAGGGTGTACACACAAGCACAACACTTCTACTGTGTGTGTTGTTCCATGTCTCTGGTCATCCTCCATGGCCATGTGTGTACATGTGTTGTCCAAATTATAGTGATGGGCATCTATTACACATGTCTGTGTTGTCCCATATGACATATATGCTCCACTGACAACAGGGTTATGCAGATAAAGGGTGGTATGTAGGATATGTTTTCAGGTTAGGTAGGCAGTGTAGCAGCCAGGCCAATAGATGTCATGGACATATCAAGATAGCACATCACATTGTGTGACATTTATAGCAGGGCTATGATCCACACCGGTAAATCCTGTGTGCTGGCCATACTCAGCCCACTGTGTAGTACTGTTTGTATTCACCACATGTGTAGATCAGATCGGTGGTACATTCCTAAAGTGAACAACACCTCCACCATTGCATGCACAGCTGTCAACACATCTGGCAATAAAGTTTGTGAGGATTCATGTCGGTGAGATGATTCACATAGTTTGCAAGTATGCCACATGGATAGTCATTGTGATGCATTGCAAGTCCGACCTGTATATTGTGACAGAACCATACATTATGTGTAAATGTTGTGAATGGCCACATGGCAGATAGATTTGTGCATAACGGTTCCTGATAAATAATAACACTCTCACCTGCAACGGGCTGCTGTGGCCGCAGAATGCCAGAGGTACCTAAATAGGAGTAACACAGCAGTATGAACGTAATCCACCCCTGTATAAAGGCTACAGGGAGCAATGTGCATAACACATACACCAGTACATTAGACTATACTATGGTGTAGGCACATGTGTGCATACATAGAGTAGCATACTATAGTATGTGGCATGTGTGTATACATGCCATGCATATGATGTTACATTACGTATTGTACAGTGACACATGCAGCTATATGGAATATAGTTGTTATAGGTGCAGTACTGACTTACCAGGCAAATCCAGGCTCAGTGGCTGAGAGACACCCACCTCCACAATATCGGCTAAGGCTTGTGGATGTGGTTCTGCAGGTGTCCTCAGGTTGGCCAGTAGCTCCTCGGTACATGTGAGTGGAGGCTGGGTTGGTGGTCCACCACCTGTTGCACCTTGTTCCCTGGTGATTGCATTCACACACCTTTTCGACCATCTAATGAGGTCTATACAGTGTCTGCACACCTGCTGGTATGTGAGGTTGTGGCCACCCACATCATTAACCATTCTGTGAAGTTCCATCCACAGAGCATCCCACTGCTGTGCATCCTGTGGCACATGGCTGAACAGTGTTGTGATTATCGAGTAGGTATGGGATGAGGGCCTCATCCTCCAAGCGTGTAAAAGGGGGAAGCCTTGCACGCAGCATACCTGGAAGACATAATGATGGAGACAGGTCACAGTACCTCAGAGACATGCAGAGCTACAGCTGAACATACATGTGTATCGCATTACTTCACGTTAAATAGTTGTATTTGCAAACCTACATGACACTGACATGTTTGTGTCACACACACATGTGACACTCAATGTTGAGTGGATATTATCACCATGTATGTGTGTGACCTGATTACATTGCTCATACTCTGTGTGGTTGCTGTCTTGATGTGGGCATGTCTGTTTGCCTGTACTGGTGTTCCTACCTATCAGCACATGGCTGGATGCATCCACATTATTGCAGTCGCCCTTGATGCAGTGTATATGTCACATATAAGGGCTTACACTGCCTTAACAGATATGACCCGTGACCCTGCAGACATGCTCACATAAGGTTTTACATGTATGTGTTCTGCCAAATACATCTACACGGCACTGTACAGTGATTGAACATCCTGCCATGTATCACCTGTGTTGCACATGTGATACACATGGGACACTGGCTAGCCAGATGGTATTTGCAGGGATGGATATCAACTATGGCATGTACAGTCAAAGTCAACTAGTGGGCTATATGCCATGGACCATGTATGCATCTAGGATAAAAGGTTACCTGACAGTAGCCGACAGGCAGGTCTGTGAGGCCAGGTGGAGCAGTGCCACATTACTGATTCACAGGGTTAATGATACATACACCATGCATTACCATGCAGTCAACACACCATGTCTGAGAGGGGAGCGATGTACAGTTTTGACAGACAGGAATGCATAGTATGGCAGGACTATGTCAAGTGTATGGGACAAGGATCTGTCCAGCATGTGGTAGGTGGATGTCCATGAAGTATGTGTTCGAGATCAGGATGAGTACGTGTAGCATGTCCGACATCACTGGGTTGGACATGGATTTATTCAGGGTATGCATCATGCTACATAGTGGAGATGGGGAATGGGAAGGCTGGTGTAGGCCATCTGCACATGGCCAATACCCCTTAAAGGAAATATGTGATCTTGATATGGGTCACTTGAGTGGTCTGTATGGCTGGACAATGATCTCTATATTCATAAATGGCACCCTGTTATTATTAGGGTTGTCACATATGACTCCCTGACAGGTGTGGTGACGTAGCTATCACAGGACAGACAACTGCCCAGCTGCATCCCTCACACACAAGTGTCCATTATGATGACCGTTGCCTATGTGGTAGTTCATGGGTACAGGGTTATTAACATAGGGTGACAATGCAAGTCAGCTATTGCTCCTAAGTCATAGTCATTCGCATACTTCAATAGGCAGATGCCTTCTGTTTGTCTGTGAGGTATGGACTACAATGAGGGGGAATAGAATTCATTAACCCTGACATACTGTAGCTGCCACTGGTGTGATGATCACGTATTATTCAGACACCTTCTGTAGTGTTGTTTCTGCCAGCAGTCCTGTTGCTAAACACTCCTGTGACATAGGAATGTACATCTAGTATACCAAGTTTAGGTGGAACACAGTATGGGTGATGATGTCCTATGACTTGGCAAGGTTATGATATGCAGTGTGACATCAACCATACTGTCATCTACATCTGTACTGCTGACATCACTTAAGTGATCAAGGTTCATGGCCTTCCAGACCAGACTCAGCAGGGTAGTAGTGCAGTACTTCCCATTATCAGTGGTATCTCCCCCTTTGTTGGGTTGTGATACCTGTTGGTGTGCGCCATTCAGTGTGTACACAACCCAACATGGAGCTATGTTTTACATGATGTGTACGTGGAGAGCATCATGTTTTGCCATATGTGTATGATACAACCTGTGATGTGGGCAGGTCCCATGCAGACTGAGTGCAGCTTGTACCTGCATAGTTGTGGATACAGGGGCCCTGTGGTGTACATGGATATATGCTTGTGGACCTGTTGGGGGGAGGGGGCTGTGTTTTTATATTATCCAAGACCCTATCTGGATTGATTATTTATGCTAAGCACTTGTTCAGGACTTGTAAACAGTACGTAAGCTAATGAATACTATAGCACTCAATTTTCCACATCATCTACAGGTAAGGGTGAGCAGGTTATGTACATACATTTCTCACTTGCGTATAGTAATGTAGCTGTTGTACTCACTTTCCTCATTTATCTAGGTGAATGTAGTTCTATATTCAGGCATGTCCAAGAGTCAACTGCCAGTGTTCTCACCTGTCTATCTGATGAATCTGGACATCTTGAGGCAATGTACACATTACCTCATGTACACAGACAAGCCTCTCCGCCTACCACCCAACACTACAACCTGTGAGAGATGCACTCATTTAGCCAAATTGGAGGTTAAGGTCTCTCCAATCAAGCCTGACCCTGACTGTCATGTGTAGAAGGTACACTGTCGCACAACACCACACTCATCACATAAGCCTCACTGTATCTACCCCACCATTAACTGTGAAAACTACTAGTATACCAACACATTAGCTCAATGGTTTCTGGAATTCATAAACACCAATGCCCTGACTCAGCATATTCACACACCAATGAGGGGCAACAATATCCTAGACCTAGTCATTACCAACATGAGTGACTGGTGCTCCACATGTGAAGCCAACTCCTCGTTGGTTTGATCAGACCATTTGCTAAACACCGTTGGTATCCACATCCCGCACCTACCCCCCATTAAGTGAACCACAGTATAATATGTCTACAAGGCCAACTACATGCTTCTTAAGGCAGATGTGGTGGATGTCATGACACCCATGCAGATGGACAGTACTGTTACAACTGCTGAATCCAACACAAATGCACTCTAGAAGCACTTACAGGAGTGCATGGCTTGTGCTATCCTAAACAGAACCAGGACGCTATACTCATAATTAACTAAACCAGTCTGGTGGTCCCCTGCCATAAACATATTGTACTACAGGAGGAAGACACTGCTGCAAATGAGAGTACAATACCATGTGTGGAGGAGATCCCTGACCAGCTTCAGTAAGAAGGTGAGATCCCTTATACGATCCTCCAAAACTAGCTACAAAAACTATATTGCAACTAATACCAGCAACAACCACAGAGCCTCAATGTCAACAACCAGATCTGCTCTGAGTTACAGCATAAAGGCATGAACATTGCAGAAACAATTGATATTGGCAACATCCTGGCAGATCCCTCTCAAAGCTGCACACTCAGAAGGCAATATCACAGCATTCATGGGACAGGACAATATCCTAGGCTGTGTTTTACTCGAAATTCAGATTGTACTGTCTCCTCACCTATGCACCATGTTCAATAATAGCCTCACATCGGGCATAGTGCCCCCTGAATGGTGCACAGCAACAGTTATCCCACTCCACAAAGGTGGTGCCACAATGGACCACAGAATCTATTTCTCTATAGGCCTGACTAGCCCGGTCTGCAAGGCTATGGTAAACATCATGGATCACTGTCACAGAGACATCGGGTACCTCCCAACCTTTGACCCCTCCCTGTTTGGCATTGTTAAGGCCAGACCTTGCCTCCTAAACCTGATGGGCTTCTTAGAGACAGTTACCAAGGCATTAGATGAGGGTAAGGAGGTCCACACAGCCTACTTAGATCTCTCATAGGTTTTCAATACGATTCCTCCTTCTGGTATTATCAACATACCCATCAGCCTGAATATTAACCCCTACGTCATGTGATGGTTTGCAAAGTGGCTCACGGACAGAACACACACAGTAAGTGTTGCATACTCTAGGTCTGACTGTATACCAGTTACAACTGCCGTCCCCCAGGGCTCAGTCCTAGGACCCCTCATGTTCGGCATATACTTCTCTGATGTACAGACAAGCACAGGAGGGCTTTGGCTGAAAAGGTTTGCAGATGACTGCAAACTAGGGGACATAATTGTTTCCCCAGCTGTTACAGACACCCTCTGGAAGGGTCACACTGAGATGGATACCTGGTGTTAATATCATGGCATCAAGCTGAATGCCTAAAAGTGCATAGTCATCTCCTTTGGATATAACTAATTCCCCGTGGACTACCACATAGGTGCTAGTCCCCTACATACAAAAAAGGTAATATGGGATCCGGA
This sequence comes from Protopterus annectens, assembly GCF_019279795.1. Lineage (NCBI taxonomy): Eukaryota > Metazoa > Chordata > Ceratodontiformes > Protopteridae > Protopterus > Protopterus annectens. Next base: position 974,632,583 of record NC_056745.1, on the reverse strand, counting down.
AACACCAGTAGATAGCAATCTCTACTTCGATACCCATAATGACAAGGTGGTTAGAATATCCTTCTACATGGCCCCCCTAATCTCTAATGGGCTCACATCCAGATCAGAGGGGCCATTGTGACTCTACACATGTCATATCAGACCCATTAAAGGATACAACACCTCATTTGGGATATACCTTACAAGACAAATGTGACAGCTTTGAAGACCACACCAGTACCACACCAAGAGGATTACTGACCTCAAACAGATGACCTATGCAGCCCAACCTATGAAACTCCAGCTGTACTCAGTTGCATACAGTATACTCACAGGTGAGCTCTGCTTGACATATAAGGCCCATGTCCAACCCTGTATTGCTGGATATGCTCCACCTAAACAGAAACCCCTGAGAGCCATATTCTCTAGGGATATACACCTAACCACAATGATGAGTAGGACGTGCTGAATGGATAGATTCCTGACCCAGACACTCCCTATGCTTTGGAATGTGATTCCAATGTAAATCAGGCAGGGCCCCTCACGAGCACTCTTCAAGGGAAACCTTGAAGTGTGGATGGGAGACAGACATGTACCTGGGAATCACTGCAGTGGCTCTGCTGGACAGAGGCACAATTGGCTCTGCCATTCAGAGGCACAGGGAACCAACCTATGGGGGTGGCAAAAGATAACACATGCTGGCTAGGCTTACAGATACCCTTGGTAAAACAGCCTAGTACCTACCTTTGCACATATTACATGTCTTATGTGCATGGATAGTTAAATAGCTCTTCCATTTTACTTTGCTATCATGCTGATAAACTGTCAGCTCAATAAAAGACATATGTATCCTGTTATTGTGTATTGTAAATGCCAATTGACATAACTAATGTTTGCCTACCATTACAGTAATGCTATGTAGCTTGTAATACATATCTGCCTACAATACTGTACATTACACAGTTATTGGCACAATATCCCACAATGCAAAACATACTTGCACAGTGGCCCAACCTTCCACATGTTATTCTCTGTATTACACCCATACATATGGCTACAGTTACAATATATCAACATATACTATCCCCTGTTATAGCACATACTTGTTGGACCAACCCTGCCACTGACATCAGCTGGTGAGGAGTATTTCTGTTCAAAGCCCTTATATAGCATCCCTTGTGGTGTATGCAGTGTTTGCCTTGTGACCTACAGCAGTACACACAAATACTAAAAGCGTGACTATGCTCAACAATACATCACTACAACATAACTGTTTCCACTATATGGATTGCGTGCACTTTAAATACTACAGAATAATACTACATACACAGACATACTGACTGTTCTACATACCTTATTAGTAACCCGACGTATAATTAACAGTTGATTCAATCCTTTTCGGTTTGTGTTTCAATGTTATTTGTAATGTTCCGCTGGTATATACGGATGGTTTGAATGTGTGATAACACATCCTTTTCTGGTTACATATCGGTAACATGTGGTATCCTGTCCACCAATTGCTGTTCCAAAGTAATTAATTGGATGCACGTCAGCTGTGCAGCTACTCCATTAGTGAGTACTCCTTTTGGGCATTGTCTGTTTGCCTTACTTTAGAGGGAGACTGCCTAGATGTGTTATAGAGATATATTGCAACAGATATATAGAGACACACAGAGATATATTAGCTTCATGACTCCCGTGGACTGTGTGTTATGACTAGATGATTTAGTTCTACATGTGAGTACAGATGTTATATTTTGGAACAGTGCTACTTATGCAGGGTATGTTTGTACCTGATACTTCTGCAGATGTTTAAGTCTGGCAAGGATGTTTGTCCTGCTCAAGGACATATGGCTATGCATGAACTGTTATGTGGTGTACAGTGTGCTCACCAGGCATCCTTGATTTGGTGTACAAGTGTAACATACTGTGCTGTTACTCACTAATTGCTAACACATCCCGGTGTACGCACAACCCTCTGAAATGGGATTAGTGCAAACAAACCCTATTACATCAGCACTTGTTCCATTGTATAACAGCTGCTATTTCACTTAGGTCCATGTTAGTGTGCCTATGACAAGATATGTTAAGGCTTCTGCAGATGTTGTACAGTGTGTGAATGATTTGTGAAGTTATTACAGTTTGTATTGTAATATGTTTGGGTGTGGGGGTGATGTTGGTGGGTGTACTTTGCAAATGCAGGTGTGTAGGAACTGCTTTTATACATAATTGCTATGTGCTTGAGGGTTCCTTCCCTATTTGAACACCTATCCTTTTGTGGACTAATACAATGGCATTTGCAGGCTGATTCATTAAGGCACTGTTATGTGGTTCCTGTATAGCATGCAGGTGATGTTAGTCCTTGAATCCCTTCGGTAATACATCTGAATGTAATAATGTGTTGCTACATGATAGCTGTGTATTTCTGTCATAGGTATTTGCAGTCATCGTAGTTGTGTTGGTGACTGACCCTCTTTGGCTAGGGTTGCCACCTTTTCATATGTCCATAGTGGGTCCTTTTCGGGACACACATCTGATTTTACAGGCCAACACAAACCCACGGTCAGTACCAGGGATAGAACTTTCCTTTCTTGCCTAATTATAAGCTTATTCTTATAGCAGTTTAGTAGCTTATCCTATTTCCTGTACCATGTAGGTACTTTAGATACAGAAATAACTATTGTATGCAACTATTACAGTACATATGGGACATAATTATGTCCTACAATCCCAGGACATTTGCCACGTTTAATATATTTGGTCAAGACACAACCGCCCAAAGAGGGAGTGTCCCTCGCAAAGTGGAACTGGTGGTAACACTATCACTGACTCATGTCCATAGCACATATTTGTAATGGTGTATAGGCATATACTCTCCATATCCTTTGTTTATAAAAGTTGGTAGTGGCTGAATGTGTGATTGTTATGGTCTATGTTATACACATATGTGGACACATCAACTTCTGTATATAGGAGACCTATGGAATCCCGAAACCACAGTGTTCTGATGCACACAGTCCCAGGAACAGACTCCCATACCCCACATTACCGACATCGACAGTAACTCACAAAGGTAACACGAACATGGAACACACACATGCACACACAGACACACTGCTACCCAACACATCCAAACAAACCATCTTACACTACGTATGAGCAGGAGGCCAAGCCCCCCTACACACCCCATGTAGGTGTCTGCACCCCACACACCACCCCCTACTTTAATATTCTACATCCTAGGTCACACAAACAGATGCACAAAGCTAACACACAACCACACATTACATTCCCCCAACAACACACACCACACACAGAACACACACTTACACACACTACAGCCCTAAGATACACAGGTACACACAGTAACCTACCCAAACCGCAACACCAGAAGCACTGATCAACTGTCCATTATAGGTTCATAGGTTTATAGGTTGGTACTAGGCTATCAGCCCTAGGGCCTATACAAGCCTAGCCATAACAATTCCCTGGCTCTGGTGAGATTACACCTCGCACGTCTGGTGTTTCGGAACTGTATTCTTTTGGACCTTAAGCCTCAGGACTACATGCGCTGGTATGTAAAGCAGTCGGTATGTGGTAGGCATCCCATTTATATGTACCTCCATGGTTATGTAGATGTTGTTAACCTATCTATATATCTACATATGTATGTATATCCCCATATATCGACATATCTCTCTCTCTCTCTCTCTCTCTCTCTATATATATATATATATGATGATGTATATATATATATATATATATATATATATATATATATATATATATATATATATATATATAAAACATTCACCTTTCATTGTGTACATGCCGGTTTGTCCTATTTCAACACATTCCTACCTTTTGTGTTTTCTCCTATCAGTATACACGACTGCCATTGGTACATCTCAGGTAGCTTAGTGGTATGCTATTGTGATGAATGTGTACATGGTTGCGTGTTCTAATCCTGGAAGTGATATCTTACCTTTCAGATCAGGCACTGGTAGTGCAAGGGTGATGATCGCACATTTCAGTGGTTGTGTGTTCCACATTTATTATTCTGTGGAGAACTACCTATATATGCAAGCTCTGTTTAAGGTATACTATGTCATCATCATCATCTTTTGGATTTTCCCATTAGGGGTCGCCACAGCAGATCATCTCTTTCCATTTCTACTCATCCTCTGCATCTTGCTCTGTCACACCAACCCCCTGCATGTCCTCTCTCACCACGCCCATGCACCTTATCTTAGGCCTTCCTCTTTTCCTCTTACCTGGCAGCTCCATCCTTAGCATCTTTTTCCCAATATACCCATCATCCCTCCTCAGCGCATGTCCAAACCGACGCAATGTTGTCTCTCTTGCTTTGTCTCCAAACTGTCCAACATGAGCTGACCCTCTAATATACTGATTCCTAATCCTATCCATCCTAGTCACACCGAGTCAAATCTTAACATCTTTAACTCTGCCACATCCAGCTCTGACTCCTGCCTTTTTGTTAATGCCACTGTCTCCAACCCATATAACATAGCTGGTCTCACTAACCTCTTATAGACCTTCCCTTTCACTCTTACTGGTACCTGTCTGTCACAAATCACTCCTGACACTCTTCTCCACCCATTCCACCCTGCCTGTACTCTCTTCTTCACCTCTCTTCCACATTCACCATTACTCTGAACTGTTGATCCCAAGTACTTAAACTCGACCACCTTTACCAACTCTACTCCCTGCATCCTTACCATTCCTCTACCCTCCCTCTCATTTACACATATATATTCTGTCTTAGCCCTGCTGATCTTCATTCCTCTGCTCTCTAGAGCATATCTCCACCTCTCCAGAGTCTCCTCGACCTGATTCCTACTCTCACTACAGATCACAATGTCATCTGCAAACATCATAGTCCACGGGGCCTCCTGTCTGATCTCATCTGTCAACCTGTCAATCACCACTGCAAATAAGAAAGGACTCAGAGCTGATCCTTGATGTAATCCCACCTCCACCTTAAACAGATCTGTCACTCCCACTGCAGTCCTCACCACTGTCACACTACCCTCGCACATATCCTGTACCACTCTTACATCCTTCTCTGCCACTCCCGACTTCCTCATACAATACCACAACTCTTCTCTAGGCACCCTGTCATATGCTTTCTCCAAGTCTACAAAGACACAATGCAACTCCTTCTGACCTTCTCTGCATTTCTCCAATAACACTCTCAGAGCAAGCATTGCATCTGTAGTGCTCTTTCCTGGCATGAAACCATACTGCTGATCACTAATCATCACCTCCCTTCTTAACCTAGCTTCTACTACTCTTTCCCATAACTTCAAGCTGTGACTGATCAATTTTATCCCTCTGTAGTTACTGCAGCTCTGCACATCACCCCTATTCTTAAAGATAGGTACCAAAACATTTTTTCTCCACTCCTCAGGCATCATCTGACTTTCCAAAATGTCATTAAACAATCTAGTTAAAAATTCCACTGCCATTTCTCCTAAGAACCTCCATGCTTCCATTGGTATGTCATCTGGGCCAACAGCCTTTCCATTCTTCATCCTCTTCATAGCTGTCCTTACTTCCTCCTTGCTAATCTGTTTCACTTCCTGATTCACTATCCTCACATCATCCAACCTTCTCTCTCTCATTCTCTTCATTCATCAGCCTCTCAAAATACTCTTTCCATCTACTCAACACACTCTCCTCTCTTGTGAGTACCTTTCCCTCACTATCCTTTATCACCCTTACTTGCTGCACATCCTTCCCAGCTCTGTCCCTCTGTCTAGCCAATCAGTACAGGTCCTTTTCTCCCTCTTTAGTGTCCAGTCTCTCATACAACTCTCCGTACACCTTATCCTTAGCTTTTGCCACCTCTCTCTTTGCCATGCACCTCATCTCCTTATACTCATGTCTACTTTCTTCATCTCTTTGACAATCCCACTTCTTCTTCACCAGCCTTTTCCTCTGTATACTCTCCTGTACTTCCTCATTCCACCACCAGGTCTCCTTGTCCTCCTTCCTCTGTCCAGATGTCACACCGAGCATTTTTCTACCAGTCTCCCTTACTAGTTCTGCTGTAGTTACCCAGCTATCCGGTAACTCTCCACTGCATCCCAGTGCCTGTCTTAACTCTTGCCTAAACTCCACTTCACAATCACCCTTTTTTACCTTCCACCATTTAATCCTTGGCACAGCTTTCACACTCCTCCTCCTCTTCTTGATCACCAACATCATCCTACAGACCACCATTCTAAGCTGCTTAACTACACTTTCCCCTGCCACCACTTTACAGTCTCCAATCTCCTTCAGACTGGCCCACCTATATAGGATATAATCCACCTGTGTGCATCTTCCTCCACTCTTGTATGCCGCCCTATGCTCCTCCCTCTTCTTAAAATACGTATTCACCACAGCCATGTCCATCCTTTTAGCAAAATCCACAATCATCTGACCTTCTGCATTCCTCTCCTTAACACCATACCTACCTGTCACTTCCTCATCCCCTCTGTTCACTTCACCAACATGCCCATTAAAGTCCACTCCAATCACTAGTCTCTCACCCTTGGGTACACTCACCACAACTTCATCCAACTCACTCCAAAATTTCTCTTTCTCATCCATCGCACACCCAACTTGTGGAGCATATGCACTAACAACATTCATCATTACACCATCAGTTTCGAGCTTCATAAACATCACTCTGTCAGACACTCTCTTCACGTCTAAAACACTCTTGGCATATTGTTCCTTTAGTATTACCCCTACCCCATTTCTCCTGCCATCTACACCATGATAGAACAATTTGAACATGTTTCCTAAACACCTGGCCTTACTTCCCTTCCATCTGGTCTCTTGCACGCACAATATATAAACCTTCCTTCTCTCCATCATATCAGCTAGCTCTCTTCCTATACCAGTCATACTGCCAACATTCAAAGTTCCTACCCTCACTGCTACACCCCTAACCGTCCTCCTCTCTTCCTGCCTTCAGGCATGCCTTTGCCCTCCTCTTCTCCTTCGGCCAACAGTAGCCCAATTTTTGCCAGCACCCTATTGGCTAACAGTACTGGTGGCAGTCATTGTTAATCCGGGCCTCGACCGATCCAGTATGGAAATATGAAATTTTTGCACCATAAGTGTTGTGGCAGAATTTTTACGCCGGATGCCCTTCATGTCACAACCCTCTCCATTTATCCGGACTTGGGACCAGCACAAAGAAATGCACTGGCTTGTGCATCCCCAGTGGCTGGGTTTTTAAGGTATACTATGTAACATGTACATATCTGTAAAGATTCCTGTCAGGGATACTCCCCATTATTTAGAAACACATCCCTGATTACATTATACAAAACCCCTCACTAACACTCCGGGAAATCCTTGCAGAGTCGGTGAACAGTAGCTACAACCCAGGGATCCCACAAGTGGCTCTGCTCCCCAGAGGGACAGTTAGTTGATCAATGGGGTGGCAACAGCAGACACATTTTGCCTATGCTTATGAGTGGCCTTGGCGGATGGGCATGTACCTACCTATGTATCTATGAACCTGTACATACAGTATGGGCACATGCTGATAGCTTAATATTCTGTTCAGGTATTGACTTACCTTGTGCCAATGGTGGTTGTGTGTACAATAGTTGAGGGCTACCTCTGTAGGATGCACACAGTAGACCACCTATACATGACAATTTACAGGTTGTCATGTGTGTATGCCATCCATGTTTGCTGTGTGTGCAGGTGGAGAAGGGTGTCAGTCCATAAGTGCCTACACTGTCAGTGTGTGTGCTATATGTTCCCTCTTTGCCAAGGCATGGGCATACTGGGCTCGCTTCCGTCTGCCTACTGGGGCTAGCACAGGGTGTTCGTGATCTGAGCCCCCCTGTGCCTATGGGTCCCTTGGCAATGGTTGTGGGCTGTGAGGGCCTTCACCATTCTGTTCCTGCTGCAGCTGTTTCCGCAGAATCATATTGTGTAGAATGGCACATACTCTGAAGATGTGGACACACATTCCTGGAAAGTACTGCAAGGCTCCACCAGATATGTCCAAGCAATGGAACCATGATTTCAACATCCCAAGCATGCGCTCAATGATGATTCTGGTTTCTGCGTGGGCCTCATTATGGCATTCTTGCGTGGCTGTGTGTGCATTTCGGATGGGTGTCATCATCCACAGTTCCAGTGCATAGCCAGTATCCCCCACCAGGTGGCCATATGGGATGTCCCCCCTGGCAAATACCTGATACAACTGTGAGGCATGCCAAATGTGTGAGTCGTGATAGCTTCCAGGACTACCCGCACACACACCCATGATAATGCCCTGTGCATTGCACATGACCTGGCAGTTGATGGAGGGAAATCCCTTGCGGTTTATGTAGTGCCTACCCTGCTCACTGGGTGGTGACTTGATGTGTATGTGCATGCAGTCTATTGCACTCAGCACCTCCGAGTAGTCCGCCACACGGTGGAAGGGACGCATATTGCTGGCCAACTCCTCCTGCGTTCGGGGGAAGTGTATGTGCTCATTGGCATGTGGTAACATGTCATCCAAGAACTGGTGGAGTACCCTGGATGCTGATGCCTGTGAGATCCTCATGATATCCCCAGTTGGCCTTTGGAAGGTACCTGTGGCTAGTATTCTCAAGCGTACACATACCTTCATGTCCACTGGGATGGGTTCCCCTCTGTTACTTCTGGCTCTGAGGCATGGCTGGCACAGCTCAACAAGTTGCTGTATGATGTCCCTGTCCACCCTGTAACACCCTACTATCTCCAGATCATGTAGCCCCTGGTAGGTTACCCTGGGTCTGAACACTCATCTCCACCTCCGGTGCTTGAGATAGTTGTCAGCATCATCCTCCACATCACCGTCAGTCTCCAACACATGCTGGTGAATCAAAGCTATGGCAACCCCTAACATATACATATTAAAAGTTCCCCATCTGTATACACCAAAGGTGCAGAGTGTCTAGGAATACACAAGTCTGTGTGTGGGGCTTTCACACCTTATACTATTGTGCAATGGATGATGCTGGTGTAATTGAGTGTGTTTGTGCTATTCCAGCTACAGGGTATTTTAATTATTGGTTTTACAGCAGATACTGCTATTGTGGGGCCTTTGGTGTTGACTTACGCTTGTCTGCTGTGATTCATCTATTGTCCTTTACTTCTATTTTCAACCTGATTCACCTCCCATTGTCAGGCATGCATCCACCTGCTGACTTTCTTGTTTTGTGCTTCCACAACCCAGGATTGTGCTAGGAAATGTGTTATGTTGCTGATCTACAGCAAGTTTGCTTTGTTCTGCTGTGACAGTTCTCTTTTCTTTGCTGTATGGCACCTCCCCTTTCCTGTACTGCAGGTAGCTGCTAGCAGGTTTGTTAGCTGTTGTCTATGGCCCACTGTAAGTTTCTAGGTGTTAATTACTCATTTGTACTCCAATTACCATGCTGCAGCATTTCCTTATTGTCTTCCCATATCCTTCCTGTTTCAGCTGTGGTGCACACCATGCACATCCATTTACCGGGTTTCCTGCGCATTTTCATCCACATTCACATGAACTTTTGGTTACCTTGTGTGCTCTCAGCTAAGCAAAGCTATAGCTACTTCCACACCCCTATCCTGCGGCTTTGCTTAGCAGCACCCAACATGGATTAGCAATGATCCAATGTGCTTACATATACGGTGGCGTGCCCCTCTCTTGATGTCATGTTTACCTCCAGGCCACTCTTCGGTGTTGTAACGCTACGCCGTGTGGTACATCCTTATGCTGGTGGGACATTTGCAATTCAGTATTACTTGACTCATTTGCATGGCATTGACTGCTAATTCCTAGTTACCACACGGAACACTGTCACAGACCCTTAGCAACCCTTGCCCCATGGTTGTGGTGTAGCATGCGTGCCATTGACTATTATGGGAATATCATGAATTGTGTTACAGTATAGTTTTATGACATCTAAATATATTTTCATTATGATCCCGTTTGCGCACCGATGCACTGTGGACTTTGCATTGGTGTGACCATGAAATTAAATGTTAGTTTTTATATGTTGTGCATGTTGTTTTATGCCATTGGCTATATATTTATCCATTGGCATATATTAACATTATAACACGTAAGTTTGGACCACTTTCATGGCTCCGATTTTATGTTTGACAACATGTAAACCGTTTTTTTTTTTTGGTTTACATTTCTACATGCTTATGCTACACCTGCACAACTTCATGAATCGCTATATACCTTCATTTGCATGCTACACTGTTGTGCATGGGGTAATTAGCATACATGCGCTGGGAGCTGCGCAGCTCTGACGTATGCTGGTAGTGCACATGGAAACAGCTCTTACCTGAATCGCTCGACAGCCATATTTGGCACTAGATCGTCGATGCTACTCCGGCGCATAAATCCCGGGGTCTGTGTTGTCTGGCAACTAAATTTAAAACTGTTCACTGCACTACATATAATGGTACTTACCTATTAATGCAACCAGGAGACAAATGTTTCATTCTTCACTAAATTATTTATTTCTGTTTGAAAGATTACAACCTATCCAATAAAATTATACTTTGCCAAATGTGTGTGTCTTTTGGAAATGTTATTTGCATAATACATCAAAAAAAGTGATTTTGTTACTGAAAAAAAAAACAATATTATACTGAGATACTTTCATAAGGAAGTACAACCAGCCATGTTTGTTGTATGTAAAGTAGCAATTCCGATGGCAAAGTATGGCAACCTGTTTGTGTTACTTTGTACAGTAACAGTGACAGACCACATAAATTCACTGGATATTATGTTCTGTGTTTTACTAAGTTAACAAGTTGCATACTAAGAAAACAGAGGAATCAGTTAATACATCTTTTTACTGCACTGACACTATTTGGGGAATTATGAAAGCTTTCAGTCCTGGTTGCTTTAATACGTAAGTACCCATATGAAAGGGAATAGAGGGTTTCAGGGCACTATTACTTAAGGAAACATGATTCAAGAACAGAGCTTTGGTGTCTGACAATTCATGGTCATTATGCTTGGAGTACAATGTATGACACACCAAAAACATATGTAAATGAACCTGTGCAATATATTAGTATGAAAGTATTACACAGTTGTAACTATGTTAGACTGAGAAAAGTAAATGGAAAAGTGTACAAATCATGTTTTGATCTGCCTGCTCATATTATGTTTTTGCAACCCTTAACAATTTTTATCACTCATAAGATCAGCAGTATTAAATATTTGCCACATATGACAGAACTTGTACAATTTCATATTCACAGTGAAATGGCTGTTATCCTGGCTTTGGCATTTAGAGTACAACTGAGTATACAGAAATGGGATTTCTAAGGTAAACTCCCAAATGTACTGACCACCTAGTGCTCTCATTGCTTTATAAACAACAACATTAATGATCAGTTTCTCCAACAGACAAGGCAGTTTCTACTTTAATACAGTTACAGTATTTATAAGCACAGTAGCACAGGCAATAGAGGAGTTGTACATACAGTGGGTAGAAGTAGACAGCCTGCAGCCACCTCCATGCTCTGAGTGGACAGAAAAGATGTTCCAAATGCCTCCTAAGTTTGTGTCTGCACTGCAGTCAGCAGGGTAGTCACAGTTGTACTTATAGCCAACCTTATAGAGCAGTATATCAGTATAGAAGTACTACACTGATGGTGGTGATAGACTCATAAGTTATAAAATAGACTGTGAGGAAATATATACATATATATATATATATATATATATATATATATATATATATATATAAATATATATATATATATATATAAGGGGGAAAGAGATCTGGACAGAATACTGACCTGTACACATATTATGTAAGCTATGATGTTCATGGAAGTGTACGGATATGATCATGGTGTTGACTCCAAGGGTCACAAGCCAATGGCTATATCACATCTATCAGAAAATCAGTGAGAGAGATATATTCCTTTATTTATTTCTCTGTTCTCAGAAGTGAGGTCATGCAAGCAGACTAATTCCAGTAAGTCTCCAGAGAATAAAACAATGTAGAGCAATACATTCTTAAGCACAAGCATTCTTTTAGTAGAATAAATTATAACAAATAAATTCAAAATCAAAGTAAAAGCCTTACATTTACAAATGCATACCATTCTTTACTGCATACATTTCTTCAAGAGATTAATCATATGTGGATGAAGAAAATGTAATGGTAACTGTAAAGCAAGAATTTAGCACTGCACTGCAATCTACTGTCATCATATTAGGAAGCTAGGAGACATTTTGGTAGCAAGTTGGAAGTTTTGTAGGTGGTGAATAAGATAAGAAACTAGGAACGAGGGAAACAATAGCAAGGACTAGACAAGTAAGCTCAGAAGACTGTATCTATCAGGGAGGTGTTCAAAACGAGAAATGTGTATTGTGTGTGTGTGTGTGTGTGTGTGTGTGTGTGTGTGTGTGTGTGTGTGTGTGTGTGTGCGTGCGTGCGTGTGTGTGTGTGTGTGTGTGTGTGTGTGTATATATATATATATATATATATATATATATATATATATATATATATATATATATATATATATTTAAGGGAAGACGGGGTGCCCCGTCAGAGTGCAATATACACACACATGTCAAAATATTTTTTTATTGAAAACCAAATGGTGTGATAACTAATGTAAAAGCAGGAGATAACAGGTTAGCTAAGAGAGGGCATGGAGATATTAACTGGATAAAATTTCACACAACAGAAAAGACACAGGATCATGAGCAGAAGAAGAGAAGGTTAGAAGTACAAAAATAATTCAGGAATGAAGTTTTTACTAGAGAATATAAGCTAGCCTAATCTACAAAATTAATGTAACATGACTAAAAGTGTAGAATACAAATAGTTGGGTTTTTTTTCCAAGTGAGTAAGTAGCAATGATATACTTCTTTGGTACTTTTTCTCAAAACAGTACTGTGCATCTTATTTATTTGTAAATGTTGTAACCAAGAATTTATTATTATAATTATTCGTATATTTTTTGTTCTTTGGAGCTTTTTTCCCCAGGCCTTTGCTGAAAAAAGGTGCAAGCTCAGATGGACTAACCCGGTCAACAAATGTAAAATAAATAAATAAATAAATAGGTGACAGTCTTGTTGTGATTGGTATCATACCCACGTTTGTTGACACAGTAGATCAAAGGCATAATTACTCGTGTGTTTGCTTTTCAAAGTAGCACTATAGTTAAAACCATATGAGAACACAAGTTCAACACTGATATGGGTTAGAGCTTATGTACTAATAGTAGGAGATGTTCCAATGTTTGTCATTTGAGTAATGTACAAAGTATTAGATTTGCTGCCTCCTGAATGAGTATCCAGTTTACACATTTTTAACATTTCACCATGATACTCCACTTTCAGAGAACGTATGTTAAATCTATGCATATAGGGTAGACAGTCAGTACATTTTTCACCATGATACACTCCCTTCACAGAAAGTATGCTAAATCTATCCATTTAGGGAACACTGTCAGAGTGTTCCTGTTTTCAAATTAATCACTGACTGTAAGGAAAAGCATTTACTCTACAAAATGGTGATTTTGGGATAAAGTGTCCTGAGGTTTTCCAACAAGACTGCAAAAGAATTATTTTGGCTTTCAGATGCTAGCAGTGAATCTCAAAAGATGGTATATGCTGAACTATACCCTGAGCTACCTGTCAGATAATCTGTTTCCGATTGATGGCATAGATATGGACTAGTTACAGCTGGTCTGTTTGAGCCTTGCTGAAGTTCTAAAGAGAATTTTATAACACTTATTAGAGATGCTTATATTCAGATCATTTGGACAAAAGAAGAAAATCATCTGAAGCAGAGGAGATCTCATATCCTGAGAAGCTGCTAACATGTGAATAATTGG